>NW_027672894.1:0-401000 GCF_964194105.1 Spermophilus citellus | reverse complement strand
TTGGTTCCCCAAATTTCGTTCTTCTATGTTGAAGCGTTCGTTTCCAGTAACAGTTTGAATCTTGGCGTTTCACTCTGTTTTCTCCTATATTGATAGACGTATGTGGAACGCTAAATCAAACACGGTTTGTGCTAGCTTCTTGAAACTTGACACGATAATATAGTTTCAAGTTCTATCTCTAGGTTTTGTTTCCTCTTGATGTAGCCCTAAGCAGTGACTGGCGAGATACACTGTCCTTGAAAGGGGTTGCCAAGCTTCCCAAAATTACGAATCTCCAGAAATCTCAGCAACTATTTTTTCACCCAAACTGGATGATACTTTCAGGTAATGATCAGTACACTAAGCCCACTTGGTTCCCCAAATTTCGTTCTTCTATGTTGAAGCGTTCGTTTCCAGTAACAGTTTGAATTTTGGCGTTTCACTCTGTTTCCTCCAATATTGATAGGTGTACGTGGAACTCTAAATCAAACACGGTTTGTGCTAGCTTTTTGAAACTTGACACGATAATGTAGTTTCAAGTTCTATCTCTCAGTTTTGTTTCCTCTTGATGTAGCCCTAAGCAGTGACTGGCGAGATACACTGTCCTTGAAAGGGGTTGCCAAGCTTCCCAAAATTACGAATCTCCAGAAATCTCAGAAACTATTTTTTCACCCAAACTGGATGATACTTTCAGGTAATGATCAGTACACTAAGCCCACTTGGTTCCCCAAATTTCGTTCTTCTATGTTGAAGCGTTCGTTTCCAGTAACAGTTTGAATTTTGGCGTTTCACTCTGTTTCCTCCAATATTGATAGGTGTACGTGGAACTCTAAATCAAACACGGTTTGTGCTAGCTTCTTCAAACTTGACACGATAATGTAGTTTCAAGTTCTGTCTCTAGGTTTTGTTTCCTCTTGATGTAGCCCTAAGCAGTGACTGGCGAGATACACTGTCCTTGAAAGGGGTTGCCAAGCTTCCCAAAATTACGAATCTCCAGAAATCTCAGAAACTATTTTTTCACCCAAACTGGATGATACGTTCAGGTAATGATCAGTACACTAAGCCCACTTGGTTCCCCAAATTTCGTTCTTCTATGTTGAAGTGTTCGTTTCCAGTAACATTTTGAATGTTGGCGTTTCACTCTGTTTTCTCCTATATTGATAGACGTATGTGGAACTCTAAATCAAACACGGTTTGTGCTAGCTTCGTGAAACTTGACACGATAATGTAGTTTCAAGTTCTGTCTCTAGGTTTTGTTTCCTCTTGATGTTGCCCTAAGCAGTGACTGGCGAGATACACTGTCCTTGAAAGGGGTTGCCAAGCTACCCAAAATTACGAATCTCCAGAAATCTCAGCAACTATTTTTTCACCCAAACTGGATGATACTTTCAGGTAATGATCAGTACACTAAGC
This sequence comes from Spermophilus citellus, assembly GCF_964194105.1. NCBI lineage: Eukaryota > Metazoa > Chordata > Mammalia > Rodentia > Sciuridae > Spermophilus > Spermophilus citellus. Next base: position 399,608 of record NW_027672894.1, on the reverse strand, counting down.
CCACTTGGTTCCCCAAATTTCGTTCTTCTATGTTGAAGCGTTCGTTTCCAGTAACAGTTTGAATTTTGGCGTTTCACTCTGTTTTCTCCTATATTGATAGATGTATGTGGAACTCTAAATCAAACACGGTTTGTGCTAGCTTCTTGAAACTTGACACGATAATGTAGTTTCAAGTTCTATCTCTAGGTTTTGTTTCCTCTTGATGTAGCCCTAAGCAGTGACTGGCGAGATACACTGTCCTTGAAAGGGGTTGCCAAGCTTCCCAAAATTACGAATCTCCAGAAATCTCAGCAACTATTTTTTCACCCAAACTGGATGATACTTTCAGGTAATGATCAGTACACTAAGCCCACTTGGTTCCCCAAATTTCGTTCTTCTATGTTGAAGCGTTCGTTTCCAGTAACAGTTTGAATGTTGGCGTTTCACTCTGTTTTCTCCTATATTGATAGATGTATGTGGAACTCTAAATCAAACACGGTTTATGCTAGCTTTTTGAAACTTGACACGATAATGTAGTTTCAAGTTCTATCTCGAGGTTTTGTTTCCTCTTGATGTAGCCCTAAGCAGTGACTGGCGAGATACACTGTCCTTGAAAGGGGTTGCCAAGCTTCCCAAAATTACGAATCTCCAGAAATCTCAGCAACTATTTTTTCACCCAAACTGGTTGATACTTTCAGGTAATGATCAGTACACTAAGCCCACTTGGTTCCCCAAATTTCCTTCTTCTATGTTGAACCGTTCGTTTCCAGTAACAGTTTGAATTTTGGCGTTTCACTCTGTTTTCTCCTATATTGATAGATGTATGTGGAACTCTATATCAAACACGGTTTGTGCTAGCTTCTTGAAACTTGACACGATAATGAAGTTTCAAGTTCTGTCTCTAGGTTTGTTTCCTCTTGATGTAGCCCTAAGCAGTGACTGGCGAGATACACTGTCCTTGAAAGGGGTTGACAAGCTTCCCAAAATTACGAATCTCCAGAAATCTCACAAACTATTTTTTCACCCAAACTGGATGATACTTTCAGGTAATGATCAGTACACTAAGCCCACTTGGTTCCCCAAATTTCGTTCTTCTATGTTGAAGCGTTCGTTTCCAGTAACAGTTTGAATGTTGGCGTTTCACTCTGTTTTCTCCTATATTGATAGACGTATGTGGAACGCTAAATCAAACACGGTTTGTGCTAGCTTCTTGAAACTTGACACGATAATATAGTTTCAAGTTCTATCTCTAGGTTTTGTTTCCTCTTGATGTAGCCCTAAGCAGTGACTGGCGAGATACACTGTCCTTGAAAGGGGTTGCCAAGCTTCCCAAAATTACGAATCTCCAGAAATCTCAGCAACTATTTTTTCACCCAAACTGGATGATACTTTCAGGTAATGATCAGTACACTAAGCCCACTTGGTTCCCCAAATTTCGTTCTTCTATGTTGAAGCGTTCGTTTCCAGTAACAGTTTGAATTTTGGCGTTTCACTCTGTTTCCTCCAATATTGATAGGTGTACGTGGAACTCTAAATCAAACACGGTTTGTGATAGCTTTTTGAAACTTGACACGATAATGTAGTTTCAAGTTCTATCTCTCGGTTTTGTTTCCTCTTGATGTAGCCCTAAGCAGTGACTGGCGAGATACACTGTCCTTGAAAGGGGTTGCCAAGCTTCCCAAAATTACGAATCTCCAGAAATCTCAGAAACTATTTTTTCACCCAAACTGGATGATACTTTCAGGTAATGATCAGTACACTAAGCCCACTTGGTTCCCCAAATTTCGTTCTTCTATGTTGAAGCGTTCGTTTCCAGTAACAGTTTGAATGTTGGCGTTTCACTCTGTTTTCTCCTATATTGATAGACGTATGTGGAACTCTAAATCAAACACGGTTTGTGCTAGCTTCTTCAAACTTGACACGATAATGTAGTTTCAAGTTCTGTCTCTAGGTTTTGTTTCCTCTTGATGTTGCCCTAAGCAGTGACTGGCGAGATACACTGTCCTTGAAAGGGGTTGCCAAGCTTCCCAAAATTACGAATCTCCAGAAATCTCAGCAACTATTTTTTCACCCAAACTGGATGATACTTTCAGGTAATGATCAGTACACTAAGCCCACTTGGTTCCCCAAATTTCGTTCTTCTATGTTGAAGCGTTCGTTTCCAGTAACAGTTTGAATGTTGGCGTTTCACTCTGTTTTCTCCTATATTGATAGACGTATGTGGAACGCTAAATCAAACACGATTTGTGCTAGCTTCTTGAAACTTGACACGATAATATAGTTTCAAGTTCTATCTCTAGGTTTTGTTTCCTCTTGATGTAGCCCTAAGCAGTGACTGGCGAGATACACTGTCCTTGAAAGGGGTTGCCAAGCTTCCCAAAATTACGAATCTCCAGAAATCTCAGCAACTATTTTTTCACCCAAACTGGATGATACTTTCAGGTAATGATCAGTACACTAAGCCCACTTGGTTCCCCAAATTTCGTTCTTCTATGTTGAAGCGTTCGTTTCCAGTAACAGTTTGAATTTTGGCGTTTCACTCTGTTTCCTCCAATATTGATAGGTGTACGTGGAACTCTAAATCAAACACGGTTTGTGCTAGCTTCTTCAAACTTGACACGATAATGTAGTTTCAAGTTCTGTCTCTAGGTTTTGTTTCCTCTTGATGTAGCCCTAAGCAGTGACTGGCGAGATACACTGTCCTTGAAAGGGGTTGCCAAGCTACCCAAAATTACGAATCTCCAGAAATCTCAGCAACTATTTTTTCACCCAAACTGGATGATACTTTCAGGTAATGATCAGTACACTAAGCCCACTTGGTTCCCCAAATTTCGTTCTTCTATGTTGAAGCGTTCGTTTCCAGTAACAGTTTGAATTTTGGCATTTCACTCTGTTTTCTCCTATATTGATAGATGTATGTGGAACTCTAAATCAAACACGGTTTGTGCTAGCTTGTTGAAACTTGACACGATAATGTAGTTTCAAGTTCTATCTCTCGGTTTTGTTTCCTCTTGATGTAGCCCTAAGCAGTGACTGGCGAGATACACTGTCCTTGAAAGGGGTTGCCAAGCTTCCCAAAATTACGAATCTCCAGAAATCTCAGAAACTATTTTTTCACCCAAACTGGATGATACTTTCAGGTAATGATCAGTACACTAAGCCCACTTGGTTCCCCAAATTTCGTTCTTCTATGTTGAAGCGTTCGTTTCCAGTAACAGTTTGAATTTTGGCGTTTCACTCTGTTTCCTCCAATATTGATAGGTGTACGTGGAACTCTAAATCAAACACGGTTTGTGCTAGCTTCTTCAAACTTGACACGATAATGTAGTTTCAAGTTCTGTCTCTAGGTTTTGTTTCCTCTTGATGTAGCCCTAAGCAGTGACTGGCGAGATACACTGTCCTTGAAAGGGGTTGCCAAGCTTCCCAAAATTACGAATCTCCAGAAATCTCAGCAACTATTTTTTCACCCAAACTGGATGATACTTTCAGGTAATGATCAGTACACTAAGCCCACTTGGTTCCCCAAATTTCGTTCTTCTATGTTGAAGCGTTCGTTTCCAGTAACAGTTTGAATTTTGGCGTTTCACTCTGTTTCCTCCAATATTGATAGGTGTACGTGGAACTCTAAATCAAAAACGGTTTGTGATAGCTTTTTGAAACTTGACACGATAATGTAGTTTCAAGTTCTATCTCTCGGTTTTGTTTCCTCTTGATGTAGCCCTAAGCAGTGACTGGCGAGATACACTGTCCTTGAAAGGGGTTGCCAAGCTTCCCAAAATTACGAATCTCCAGAAATCTCAGAAACTATTTTTTCACCCAAACTGGATGATACTTTCAGGTAATGATCAGTACACTAAGCCCACTTGGTTCCCCAAATTTCGTTCTTCTATGTTGAAGCGTTCGTTTCCAGTAACAGTTTGAATGTTGGCGTTTCAATCTGTTTTCTCCTATATTGATAGACGTATGTGGAACTCTAAATCAAACACGGTTTGTGCTAGCTTCTTCAAACTTGACACGATAATGTAGTTTCAAGTTCTGTCTCTAGGTTTTGTTTCCTCTTGATGTTGCCCTAAGCAGTGACTGGCGAGATACACTGTCCTTGAAAGGGGTTGCCAAGCTTCCCAAAATTACGAATCTCCAGAAATCTCAGCAACTATTTTTTCACCCAAACTGGATGATACTTTCAGGTAATGATCAGTACACTAAGCCCACTTGGTTCCCCAAATTTCGTTCTTCTATGTTGAAGCGTTCGTTTCCAGTAACAGTTTGAATGTTGGCGTTTCACTCTGTTTTCTCCTATATTGATAGATGTATGTGGAACTCTAAATCAAACACGGTTTATGCTAGCTTTTTGAAACTTGACACGATAATGTAGTTTCAAGTTCTATCTCGAGGTTTTGTTTCCTCTTGATGTAGCCCTAAGCAGTGGCTGGCGAGATACACTGTCCTTGAAAGGGGTTGCCAAGCTTCCCAAAATTACGAATCTCCAGAAATCTCAGCAACTATTTTTTCACCCAAACTGGTTGATACTTTCAGGTAATGATCAGTACACTAAGCCCACTTGGTTCCCCAAATTTCCTTCTTCTATGTTGAACCGTTCGTTTCCAGTAACAGTTTGAATTTTGGCGTTTCACTCTGTTTTCTCCTATATTGATAGATGTATGTGGAACTCTATATCAAACACGGTTTGTGCTAGCTTCTTGAAACTTGACACGATAATGTAGTTTCAAGTTCTATCTCTCGGTTTTGTTTCCTCTTGATGTAGCCCTAAGCAGTGACTGGCGAGATACACTGTCCTTGAAAGGGGTTGCCAAGCTTCCCAAAATTACGAATCTCCAGAAATCTCAGAAACTATTTTTTCACCCAAACTGGATGATACTTTCAGGTAATGATCAGTACACTAAGCCCACTTGGTTCCCCAAATTTCGTTCTTCTATGTTGAAGCGTTCGTTTCCAGTAACAGTTTGAATGTTGGCGTTTCACTCTGTTTTCTCCTATATTGATAGACGTATGTGGAACTCTAAATCAAACACGGTTTGTGCTAGCTTCTTCAAACTTGACACGATAATGTAGTTTCAAGTTCTGTCTCTAGGTTTTGTTTCCTCTTGATGTTGCCCTAAGCAGTGACTGGCGAGATACACTGTCCTTGAAAGGGGTTGCCAAGCTTCCCAAAATTACGAATCTCCAGAAATCTCAGCAACTATTTTTTCACCCAAACTGGATGATACTTTCAGGTAATGATCAGTACACTAAGCCCACTTGGTTCCCCAAATTTCGTTCTTCTATGTTGAAGCGTTCGTTTCCAGTAACAGTTTGAATGTTGGCGTTTCACTCTGTTTTCTCCTATATTGATAGACGTATGTGGAACGCTAAATCAAATACGATTTGTGCTAGCTTCTTGAAACTTGACACGATAATATAGTTTCAAGTTCTATCTCTAGGTTTTGTTTCCTCTTGATGTAGCCCTAAGCAGTGACTGGCGAGATACACTGTCCTTGAAAGGGGTTGCCAAGCTTCCCAAAATTACGAATCTCCAGAAATCTCAGCAACTATTTTTTCACCCAAACTGGATGATACTTTCAGGTAATGATCAGTACACTAAGCCCACTTGGTTCCCCAAATTTCGTTCCTCTATGTTGAAGCGTTCGTTTCCAGTAACAGTTTGAATTTTGGCGTTTCACTCTGTTTCCTCCAATATTGATAGGTGTACGTGGAACTCTAAATCAAACACGGTTTGTGCTAGCTTCTTCAAACTTGACACGATAATGTAGTTTCAAGTTCTGTCTCTAGGTTTTGTTTCCTCTTGATGTAGCCCTAAGCAGTGACTGGCGAGATACACTGTCCTTGAAAGGGGTTGCCAAGCTACCCAAAATTACGAATCTCCAGAAATCTCAGCAACTATTTTTTCACCCAAACTGGATGATACTTTCAGGTAATGATCAGTACACTAAGCCCACTTGGTTCCCCAAATTTCGTTCTTCTATGTTGAAGCGTTCGTTTCCAGTAACAGTTTGAATTTTGGCATTTCACTCTGTTTTCTCCTATATTGATAGATGTATGTGGAACTCTAAATCAAACACGGTTTGTGCTAGCTTGTTGAAACTTGACACGATAATGTAGTTTCAAGTTCTATCTCTCGGTTTTGTTTCCTCTTGATGTAGCCCTAAGCAGTGACTGGCGAGATACACTGTCCTTGAAAGGGGTTGCCAAGCTTCCCAAAATTACGAATCTCCAGAAATCTCAGCAACTATTTTTTCACCCAAACTGGATGATACTTTCAGGTAATGATCAGTACACTAAGCCCAGTTGGTTCCCCAAATTTCGTTCTTCTATGTTGAAGCGTTCGTTTCCAGTAACAGTTTGAATTTTGGCGTTTCACTCTGTTTTCTCCTATATTGAGAGATGTATGTGGAACTCTAAATCAAACACGGTTTGTGCTAGCTTCTTGAAACTTGACCCGATAATGTAGTTTCAAGTTCTGTCTCTAGGTTTTGTTTCCTCTTGATGTAGCCCTAAGCAGTGACTGGCGAGATACACTGTCCTTGAAAGGGGTTGCCAAGCTTCCCAAAATTACGAATCTCCAGAAATCTCAGCAACTATTTTTTCACCCAAACTGGATGATACTTTCAGGTAATGATCAGTACACTAAGCCCACTTGGTTCCCCAAATTTCGTTCTTCTATGTTGAAGCGTTCGTTTCCAGTAACAGTTTGAATGTTGGCGTTTCACTCTGTTTCCTCCAATATTGATAGGTGTACGTGGAACTCTAAATCAAACACGGTTTGTGCTAGCTTCTTCAAACTTGACACGATAATGTAGTTTCAAGTTCTGTCTCTAGGTTTTGTTTCCTCTTGATGTAGCCCTAAGCAGTGACTGGCGAGATACACTGTCCTTGAAAGGGGTTGCCAAGCTTCCCAAAATTACGAATCTCCAGAAATCTCAGCAACTATTTTTTCACCCAAACTGGATGATACTTTCAGGTAATGATCAGTACACTAAGCCCACTTGGTTCCCCAAATTTCGCTCTTCTATGTTGAAGCGTTCGTTTCCAGTAACAGTTTGAATCTTGGCGTTTCACTCTGTTTTCTCCTATATTGATAGACGTATGTGGAACGCTAAATCAAACACGGTTTGTGCTAGCTTCTTGAAACTTGACACGATAATATAGTTTCAAGTTCTATCTCTAGGTTTTGTTTCCTCTTGATGTAGCCCTAAGCAGTGACTGGCGAGATACACTGTCCTTGAAAGGGGTTGCCAAGCTTCCCAAAATTACGAATCTCCAGAAATCTCAGCAACTATTTTTTCACCCAAACTGGATGATACTTTCAGGTAATGATCAGTACACTAAGCCCACTTGGTTCCCCAAATTTCGTTCTTCTATGTTGAAGCGTTCGTTTCCAGTAACAGTTTGAATTTTGGCGTTTCACTCTGTTTCCTCCAATATTGATAGGTGTACGTGGAACTCTAAATCAAACACGGTTTGTGCTAGCTTTTTGAAACTTGACACGATAATGTAGTTTCAAGTTCTATCTCTCGGTTTTGTTTCCTCTTGATGTAGCCCTAAGCAGTGACTGGCGAGATACACTGTCCTTGAAAGGGGTTGCCAAGCTTCCCAAAATTACGAATCTCCAGAAATCTCAGAAACTATTTTTTCACCCAAACTGGATGATACTTTCAGGTAATGATCAGTACACTAAGCCCACTTGGTTCCCCAAATTTCGTTCTTCTATGTTGAAGCGTTCGTTTCCAGTAACAGTTTGAATGTTGGCGTTTCACTCTGTTTTCTCCTATATTGATAGACGTATGTGGAACTCTAAATCAAACACGGTTTGTGCTAGCTTCTTGAAACTTGACACGATAATGTAGTTTCAAGTTCTGTCTCTAGGTTTTGTTTCCTCTTGATGTTGCCCTAAGCAGTGACTGGCGAGATACACTGTCCTTGAAAGGGGTTGCCAAGCTTCCCAAAATTACGAATCTCCAGAAATCTCAGAAACTATTTTTTCACCCAAACTGGATGATACTTTCAGGTAATGATCAGTACACTAAGCCCACTTGGTTCCCCAAATTTCGTTCTTCTATGTTGAAGCGTTCGTTTCCAGTAACAGTTTGAATGTTGGCGTTTCACTCTGTTTTCTCCTATATTGATAGACGTATGTGGAACGCTAAATCAAACACGGTTTGTGCTAGCTTCTTGAAACTTGACACGATAATATAGTTTCAAGTTCTATCTCTAGGTTTTGTTTCCTCTTGATGTAGCCCTAAGCAGTGACTGGCGAGATACACTGTCCTTGAAAGGGGTTGCCAAGCTTCCCAAAATTACGAATCTCCAGAAATCTCAGCAACTATTTTTTCACCCAAACTGGATGATACTTTCAGGTAATGATCAGTACACTAAGCCCACTTGGTTGCCCAAATTTCGTTCTTCTATGTTGAAGCGTTCGTTTCCAGTAACAGTTTGAATTTTGGCGTTTCACTCTGTTTCCTCCAATATTGATAGGTGTACGTGGAACTCTAAATCAAACACGGTTTGTGCTAGCTTCTTCAAACTTGACACGATAATGTAGTTTCAAGTTCTGTCTCTAGGTTTTGTTTCCTCTTGATGTAGCCCTAAGCAGTGACTGGCGAGATACACTGTCCTTGAAAGGGGTTGCCAAGCTACCCAAAATTACGAATCTCCAGAAATCTCAGCAACTATTTTTTCACCCAAACTGGATGATACTTTCAGGTAATGATCAGTACACTAAGCCCACTTGGTTCCCCAAATTTCGTTCTTCTATGTTGAAGCGTTCGTTTCCAGTAACAGTTTGAATTTTGGCGTTTCACTCTGTTTTCTCCTATATTGATAGATGTATGTGGAACTCTAAATCAAACACGGTTTGTGCTAGCTTCTTGAAACTTGACACGATAATGTAGTTTCAAGTTCTATCTCTAGGTTTTGTTTCCTCTTGATGTAGCCCTAAGCAGTGACTGGCGAGATACACTGTCCTTGAAAGGGGTTGCCAAGCTTCCCAAAATTACGAATCTCCAGAAATCTCAGCAACTATTTTTTCACCCAAACTGGATGATACTTTCAGGTAATGATCAGTACACTAAGCCCACTTGGTTCCCCAAATTTCGTTCTTCTATGTTGAAGCGTTCGTTTCCAGTAACAGTTTGAATTTTGGCGTTTCACTCTGTTTCCTCCAATATTGATAGGTGTACGTGGAACTCTAAATCAAACACGGTTTGTGCTAGCTTCTTGAAACTTGACACGATAATGTAGTTTCAAGTTCTGTCTCTAGGTTTGTTTCCTCTTGATGTAGCCCTAAGCAGTGACTGGCGAGATACACTGTCCTTGAAAGGGGTTGCCAAGCTTCCCAAAATTACGAATCTCCAGAAATCTCACAAACTATTTTTTCACCCAAACTGGATGATACTTTCAGGTAATGATCAGTACACTAAGCCCACTTGGTTCCCCAAATTTCGTTCTTCTATTTTGAACCGTTCGTTTCCAGTAACAGTTTGAATTTTGGGGTTTCACTCTGTTTCCTCCAATATTGATAGGTGTACGTGGAACTCTAAATCAAACACGGTTTGAGCTAGCTTCTTGAAACTTGACACGATAATGTAGTTTCAAGTTCTGTCTCTAGGTTTGTTTCCTCTTGATGTAGCCCGGACCAGGGACTGGCGAGATACACTGTCCTTGAAAGGGGTTGCCAAGCTTCCCAAAATTACGAATCTCCAGAAATCTCAGAAACCATTTTTTCACCCAAACTGGATGATACTTTCAGGTAATGATCAGTACACTAAGCCCACTTGGTTCCCCAAATTTCGTTCTTCTATGTTGAAGCGTTCGTTTCCAGTAACAGTTTGAATGTTGGCGTTTCACTCTGCTTTCTCCTATATTGATAGACGTATGTGGAACTCTAAATCAAACACGGTTTGTGCTAGCTTCTTGAAACTTGACACGATAATGTAGTTTCAAGTTCTGTCTCTAGGTTTTGTTTCCTCTTGATGTTGCCCTAAGCAGTGACTGGCGAGATACACTGTCCTTGAAAGGGGTTGCCAAGCTACCCAAAATTACGAATCTCCAGAAATCTCAGCAACTATTTTTTCACCCAAACTGGATGATACTTTCAGGTAATGATCAGTACACTAAGCCCACTTGGTTCCCCAAATTTCGTTCTTCTATGTTGAAGCGTTCGTTTCCAGTAACAGTTTGAATGTTGGCGTTTCACTCTGTTTTCTCCTATATTGATAGATGTATGTGGAACTCTAAATCAAACACGGTTTGTGCTAGCTTTTTGAAACTTGACACGATAATGTAGTTTAAAGTTCTATCTCTCGGTTTTTTTTCCTCTTGATGTAGCCCTAAGCAGTGACTGGCGAGATACACTGTCCTTGAAAGGGGTTGCCAAGCTTCCCAAAATTACGAATCTCCAGAAATCTCAGAAACTATTTTTTCACCCAAACTGGATGATACTTTCAGGTAATGATCAGTACACTAAGCCCACTTGGTTCCCCAAATTTCGTTCTTCTATGTTGAAGCATTCGTTTCCAGTAACAGTTTGAATGTTGGCGTTTCACTCTGTTTCCTCCAATATTGATAGATGTATGTGGAACTCTAAATCAAACACGGTTTGTGCTAGCTTTTTGAAACTTGACACGATAATGTAGTTTCAAGTTCTATCTCGAGGTTTTGTTTTCTCTTGATGTAGCCCTAAGCAGTGACTGGCGAGATACACTGTCCTTGAAAGGGGTTGCCAAGCTTCCCAAAATTACGAATCTCCAGAAATCTCAGCAACTATTTTTTCACCCAAACTGGATGATACTTTCAGGTAATGATCAGTACACTAAGCCCACTTGGTTCCCCAAATTTCGTTCTTCTATGTTGAACCGTTCGTTTCCAGTAACAGTTTGAATTTTGGCGTTTCACTCTGTTTTCTCCTATATTGATAGATGTATGTGGAACTCTATATCAAACACGGTTTGTGCTAGCTTCTTGAAACTTGACACGATAATGTAGTTTCAAGTTCTGTCTCTAGGTTTGTTTCCTCTTGTTGTAGCCCTAAGCAGTGACTGGCGAGATACACTGTCCTTGAAAGGGGTTGCCAAGCTTCCCAAAATTACGAATCTCCAGAAATCTCAGAAACTATTTTTTCACCCAAACTGGATGATACTTTCAGGTAATGATCAGTACACTAAGCCCACTTGGTTCCCCAAATTTCGTTCTTCTATGTTGAAGCGTTCGTTTCCAGTAACAGTTTGAATGTTGGCGTTTCACTCTGTTTTCTCCTATATTGATAGACGTATGTGGAACGCTAAATCAAACACGGTTTGTGCTAGCTTCTTGAAACTTGACACGATAATATAGTTTCAAGTTCTATCTCTAGGTTTTGTTTCCTCTTGATGTAGCCCTAAGCAGTGACTGGCGAGATACACTGTCCTTGAAAGGGGTTGCCAAGCTTCCCAAAATTACGAATCTCCAGAAATCTCAGCAACTATTTTTTCACCCAAACTGGATGATACTTTCAGGTAATGATCAGTACACTAAGCCCACTTGGTTCCCCAAATTTCGTTCTTCTATGTTGAACCGTTCGTTTCCAGTAACAGTTTGAATTTTGGCGTTTCACTCTGTTTCCTCCAATATTGATAGGTGTACGTGGAACTCTAAATCAAACACGGTTTGTGCTAGCTTCTTGAAACTTGACACGATAATGTAGTTTCAAGTTCTGTCTCTAGGTTTTGTTTCATCTTGATGTAGCCTTAAGCAGTGACTGGCGAGATACACTGTCCTTGAAAGGGGTTGCCAAGCTTCCCAAAATTACGAATCTCCAGAAATCTCAGAAACTATTTTTTCACCCAAACTGGATGATACTTTCAGGTAATGATCAGTACACTAAGCCCACTTGGTTCCCCAAATTTCGTTCTTCTATGTTGAAGCGTTCGTTTCCAGTAACATTTTGAATGTTGGCGTTTCACTCTGTTTTCTCCTATATTGATAGACGTATGTGGAACTCTAAATCAAACACGGTTTGTGCTAGCTTCGTGAAACTTGACACGATAATGTAGTTTCAAGTTCTGTCTCTAGGTTTTGTTTCCTCTTGATGTTGCCCTAAGCAGTGACTGGCGAGATACACTGTCCTTGAAAGGGGTTGCCAAGCTACCCAAAATTACGAATCTCCAGAAATCTCAGCAACTATTTTTTCACCCAAACTGGATGATACTTTCAGGTAATGATCAGTACACTAAGCCCAGTTGTTTCCCCAAATTTCGTTCTTCTATGTTGAAGCGTTCGTTTCCAGTAACAGTTTGAATGTTGGCGTTTCACTCTGTTTTCTCCTATATTGAGAGATGTATGTGGAACTCTAAATCAAACACGGTTTGTGCTAGCTTCTTGAAACTTGACACGATAATGTAGTTTCAAGTTCTGTCTCTAGGTTTTGTTTCCTCTTGATGTAGCCCTAAGCAGTGACTGGCGAGATACACTGTCCTTGAAAGGGGTTGCCAAGCTTCCCAAAATTACGAATCTCCAGAAATCTCAGCAACTATTTTTTCACCCAAACTGGATGATACTTTCAGGTAATGATCAGTACACTAAGCCCACTTGGTTCCCCAAATTTCGTTTTTCTATGTTGAAGCGTTCGTTTCCAGTAACAGTTTGAATCTTGGCGTTTCACTCTGTTTCCTCCAATATTGATAGGTGTACGTGGAACTCTAAATCAAACACGGTTTGTGCTAGCTTCTTCAAACTTGACACGATAATGTAGTTTCAAGTTCTGTCTCTAGGTTTTGTTTCCTCTTGATGTAGCCCTAAGCAGTGACTGGCGAGATACACTGTCCTTGAAAGGGGTTGCCAAGCTACCCAAAATTACGAATCTCCAGAAATCTCAGCAACTATTTTTTCACCCAAACTGGATGATACTTTCAGGTAATGATCAGTACACTAAGCCCACTTGGTTCCCCAACTTTCGTTCTTCTATGTTGAAGCGTTCGTTTCCAGTAACAGTTTGAATTTTGGCGTTTCACTCTGTTTTCTCCTATATTGATAGATGTATGTGGAACTCTAAATCAAACACGGTTTGTGCTAGCTTCTTGAAACTTGACACGATAATGTAGTTTCAAGTTCTATCTCTAGGTTTTGTTTCCTCTTGATATAGCCCTAAGCAGTGACTGGCGAGATACACTGTCCTTGAAAGGGGTTGCCAAGCTTCCCAAAATTACGAATCTCCAGAAATCTCAGCAACTATTTTTTCACCCAAACTGGATGATACTTTCAGGTAATGATCAGTACACTAAGCCCACTTGGTTCCCCAAATTTCGTTCTTCTATGTTGAAGCGTTCGTTTCCAGTAACAGTTTGAATGTTGGCGTTTCACTCTGTTTTCTCCTATATTGATAGATGTATGTGGAACTCTAAATCAAACACGGTTTATGCTAGCTTTTTGAAACTTGACACGATAATGTAGTTTCAAGTTCTATCTCGAGGTTTTGTTTCCTCTTGATGTAGCCCTAAGCAGTGACTGGCGAGATACACTGTCCTTGAAAGGGGTTGCCAAGCTTCCCAAAATTACGAATCTCCAGAAATCTCAGCAACTATTTTTTCACCCAAACTGGATGATACTTTCAGGTAATGATCAGTACACTAAGCCCACTTGGTTCCCCAAATTTCCTTCTTCTATGTTGAACCGTTCGTTTCCAGTAACAGTTTGAATTTTGGCGTTTCACTCTGTTTTCTCCTATATTGATAGATGTATGTGGAACTCTATATCAAACACGGTTTGTGCTAGCTTCTTGAAACTTGACACGATAATGTAGTTTCAAGTTCTGTCTCTAGGTTTGTTTCCTCTTGATGTAGCCCTAAGCAGTGACTGGCGAGATACACTGTCCTTGAAAGGGGTTGCCAAGCTTCCCAAAATTACGAATCTCCAGAAATCTCAGAAACTATTTTTTCACCCAAACTGGATGATACATTCAGGTAATGATCAGTACACTAAGCCCACTTGGTTGCCCAAATTTCGTTCTTCTATGTTGAAGCGTTCGTTTCCAGTAACAGTTTGAATTTTGGCGTTTCACTCTGTTTCCTCCAATATTGATAGGTGTACGTGGAACTCTAAATCAAACACGGTTTGTGCTAGCTTCTTCAAACTTGACACGATAATGTAGTTTCAAGTTCTGTCTCTAGGTTTTGTTTCCTCTTGATGTAGCCCTAAGCAGTGACTGGCGAGATACACTGTCCTTGAAAGGGGTTGCCAAGCTACCCAAAATTACGAATCTCCAGAAATCTCAGCAACTATTTTTTCACCCAAACTGGATGATACTTTCAGGTAATGATCAGTACACTAAGCCCACTTGGTTCCCCAAATTTCGTTCTTCTATGTTGAAGCGTTCGTTTCCAGTAACAGTTTGAATTTTGGCGTTTCACTCTGTTTTCTCCTATATTGATAGATGTATGTGGAACTCTAAATCAAACACGGTTTGTGCTAGCTTCTTGAAACTTGACACGATAATGTAGTTTCAAGTTCTATCTCTAGGTTTTGTTTCCTCTTGATGTAGCCCTAAGCAGTGACTGGCGAGATACACTGTCCTTGAAAGGGGTTGCCAAGCTTCCCAAAATTACGAATCTCCAGAAATCTCAGCAACTATTTTTTCACCCAAACTGGATGATACTTTCAGGTAATGATCAGTACACTAAGCCCAGTTGGTTCCCCAAATTTCGTTCTTCTATGTTGAAGCGTTCGTTTCCAGTAACAGTTTGAATTTTGGCGTTTCACTCTGTTTTCTCCTATATTGAGAGATGTATGTGGAACTCTAAATCAAACACGGTTTGTGCTAGCTTCTTGAAACTTGACACGATAATGTAGTTTCAAGTTCTGTCTCTAGGTTTTGTTTCCTCTTGATGTAGCCCTAAGCAGTGACTGGCGAGATACACTGTCCTTGAAAGGGGTTGCCAAGCTTCCCAAAATTACGAATCTCCAGAAATCTCAGCAACTATTTTTTCACCCAAACTGGATGATACTTTCAGGTAATGATCAGTACACTAAGCCCACTTGGTTCCCCAAATTTCGTTCTTCTATGTTGAAGCGTTCGTTTCCAGTAACAGTTTGAATGTTGGCGTTTCACTCTGTTTCCTCCAATATTGATAGGTGTACGTGGAACTCTAAATCAAACACGGTTTGTGCTAGCTTCTTCAAACTTGACACGATAATGTAGTTTCAAGTTCTGTCTCTAGGTTTTGTTTCCTCTTGATGTAGCCCTAAGCAGTGACTGGCGAGATACACTGTCCTTGAAAGGGGTTGCCAAGCTTCCCAAAATTACGAATCTCCAGAAATCTCAGCAACTATTTTTTCACCCAAACTGGATGATACTTTCAGGTAATGATCAGTACACTAAGCCCACTTGGTTCCCCAAATTTCGTTCTTCTATGTTGAAGCGTTCGTTTCCAGTAACAGTTTGAATCTTGGCGTTTCACTCTGTTTCCTCCAATATTGATAGGTGTACGTGGAACTCTAAATTAAACACGGTTTGTGCTAGCTTCTTCAAACTTGACACGATAATGTAGTTTCAAGTTCTGTCTCTAGGTTTTGTTTCCTCTTGATGTAGCCCTAAGCAGTGACTGGCGAGATACACTGTCCTTGAAAGGGGTTGCCAAGCTACCCAAAATTACGAATCTCCAGAAATCTCAGCAACTATTTTTTCACCCAAACTGGATGATACTTTCAGGTAATGATCAGTACACTAAGCCCACTTGGTTCCCCAAATTTCGTTCTTCTATGTTGAAGCGTTCGTTTCCAGTAACAGTTTGAATGTTGGCGTTTCACTCTGTTTTCTCCTATATTGATAGACGTATGTGGAACGCTAAATCAAACACGGTTTGTGCTAGCTTCTTGAAACTTGACACGATAATATAATTTCAAGTTCTATCTCTAGGTTTTGTTTCCTCTTGATGTAGCCCTAAGCAGTGACTGGCGAGATACACTGTCCTTGAAAGGGGTTGCCAAGCTTCCCAAAATTACGAATCTCCAGAAATCTCAGCAACTATTTTTTCACCCAAACTGGATGATACTTTCAGGTAATGATCAGTACACTAAGCCCACTTGGTTCCCCAAATTTCGTTCTTCTATGTTGAAGCGTTCGTTTCCAGTAACAGTTTGAATTTTGGCGTTTCACTCTGTTTCCTCCAATATTGATAGGTGTACGTGGAACTCTAAATCAAACACGGTTTGTGCTAGCTTCTTCAAACTTGACACGATAATGTAGTTTCAAGTTCTGTCTCTAGGTTTGTTTCCTCTTGATGTAGCCCTAAGCAGTGACTGGCGAGATACACTGTCCTTGAAAGGGGTTGCCAAGCTTCCCAAAATTACGAATCTCCAGAAATCTCAGCAACTATTTTTTCACCCAAACTGGATGATACTTTCAGGTAATGATCAGTACACTAAGCCCACTTGGTTCCCCAAATTTCGTTCTTCTATTTTGAACCGTTCGTTTCCAGTAACAGTTTGAATTTTGGCGTTTCACTCTGTTTCCTCCAATATTGATAGGTGTACGTGGAACTCTAAATCAAACACGGTTTGAGCTAGCTTCTTGAAACTTGACACGATAATGTAGTTTCAAGTTCTGTCTCTAGGTTTGTTTCCTCTTGATGTAGCCCGGACCAGGGACTGGCGAGATACACTGTCCTTGAAAGGGGTTGCCAAGCTTCCCAAAATTACGAATCTCCAGAAATCTCAGAAACCATTTTTTCACCCAAACTGGATGATACTTTCAGGTAATGATCAGTACACTAAGCCCACTTGGTTCCCCAAATTTCGTTCTTCTATGTTGAAGCGTTCGTTTCCAGTAACAGTTTGAATGTTGGCGTTTCACTCTGCTTTCTCCTATATTGATAGACGTATGTGGAACTCTAAATCAAACACGGTTTGTGCTAGCTTCTTGAAACTTGACACGATAATGTAGTTTCAAGTTCTGTCTCTAGGTTTTGTTTCCTCTTGATGTTGCCCTAAGCAGTGACTGGCGAGATACACTGTCCTTGAAAGGGGTTGCCAAGCTACCCAAAATTACGAATCTCCAGAAATCTCAGCAACTATTTTTTCACCCAAACTGGATGATACTTTCAGGTAATGATCAGTACACTAAGCCCACTTGGTTCCCCAAATTTCGTTCTTCTATGTTGAAGCGTTCGTTTCCAGTAACAGTTTGAATGTTGGCGTTTCACTCTGTTTTCTCCTATATTGATAGATGTATGTGGAACTCTAAATCAAACACGGTTTGTGCTAGCTTTTTGAAACTTGACACGATAATGTAGTTTAAAGTTCTATCTCTCGGTTTTTTTTCCTCTTGATGTAGCCCTAAGCAGTGACTGGCGAGATACACTGTCCTTGAAAGGGGTTGCCAAGCTTCCCAAAATTACGAATCTCCAGAAATCTCAGAAACTATTTTTTCACCCAAACTGGATGATACTTTCAGGTAATGATCAGTACACTAAGCCCACTTGGTTCCCCAAATTTCGTTCTTCTATGTTGAAGCATTCGTTTCCAGTAACAGTTTGAATGTTGGCGTTTCACTCTGTTTCCTCCAATATTGATAGATGTATGTGGAACTCTAAATCAAACACGGTTTGTGCTAGCTTTTTGAAACTTGACACGATAATGTAGTTTCAAGTTCTATCTCGAGGTTTTGTTTTCTCTTGATGTAGCCCTAAGCAGTGACTGGCGAGATACACTGTCCTTGAAAGGGGTTGCCAAGCTTCCCAAAATTACGAATCTCCAGAAATCTCAGCAACTATTTTTTCACCCAAACTGGATGATACTTTCAGGTAATGATCAGTACACTAAGCCCACTTGGTTCCCCAAATTTCGTTCTTCTATGTTGAACCGTTCGTTTCCAGTAACAGTTTGAATTTTGGCGTTTCACTCTGTTTTCTCCTATATTGATAGATGTATGTGGAACTCTATATCAAACACGGTTTGTGCTAGCTTCTTGAAACTTGACACGATAATGTAGTTTCAAGTTCTGTCTCTAGGTTTGTTTCCTCTTGATGTAGCCCTAAGCAGTGACTGGCGAGATACACTGTCCTTGAAAGGGGTTGCCAAGCTTCCCAAAATTACGAATCTCCAGAAATCTCAGAAACTATTTTTTCACCCAAACTGGATGATACTTTCAGGTAATGATCAGTACACTAAGCCCACTTGGTTCCCCAAATTTCGTTCTTCTATGTTGAAGCGTTCGTTTCCAGTAACAGTTTGAATGTTGGCGTTTCACTCTGTTTTCTCCTATATTGATAGACGTATGTGGAACGCTAAATCAAACACGGTTTGTGCTAGCTTCTTGAAACTTGACACGATAATATAGTTTCAAGTTCTATCTCTAGGTTTTGTTTCCTCTTGATGTAGCCCTAAGCAGTGACTGGCGAGATATACTGTCCTTGAAAGGGGTTGCCAAGCTTCCCAAAATTACGAATCTCCAGAAATCTCAGCAACTATTTTTTCACCCAAACTGGATGATACTTTCAGGTAATGATCAGTACACTAAGCCCACTTGGTTCCCCAAATTTCGTTCTTCTATGTTGAACCGTTCGTTTCCAGTAACAGTTTGAATTTTGGCGTTTCACTCTGTTTCCTCCAATATTGATAGGTGTACGTGGAACTCTAAATCAAACACGGTTTGTGCTAGCTTCTTGAAACTTGACACGATAATGTAGTTTCAAGTTCTGTCTCTAGGTTTTGTTTCATCTTGATGTAGCCTTAAGCAGTGACTGGCGAGATACACTGTCCTTGAAAGGGGTTGCCAAGCTTCCCAAAATTACGAATCTCCAGAAATCTCAGAAACTATTTTTTCACCCAAACTGGATGATACTTTCAGGTAATGATCAGTACACTAAGCCCACTTGGTTCCCCAAATTTCGTTCTTCTATGTTGAAGCGTTCGTTTCCAGTAACATTTTGAATGTTGGCGTTTCACTCTGTTTTCTCCTATATTGATAGACGTATGTGGAACTCTAAATCAAACACGGTTTGTGCTAGCTTCGTGAAACTTGACACGATAATGTAGTTTCAAGTTCTGTCTCTAGGTTTTGTTTCCTCTTGATGTTGCCCTAAGCAGTGACTGGCGAGATACACTGTCCTTGAAAGGGGTTGCCAAGCTACCCAAAATTACGAATCTCCAGAAATCTCAGCAACTATTTTTTCACCCAAACTGGATGATACTTTCAGGTAATGATCAGTACACTAAGCCCAGTTGTTTCCCCAAATTTCGTTCTTCTATGTTGAAGCGTTCGTTTCCAGTAACAGTTTGAATGTTGGCGTTTCACTCTGTTTTCTCCTATATTGAGAGATGTATGTGGAACTCTAAATCAAACACGGTTTGTGCTAGCTTCTTGAAACTTGACACGATAATGTAGTTTCAAGTTCTGTCTCTAGGTTTTGTTTCCTCTTGATGTAGCCCTAAGCAGTGACTGGCGAGATACACTGTCCTTGAAAGGGGTTGCCAAGCTTCCCAAAATTACGAATCTCCAGAAATCTCAGCAACTATTTTTTCACCCAAACTGGATGATACTTTCAGGTAATGATCAGTACACTAAGCCCACTTGGTTCCCCAAATTTCGTTTTTCTATGTTGAAGCGTTCGTTTCCAGTAACAGTTTGAATCTTGGCGTTTCACTCTGTTTCCTCCAATATTGATAGGTGTACGTGGAACTCTAAATCAAACACGGTTTGTGCTAGCTTCTTCAAACTTGACACGATAATGTAGTTTCAAGTTCTGTCTCTAGGTTTTGTTTCCTCTTGATGTAGCCCTAAGCAGTGACTGGCGAGATACACTGTCCTTGAAAGGGGTTGCCAAGCTACCCAAAATTACGAATCTCCAGAAATCTCAGCAACTATTTTTTCACCCAAACTGGATGATACTTTCAGGTAATGATCAGTACACTAAGCCCACTTGGTTCCCCAACTTTCGTTCTTCTATGTTGAAGCGTTCGTTTCCAGTAACAGTTTGAATTTTGGCGTTTCACTCTGTTTTCTCCTATATTGATAGATGTATGTGGAACTCTAAATCAAACACGGTTTGTGCTAGCTTCTTGAAACTTGACACGATAATGTAGTTTCAAGTTCTATCTCTAGGTTTTGTTTCCTCTTGATATAGCCCTAAGCAGTGACTGGCGAGATACACTGTCCTTGAAAGGGGTTGCCAAGCTTCCCAAACTTACGAATCTCCAGAAATCTCAGCAACTATTTTTTCACCCAAACTGGATGATACTTTCAGGTAATGATCAGTACACTAAGCCCACTTGGTTCCCCAAATTTCGTTCTTCTATGTTGAAGCGTTCGTTTCCAGTAACAGTTTGAATGTTGGCGTTTCACTCTGTTTTCTCCTATATTGATAGATGTATGTGGAACTCTAAATCAAACACGGTTTATGCTAGCTTCTTGAAACTTGACACGATAATGTAGTTTCAAGTTCTATCTCGAGGTTTTGTTTCCTCTTGATGTAGCCCTAAGCAGTGACTGGCGAGATACACTGTCCTTGAAAGGGGTTGCCAAGCTTCCCAAAATTACGAATCTCCAGAAATCTCAGAAACTATTTTTTCACCCAAACTGGATGATACTTTCAGGTAATGATCAGTACACTAAGCCCACTTGGTTCCCCAAATTTCGTTCTTCTATGTTGAAGCGTTCGTTTCCAGTAACAGTTTGAATGTTGGCGTTTCACTCTGTTTTCTCCTATATTGATAGACGTATGTGGAACGCTAAATCAAACACGGTTTGTGCTAGCTTCTTGAAACTTGACACGATAATATAGTTTCAAGTTCTATCTCTAGGTTTTGTTTCCTCTTGATGTAGCCCTAAGCAGTGACTGGCGAGATACACTGTCCTTGAAAGGGGTTGCCAAGCTTCCCAAAATTACGAATCTCCAGAAATCTCAGAAACTACTTTTTCACCCAAACTGGATGATACTTTCAGGTAATGATCAGTACACTAAGCCCACTTGGTTCCCCAAATTTCGTTCTTCTATGTTGAAGCGTTCGTTTCCAGTAACAGTTTGAATGTTGGCGTTTCACTCTGTTTTCTCCTATATTGATAGACGTATGTGGAACTCTAAATCAAACACGGTTTGTGCTAGCTTCGTGAAACTTGACACGATAATGTAGTTTCAAGTTCTGTCTCTAGGTTTTGTTTCCTCTTGATGTTGCCCTAAGCAGTGACTGGCGAGATACACTGTCCTTGAAAGGGGTTGCCAAGCTTCCCAAAATTACGAATCTCCAGAAATCTCAGCAACTATTTTTTCACCCAAACTGGATGATACTTTCAGGTAATGATCAGTACACTAAGCCCACTTGGTTCCCCAAATTTCGTTCTTCTATGTTGAAGCGTTCGTTTCCAGTAACAGTTTGAATCTTGGCGTTTCACTCTGTTTTCTCCTATATTGATAGACGTATGTGGAACGCTAAATCAAACACGATTTGTGCTAGCTTCTTGAAACTTGACACGATAATATAGTTTCAAGTTCTATCTCTAGGTTTTGTTTCCTCTTGATGTAGCCCTAAGCAGTGACTGGCGAGATACACTGTCCTTGAAAGGGGTTGCCAAGCTTCCCAAAATTACGAATCTCCAGAAATCTCAGCAACTATTTTTTCACCCAAACTGGATGATACTTTCAGGTAATGATCAGTACACTAAGCCCACTTGGTTCCCCAAATTTCGTTCTTCTATGTTGAAGCGTTCGTTTCCAGTAACAGTTTGAATTTTGGCGTTTCACTCTGTTTCCTCCAATATTGATAGGTGTACGTGGAACTCTAAATCAAACACGGTTTGTGCTAGCTTCTTCAAACTTGACACGATAATGTAGTTTCAAGTTCTGTCTCTAGGTTTTGTTTCCTCTTGATGTAGCCCTAAGCAGTGACTGGCGAGATACACTGTCCTTGAAAGGAGTTGCCAAGCTACCCAAAATTACGAATCTCCAGAAATCTCAGCAACTATTTTTTCACCCAAACTGGATGATACTTTCAGGTAATGATCAGTACACTAAGCCCACTTGGTTCCCCAAATTTCGTTCTTCTATGTTGAAGCGTTCGTTTCCAGTAACAGTTTGAATTTTGGCATTTCACTCTGTTTTCTCCTATATTGATAGATGTATGTGGAACTCTAAATCAAACACGGTTTGTGCTAGCTTTTTGAAACTTGACACGATAATGTAGTTTCAAGTTCTGTCTCTAGGTTTTGTTTCCTCTTGATGTAGCCCTAAGCAGTGACTGGCGAGATACACTGTCCTTGAAAGGGGTTGCCAAGCTTCCCAAAATTACGAATCTCCAGAAATCTCAGCAACTATTTTTTCACCCAAACTGGATGATACTTTCAGGTAATGATCAGTACACTAAGCCCAGTTGGTTCCCCAAATTTCGTTCTTCTATGTTGAAGCGTTCGTTTCCAGTAACAGTTTGAATGTTGGCGTTTCACTCTGTTTTCTCCTATATTGATAGACGTATGTGGAACTCTAAATCAAACACGGTTTGTGCTAGCTTCTTGAAACTTGACACGATAATGTAGTTTCAAGTTCTGTCTCTAGGTTTTGTTTCCTCTTGATGTAGCCCTAAGCAGTGACTGGCGAGATACACTGTCCTTGAAAGGGGTTGCCAAGCTTCCCAAAATTACGAATCTCCAGAAATCTCAGCAACTATTTTTTCACCCAAACTGGATGATACTTTCAGGTAATGATCAGTACACTAAGCCCACTTGGTTTCCCAAATTTCGTTCTTCTATGTTGAAGCGTTCGTTTCCAGTAACAGTTTGAATGTTGGCGTTTCACTCTGTTTCCTCCAATATTGATAGGTGTACGTGGAACTCTAAATCAAACACGGTTTGTGCTAGCTTCTTGAAACTTGACACGATAATGTAGTTTCAAGTTCTGTCTCTAGGTTTTGTTTCCTCTTGATGTAGCCCTAAGCAGTGACTGGCGAGATACACTGTCCTTGAAAGGGGTTGCCAAGCTACCCAAAATTACGAATCTCCAGAAATCTCAGCAACTATTTTTTCACCCAAACTGGATGATACTTTCAGGTAATGATCAGTACACTAAGCCCAGTTGGTTCCCCAAATTTCGTTCTTCTATGTTGAAGCGTTCGTTTCCAGTAACAGTTTGAATTTTGGCGTTTCACTCTGTTTTCTCCTATATTGATAGATGTATGTGGAACTCTAAATCAAACACGGTTTGTGCTAGCTTCTTGAAACTTGACACGATAATGTAATTTCAAGTTCTATCTCTAGGTTTTGTTTCCTCTTGATGTAGCCCTAAGCAGTGACTGGCGAGATACACTGTCCTTGAAAGGGGTTGCCAATCTTCCCAAAATTACGAATCTCCAGAAATCTCAGCAACTATTTTTTCACCCAAACTGGATGATACTTTCAGGTAATGATCAGTACACTAAGCCCACTTGGTTCCCCAAATTTCGTTCTTCTATGTTGAAGCGTTCGTTTCCAGTAACAGTTTGAATGTTGGCGTTTCACTCTGTTTTCTCCTATATTGATAGATGTATGTGGAACTCTAAATCAAACACGGTTTGTGCTAGCTTTTTGAAACTTGACACGATAATGTAGTTTCAAGTTCTATCTCGAGGTTTTGTTTCCTCTTGATGTAGCCCTAAGCAGTGACTGGCGAGATACACTGTCCTTGAAAGGGGTTGCCAAGCTTCCCAAAATTACGAAACTCCAGAAATCTCAGAAACTATTTTTTCACCCAAACTGGATGATACTTTCAGGTAATGATCAGTACACTAAGCCCACTTGGTTCCCCAAATTTCGTTCTTCTATGTTGAAGCGTTCGTTTCCAGTAACAGTTTGAATTTTGGCGTTTCACTCTGTTTTCTCCTATATTGATAGATGTATGTGGAACTCTAAATCAAACACGGTTTGTGCTAGCTTTTTGAAACTTGACACGATAATATAGTTTCAAGTTCTATCTCGAGGTTTTGTTTCCTCTTGATGTAGCCCTAAGCAGTGACTGGCGAGATACACTGTCCTTGAAAGGGGTTGCCAAGCTTCCCAAAATTACGAATCTCCAGAAATCTCAGAAACTATTTTTTCACCCAAACTGGATGATACTTTCAGGTAATGATCAGTACACTAAGCCCACTTGGTTCCCCAAATTTCGTTCTTCTATGTTGAACCGTTCGTTTCCAGTAACAGTTTGAATTTTGGCGTTTCACTCTGTTTTCTCCTATATTGATAGATGTATGTGGAACTCTATATCAAACACGGTTTGTGCTAGCTTCTTGAAACTTGACACGATAATGTAGTTTCAAGTTCTGTCTCTAGGTTTGTTTCCTCTTGATGTAGCCCTAAGCAGTGACTGGCGAGATACACTGTCCTTGAATGGGGTTGCCAAGCTTCCCAAAATTACGAATCTCCAGAAATCTCAGAAACTATTTTTTCACCCAAACTGGATGATACTTTCAGGTAATGATCAGTACACTAAGCCCACTTGGTTCCCCAAATTTCGTTCTTCTATGTTGAAGCGTTCGTTTCCAGTAACAGTTTGAATGTTGGCGTTTCACTCTGTTTTCTCCTATATTGATAGATGTATGTGGAACTCTAAATCAAACACGGTTTGTGCTAGCTTCTTGAAACTTGACACGATAATGTAGTTTCAAGTTCTGTCTCTAGGTTTTGTTTCCTCTTGATGTAGCCCTAAGCAGTGACTGGCGAGATACACTGTCCTTGAAAGGGGTTGCCAAGCTTCCCAAAATTACGAATCTCCAGAAATCACAGAAACTATTTTTTCACCCAAAATGGATGATACTTTCAGGTAATGATCAGTACACTAAGCCCACTTGGTTCCCCAAATTTCGTTCTTCTATGTTGAAGCGTTCGTTTCCAGTAACAGTTTGAATGTTGGCGTTTCACTCTGTTTTCTCCTATATTGATAGATGTATGTGGAACTCTAAATCAAACACGGTTTGT
Organism: Spermophilus citellus; assembly: GCF_964194105.1. Taxonomy (NCBI): domain Eukaryota; kingdom Metazoa; phylum Chordata; class Mammalia; order Rodentia; family Sciuridae; genus Spermophilus; species Spermophilus citellus. The sequence continues at coordinate 374,704 of NW_027672894.1, read as the reverse complement.
GCTAGCTTCTTGAAACTTGACACGATAATGTAGTTTCAAGTTCTGTCTCTAGGTTTTGTTTCCTCTTGATGTAGCCCTAAGCAGTGACTGGCGAGATACACTGTCCTTGAAAGGGGTTGCCAAGCTTCCCAAAATTACGAATCTCCAGAAATCTCAGCTACTATTTTTTCACCCAAACTGGATGATACTTTCAGGTAATGATCAGTACTCTAAGCCCACTTGGTTCCCCAAATTTCGTTCTTCTATGTTGAAGCGTTCGTTTCCAGTAACAGTTTGAATGTTGGCGTTTCACTCTGTTTTCTCCTATATTGATAGATGTATGTGGAACTCTAAATCAAACACGGTTTGTGCTAGCTTCTTGAAACTTGACACGATAATGTAGTTTCAAGTTCTGTCTCTAGGTTTGTTTCCTCTTGATGTAGCCCTAAGCAGTGACTGGCGAGATACACTGTCCTTGAAAGGGGTTGCCAAGCTTCCCAAAATTACGAATCTCCAGAAATCTCAGAAACCATTTTTTCACCCAAACTGGATGATACTTTCAGGTAATGATCAGTACACTAAGCCCACTTGGTTCCCCAAATTTCGTTCTTTTATGTTGAAGCGTTCGTTTCCAGTAACAGTTTGAATGTTGGCGTTTCACTCTGCTTTCTCCTATATTGATAGACGTATGTGGAACTCTAAATCAAACACGGTTTGTGCTAGCTTGTTGAAACTTGACACGATAATGTAGTTTCAAGTTCTGTCTCTAGGTTTTGTTTCCTCTTGATGTTGCCCTAAGCAGTGACTGGCGAGATACACTGTCCTTGAAAGCGGTTGCCAAGCTACCCAAAATTACGAATCTCCAGAAATCTCAGCAACTATTTTTTCACCCAAACTGGATGATACTTTCAGGTAATGATCAGTACACTAAGCCCAGTTGGTTCCCCAAATTTCGTTCTTCTATGTTGAAGCGTTCGTTTCCAGTAACAGTTTGAATTTTGGCGTTTCACTCTGTTTTCTCCTATATTGATAGATGTATGTGGAACTCTAAATCAAACACGGTTGTGCTAGCTTCTTGAAACTTGACACGATAATATAGTTTCAAGTTCTATCTCTAGGTTTTGTTTCCTCTTGATGTAGCCCTAAGCAGTGACTGGCGAGATACACTGTCCTTGAAAGGGGTTGCCAAGCTACCCAAAATTACGAATCTCCAGAAATCTCAGCAACTATTTTTTCACCCAAACTGGAGGATACTTTCAGGTAATGATCAGTACACTAAGCCCACTTGGTTCCCCAAATTTCGTTCATCTATGTTGAAGCGTTCGTTTCCAGTAACAGTTTGAATTTTGGCATTTCACTCTGTTTTCTCCTATATTGAGAGATGTATGTGGAACTCTAAATCAAACACGGTTTGTGCTAGCTTCTTGAAACTTGACACGATAATGTAGTTTCAAGTTCTGTCTCTAGGTTTTGTTTCCTCTTGATGTAGCCCTAAGCAGTGACTGGCGAGATACACTGTCCTTGAAAGGGGTTGCCAGGCTTCCCAAAATTACGAATCTCCAGAAATCTCAGAAACTATTTTTTCACCCAAACTGGATGATACTTTCAGGTAATGATCAGTACACTAAGCCCACTTGGTTCCCCAAATCTCGTTCTTCTATGTTGAAGCGTTCGTTTCCAGTAACAGTTTGAATGTTGGCGTTTCACTCTGTTTTCTCCTATATTGATAGATGTATGTGGAACTCTAAATCAAACACGGTTTGTGCTAGCTTCTTGAAACTTGACACGATAATGTAGTTTCAAGTTCTGTCTCTAGGTTTTGTTTCCTCTTGATGTAGCCCTAAGCAGTGACTGGCGAGATACACTGTCCTTGAAAGGGGTTGCCAAGCTTCCCAAAATTACGAATCTCCAGAAATCTCAGCAACTATTTTTTCACCCAAACTGGATGATACTTTCAGGTAATGATCAGTACACTAAGCCCACTTGGTTCCCCAAATTTCGTTCTTCTATGTTGAAGCGTTCGTTTCCAGTAACAGTTTGAATTTTGGCGTTTCACTCTGTTTTCTCCTATATTGAGAGATGTATGTGGAACTCTAAATCAAACACGGTTTGTGCTAGCTTCTTGAAACTTGACACGATAATGTAGTTTCAAGTTCTGTCTCTAGGTTTGTTTCCTCTTGATGTAGCCCTAAGCAGTGACTGGCGAGATACACTGTCCTTGAAAGGGGTTGCCAAGCTTCCCAAAATTACGAATCTCCAGAAATCTCAGCAACTATTTTTTCACCCAAACTGGATGATACTTTCAGGTAATGATCAGTACACTAAGCCCACTTGGTTTCCCAAATTTCGTTCTTCTATGTTGAAGCGTTCGTTTCCAGTAACAGTTTGAATGTTGGCGTTTCACTCTGTTTCCTCCAATATTGATAGGTGTACGTGGAACTCTAAATCAAACACGGTTTGTGCTAGCTTCTTGAAACTTGACACGATAATGTAGTTTCAAGTTCTGTCTCTAGGTTTTGTTTCCTCTTGATGTAGCCCTAAGCAGTGACTGGCGAGATACACTGTCCTTGAAAGGGGTTGCCAAGCTACCCAAAATTACGAATCTCCAGAAATCTCAGCAACTATTTTTTCACCCAAACTGGATGATACTTTCAGGTAATGATCAGTACACTAAGCCCAGTTGGTTCCCCAAATTTCGTTCTTCTATGTTGAAGCGTTCGTTTCCAGTAACAGTTTGAATTTTGGCGTTTCACTCTGTTTTCTCCTATATTGATAGATGTATGTGGAACTCTAAATCAAACACGGTTTGTGCTAGCTTCTTGAAACTTGACACGATAATGTAATTTCAAGTTCTATCTCTAGGTTTTGTTTCCTCTTGATGTAGCCCTAAGCAGTGACTGGCGAGATACACTGTCCTTGAAAGGGGTTGCCAATCTTCCCAAAATTACGAATCTCCAGAAATCTCAGCAACTATTTTTTCACCCAAACTGGATGATACTTTCAGGTAATGATCAGTACACTAAGCCCACTTGGTTCCCCAAATTTCGTTCTTCTATGTTGAAGCGTTCGTTTCCAGTAACAGTTTGAATGTTGGCGTTTCACTCTGTTTTCTCCTATATTGATAGATGTATGTGGAACTCTAAATCAAACACGGTTTGTGCTAGCTTTTTGAAACTTGACACGATAATGTAGTTTCAAGTTCTATCTCGAGGTTTTGTTTCCTCTTGATGTAGCCCTAAGCAGTGACTGGCGAGATACACTGTCCTTGAAAGGGGTTGCCAAGCTTCCCAAAATTACGAAACTCCAGAAATCTCAGAAACTATTTTTTCACCCAAACTGGATGATACTTTCAGGTAATGATCAGTACACTAAGCCCACTTGGTTCCCCAAATTTCGTTCTTCTATGTTGAAGCGTTCGTTTCCAGTAACAGTTTGAATTTTGGCGTTTCACTCTGTTTTCTCCTATATTGATAGATGTATGTGGAACTCTAAATCAAACACGGTTTGTGCTAGCTTTTTGAAACTTGACACGATAATATAGTTTCAAGTTCTATCTCGAGGTTTTGTTTCCTCTTGATGTAGCCCTAAGCAGTGACTGGCGAGATACACTGTCCTTGAAAGGGGTTGCCAAGCTTCCCAAAATTACGAATCTCCAGAAATCTCAGAAACTATTTTTTCACCCAAACTGGATGATACTTTCAGGTAATGATCAGTACACTAAGCCCACTTGGTTCCCCAAATTTCGTTCTTCTATGTTGAACCGTTCGTTTCCAGTAACAGTTTGAATTTTGGCGTTTCACTCTGTTTTCTCCTATATTGATAGATGTATGTGGAACTCTATATCAAACACGGTTTGTGCTAGCTTCTTGAAACTTGACACGATAATGTAGTTTCAAGTTCTGTCTCTAGGTTTGTTTCCTCTTGATGTAGCCCTAAGCAGTGACTGGCGAGATACACTGTCCTTGAATGGGGTTGCCAAGCTTCCCAAAATTACGAATCTCCAGAAATCTCAGAAACTATTTTTTCACCCAAACTGGATGATACTTTCAGGTAATGATCAGTACACTAAGCCCACTTGGTTCCCCAAATTTCGTTCTTCTATGTTGAAGCGTTCGTTTCCAGTAACAGTTTGAATGTTGGCGTTTCACTCTGTTTTCTCCTATATTGATAGATGTATGTGGAACTCTAAATCAAACACGGTTTGTGCTAGCTTCTTGAAACTTGACACGATAATGTAGTTTCAAGTTCTGTCTCTAGGTTTTGTTTCCTCTTGATGTAGCCCTAAGCAGTGACTGGCGAGATACACTGTCCTTGAAAGGGGTTGCCAAGCTTCCCAAAATTACGAATCTCCAGAAATCACAGAAACTATTTTTTCACCCAAAATGGATGATACTTTCAGGTAATGATCAGTACACTAAGCCCACTTGGTTCCCCAAATTTCGTTCTTCTATGTTGAAGCGTTCGTTTCCAGTAACAGTTTGAATGTTGGCGTTTCACTCTGTTTTCTCCTATATTGATAGATGTATGTGGAACTCTAAATCAAACACGGTTTGTGCTAGCTTCTTGAAACTTGACACGATAATGTAGTTTCAAGTTCTGTCTCTAGGTTTTGTTTCCTCTTGATGTAGCCCTAAGCAGTGACTGGCGAGATACACTGTCCTTGAAAGGGGTTGCCAAGCTTCCCAAAATTACGAATCTCCAGAAATCTCAGCTACTATTTTTTCACCCAAACTGGATGATACTTTCAGGTAATGATCAGTACTCTAAGCCCACTTGGTTCCCCAAATTTCGTTCTTCTATGTTGAAGCGTTCGTTTCCAGTAACAGTTTGAATGTTGGCGTTTCACTCTGTTTTCTCCTATATTGATAGATGTATGTGGAACTCTAAATCAAACACGGTTTGTGCTAGCTTCTTGAAACTTGACACGATAATGTAGTTTCAAGTTCTGTCTCTAGGTTTGTTTCCTCTTGATGTAGCCCTAAGCAGTGACTGGCGAGATACACTGTCCTTGAAAGGGGTTGCCAAGCTTCCCAAAATTACGAATCTCCAGAAATCTCAGAAACCATTTTTTCACCCAAACTGGATGATACTTTCAGGTAATGATCAGTACACTAAGCCCACTTGGTTCCCCAAATTTCGTTCTTTTATGTTGAAGCGTTCGTTTCCAGTAACAGTTTGAATGTTGGCGTTTCACTCTGCTTTCTCCTATATTGATAGACGTATGTGGAACTCTAAATCAAACACGGTTTGTGCTAGCTTGTTGAAACTTGACACGATAATGTAGTTTCAAGTTCTGTCTCTAGGTTTTGTTTCCTCTTGATGTTGCCCTAAGCAGTGACTGGCGAGATACACTGTCCTTGAAAGCGGTTGCCAAGCTACCCAAAATTACGAATCTCCAGAAATCTCAGCAACTATTTTTTCACCCAAACTGGATGATACTTTCAGGTAATGATCAGTACACTAAGCCCAGTTGGTTCCCCAAATTTCGTTCTTCTATGTTGAAGCGTTCGTTTCCAGTAACAGTTTGAATTTTGGCGTTTCACTCTGTTTTCTCCTATATTGATAGATGTATGTGGAACTCTAAATCAAACACGGTTGTGCTAGCTTCTTGAAACTTGACACGATAATATAGTTTCAAGTTCTATCTCTAGGTTTTGTTTCCTCTTGATGTAGCCCTAAGCAGTGACTGGCGAGATACACTGTCCTTGAAAGGGGTTGCCAAGCTACCCAAAATTACGAATCTCCAGAAATCTCAGCAACTATTTTTTCACCCAAACTGGAGGATACTTTCAGGTAATGATCAGTACACTAAGCCCACTTGGTTCCCCAAATTTCGTTCATCTATGTTGAAGCGTTCGTTTCCAGTAACAGTTTGAATTTTGGCATTTCACTCTGTTTTCTCCTATATTGAGAGATGTATGTGGAACTCTAAATCAAACACGGTTTGTGCTAGCTTCTTGAAACTTGACACGATAATGTAGTTTCAAGTTCTGTCTCTAGGTTTTGTTTCCTCTTGATGTAGCCCTAAGCAGTGACTGGCGAGATACACTGTCCTTGAAAGGGGTTGCCAGGCTTCCCAAAATTACGAATCTCCAGAAATCTCAGAAACTATTTTTTCACCCAAACTGGATGATACTTTCAGGTAATGATCAGTACACTAAGCCCACTTGGTTCCCCAAATCTCGTTCTTCTATGTTGAAGCGTTCGTTTCCAGTAACAGTTTGAATGTTGGCGTTTCACTCTGTTTTCTCCTATATTGATAGATGTATGTGGAACTCTAAATCAAACACGGTTTGTGCTAGCTTCTTGAAACTTGACACGATAATGTAGTTTCAAGTTCTGTCTCTAGGTTTTGTTTCCTCTTGATGTAGCCCTAAGCAGTGACTGGCGAGATACACTGTCCTTGAAAGGGGTTGCCAAGCTTCCCAAAATTACGAATCTCCAGAAATCTCAGCAACTATTTTTTCACCCAAACTGGATGATACTTTCAGGTAATGATCAGTACACTAAGCCCACTTGGTTCCCCAAATTTCGTTCTTCTATGTTGAAGCGTTCGTTTCCAGTAACAGTTTGAATTTTGGCGTTTCACTCTGTTTTCTCCTATATTGAGAGATGTATGTGGAACTCTAAATCAAACACGGTTTGTGCTAGCTTCTTGAAACTTGACACGATAATGTAGTTTCAAGTTCTGTCTCTAGGTTTGTTTCCTCTTGATGTAGCCCTAAGCAGTGACTGGCGAGATACACTGTCCTTGAAAGGGGTTGCCAAGCTTCCCAAAATTACGAATCTCCAGAAATCTCAGCAACTATTTTTTCACCCAAACTGGATGATACTTTCAGGTAATGATCAGTACACTAAGCCCACTTGGTTCCCCAAATTTCGTTCTTCTATGTTGAAGCGTTCGTTTCCAGTAACAGTTTGAATGTTGGCGTTTCACTCTGCTTTCTCCTATATTGATAGACGTATGTGGAACTCTAAATCAAACACGGTTTGTGCTAGCTTCTTGAAACTTGTCACGATAATGTAGTTTCAAGTTCTGTCTCTAGGTTTTGTTTCCTCTTGATGTTGCCCTAAGCAGTGACTGGCGAGATACACTGTCCTTGAAAGGGGTTGCCAAGCTACCCAAAATTACGAATCTCCAGAAATCTCAGCAACTATTTTTTCACCCAAACTGGATGATACTTTCAGGTAATGATCAGTACACTAAGCCCAGTTGGTTCCCCAAATTTCGTTCTTCTATGTTGAAGCGTTCGTTTCCAGTAACAGTTTGAATTTTGGCGTTTCACTCTGTTTTCTCTTATATTGATAGATGTATGTGGAACTCTAAATCAAACACGGTTGTGCTAGCTTCTTGAAACTTGACACGATAATATAGTTTCAAGTTCTATCTCTAGGTTTTGTTTCCTCTTGATGTAGCCCTAAGCAGTGACTGGCGAGATACACTGTCCTTGAAAGGGGTTGCCAAGCTACCCAAAATTACGAATCTCCAGAAATCTCAGCAACTATTTTTTCACCCAAACTGGATGATACTTTCAGGTAATGATCAGTACACTAAGCCCAGTTGGTTCCCCAAATTTCGTTCTTCTATGTTGAAGCGTTCGTTTCCAGTAACAGTTTGAATTTTGGCGTTTCACTCTGTTTTCTCCTATATTGAGAGATGTATGTGGAACTCTAAATCAAACACGGTTTGTGCTAGCTTCTTGAAACTTGACACGATAATGTAGTTTCAAGTTCTGTCTCTAGGTTTTGTTTCCTCTTGATGTAGCCCTAAGCAGTGACTGGCGAGATACACTGTCCTTGAAAGGGGTTGCCAAGCTTCCCAAAATTACGAATCTCCAGAAATCTCAGCAACTATTTTTTCACCCAAACTGGATGATACTTTCAGGTAATGATCAGTACACTAAGCCCACTTGGTTCCCCAAATTTCGTTCTTCTATGTTGAAGCGTTCGTTTCCAGTAACAGTTTGAATCTTGGCGTTTCACTCTGTTTCCTCCAATATTGATAGGTGTACGTGGAACTCTAAATCAAACACGGTTTGTGCTAGCTTCTTCAAACTTGACACGATAATGTAGTTTCAAGTTCTGTCTCTAGGTTTTGTTTCCTCTTGATGTAGCCCTAAGCAGTGACTGGCGAGATACACTGTCCTTGAAAGGGGTTGCCAAGCTTCCCAAAATTACGAATCTCCAGAAATCTCAGAAACTATTTTTTCACCCAAACTGGATGATACTTTCAGGTAATGATCAGTACACTAAGCCCACTTGGTTCCCCAAATTTCGTTCTTCTATGTTGAACCGTTCGTTTCCAGTAACAGTTTGAATTTTGGCGTTTCACTCTGTTTTCTCCTATATTGATAGATGTATGTGGAACTCTATATCAAACACGGTTTGTGCAAGCTTCTTGAAACTTGACACGATAATGTAGTTTCAAGTTCTGTCTCTAGGTTTGTTTCCTCTTGATGTAGCCCTAAGCAGTGACTGGCGAGATACACTGTCCTTGAAAGGGGTTGCCAAGCTTCCCAAAATTACGAATCTCCAGAAATCTCAGAAACTATTTTTTCACCCAAACTGGATGATACTTTCAGGTAATGATCAGTACACTAAGCCCACTTGGTTCCCCAAATTTCGTTCTTCTATGTTGAAGCGTTCGTTTCCAGTAACAGTTTGAATGTTGGCGTTTCACTCTGCTTTCTCCTATATTGATAGACGTATGTGGAACTCTAAATCAAACACGGTTTGTGCTAGCTTCTTGAAACTTGACACGATAATGTAGTTTCAAGTTCTGTCTCTAGGTTTTGTTTCCTCTTGATGTTGCCCTAAGCAGTGACTGGCGAGATACACTGTCCTTGAAAGGGGTTGCCAAGCTACCCAAAATTACGAATCTCCAGAAATCTCAGCAACTATTTTTTCACCCAAACTGGATGATACTTTCAGGTAATGATCAGTACACTAAGCCCAGTTGGTTCCCCAAATTTCGTTCTTCTATGTTGAAGCGTTCGTTTCCAGTAACAGTTTGAATGTTGGCGTTTCACTCTGTTTTCTCCTATATTGATAGACGTATGTGGAACTCTAAATCAAACACGGTTTGTGCTAGCTTCTTGAAACTTGACACGATAATGTAGTTTCAAGTTCTGTCTCTAGGTTTTGTTTCCTCTTGATGTAGCCCTAAGCAGTGACTGGCGAGATACACTGTCCTTGAAAGGGGTTGCCAAGCTTCCCAAAATTACGAATCTCCAGAAATCTCAGCAACTATTTTTTCACCCAAACTGGATGATACTTTCAGGTAATGATCAGTACACTAAGCCCACTTGGTTCCCCAAATTTCGTTCTTCTATGTTGAAGCGTTCGTTTCCAGTAACAGTTTGAATCTTGGCGTTTCACTCTGTTTCCTCCAATATTGATAGGTGTACGTGGAACTCTAAATCAAACACGGTTTGTGCTAGCTTCTTGAAACTTGACACGATAATGTAGTTTCAAGTTCTGTCTCTAGGTTTTGTTTCCTCTTGATGTAGCCCTAAGCAGTGACTGGCGAGATACACTGTCCTTGAAAGGGGTTGCCAAGCTACCCAAAATTACGAATCTCCAGAAATCTCAGCAACTATTTTTTCACCCAAACTGGATGATACTTTCAGGTAATGATCAGTACACTAAGCCCAGTTGGTTCCCCAAATTTCGTTCTTCTATGTTGAAGCGTTCGTTTCCAGTAACAGTTTGAATTTTGGCGTTTCACTCTGTTTTCTCCTATATTGATAGATGTATGTGGAACTCTAAATCAAACACGGTTTGTGCTAGCTTCTTGAAACTTGACACGATAATGTAGTTTCAAGTTCTATCTCTAGGTTTTGTTTCCTCTTGATGTAGCCCTAAGCAGTGACTGGCGAGATACACTGTCCTTGAAAGGGGTTGCCAATCTTCCCAAAATTACGAATCTCCAGAAATCTCAGCAACTATTTTTTCACCCAAACTGGATGATACTTTCAGGTAATGATCAGTACACTAAGCCCACTTGGTTCCCCAAATTTCGTTCTTCTATGTTGAAGCGTTCGTTTCCAGTAACAGTTTGAATGTTGGCGTTTCACTCTGTTTTCTCCTATATTGATAGATGTATGTGGAACTCTAAATCAAACACGGTTTGTGCTAGCTTTTTGAAACTTGACACGATAATGTAGTTTCAAGTTCTATCTCGAGGTTTTGTTTCCTCTTGATGTAGCCCTAAGCAGTGACTGGCGAGATACACTGTCCTTGAAAGGGGTTGCCAAGCTTCCCAAAATTACGAACCTCCAGAAATCTCAGAAACTATTTTTTCACCCAAACTGGATGATACTTTCAGGTAATGATCAGTACACTAAGCCCACTTGGTTCCCCAAATTTCGTTCTTCTATGTTGAAGCGTTCGTTTCCAGTAACAGTTTGAATGTTGGCGTTTCACTCTGTTTTCTCCTATATTGATAGATGTATGTGGAACTCTAAATCAAACACGGTTTGTGCTAGCTTTTTGAAACTTGACACGATAATATACTTTCAAGTTCTATCTCGAGGTTTTGTTTCCTCTTGATGTAGCCCTAAGCAGTGACTGGCGAGATACACTGTCCTTGAAAGGGGTTGCCAAGCTTCCCAAAATTACGAATCTCCAGAAATCTCAGAAACTATTTTTTCACCCAAACTGGATGATACTTTCAGGTAATGATCAGTACACTAAGCCCACTTGGTTCCCCAAATTTCGTTCTTCTATGTTGAAGCGTTCGTTTCCAGTAACAGTTTGAATGTTGGCGTTTCACTCTGTTTTCTCCTATATTGATAGATGTATGTGGAACTCTAAATCAAACACGGTTTGTGCTAGCTTCTTGAAACTTGACACGATAATGTAGTTTCAAGTTCTGTCTCTAGGTTTTGTTTCCTCTTGATGTAGCCCTAAGCAGTGACTGGCGAGATACACTGTCCTTGAAAGGGGTTGCCAAGCTTCCCAAAATTACGAATCTCCAGAAATCTCAGAAACTATTTTTTCACCCAAACTGGATGATACTTTCAGGTAATGATCAGTACACTAAGCCCACTTGGTTCCCCAAATTTCGTTCTTCTATGTTGAAGCGTTCGTTTCCAGTAACAGTTTGAATGTTGGCGTTTCACTCTGTTTTCTCCTATATTGAGAGATGTATGTGGAACTCTAAATCAAACACGGTTTGTGCTAGCTTCTTGAAACTTGACACGATAATGTAGTTTCAAGTTCTGTCTCTAGGTTTTGTTTCCTCTTGATGTAGCCCTAAGCAGTGACTGGCGAGATACACTGTCCTTGAAAGGGGTTGCCAAGCTTCCCAAAATTACGAATCTCCAGAAATCTCAGCAACTATTTTTTCACCCAAACTGGATGATACTTTCAGGTAATGATCAGTACACTAAGCCCACTTGGTTCCCCAAATTTCGTTCTTCTATGTTGAAGCGTTCGTTTCCAGTAACAGTTTGAATGTTGGCGTTTCACTCTGCTTTCTCCTATATTGATAGACGTATGTGGAACTCTAAATCAAACACGGTTTGTGCTAGCTTCTTGAAACTTGACACGATAATGTAGTTTCAAGTTCTGTCTCTAGGTTTTGTTTCCTCTTGATGTTGCCCTAAGCAGTGACTGGCGAGATACACTGTCCTTGAAAGGGGTTGCCAAGCTACCCAAAATTACGAATCTCCAGAAATCTCAGCAACTATTTTTTCACCCAAACTGGATGATACTTTCAGGTAATGATCAGTACACTAAGCCCACTTGGTTCCCCAAATTTCGTTCTTCTATGTTGAAGCGTTCGTTTCCAGTAACAGTTTGAATCTTGGCGTTTCACTCTGTTTCCTCCAATATTGATAGGTGTACGTGGAACTCTAAATCAAACACGGTTTCTGCTAGCTTCTTCAAACTTGACACGATAATGTAGTTTCAAGTTCTGTCTCTAGGTTTTGTTTCCTCTTGATGTAGCCCTAAGCAGTGACTGGCGAGATACACTGTCCTTGAAAGGGGTTGCCAAGCTTCCCAAAATTACGAATCTCCAGAAATCTCAGCAACTATTTTTTCACCCAAACTGGATGATACTTTCAGGTAATGATCAGTACACTAAGCCCACTTGGTTCCCCAAATTTCGTTCTTCTATGTTGAAGCGTTCGTTTCCAGTAACAGTTTGAATCTTGGCGTTTCACTCTGTTTCCTCCAATATTGATAGGTGTACGTGGAACTCTAAATCAAACACGGTTTGTGCTAGCTTCTTCAAACTTGACACGATAATGTAGTTTCAAGTTCTGTCTCTAGGTTTTGTTTCCTCTTGATGTAGCCCTAAGCAGTGACTGGCGAGATACACTGTCCTTGAAAGGGGTTGTCAAGCTACCCACAATTACGAATCTCCAGAAATCTCAGCAACTATTTTTTCACCCAAACTGGATGATACTTTCAGGTAATGATCAGTACACTAAGCCCACTTGGTTCCCCAAATTTCGTTCTTCTATGTTGAAGCGTTCGTTTCCAGTAACAGTTTGAATTCTGGCGTTTCACTCTGTTTTCTCCTATATTGATAGATGTATGTGGAACTCTAAATCAAACACGGTTTGTGCTAGCTTCTTGAAACTTGACACGATAATGTAGTTTCAAGTTCTGTCTCTAGGTTTTGTTTCCTCTTGATGTAGCCCTAAGCAGTGACTGGCGAGATACACTGTCCTTGAAAGGGGTTGCCAAGCTTCCCAAAATTACGAATCTCCAGAAATCTCAGCAACTATTTTTTCACCCAAACTGGATGATACTTTCAGGTAATGATCAGTACACTAAGCCCACTTGGTTCCCCAAATTTCGTTCTTCTATGTTGAAGCGTTCGTTTCCAGTAACAGTTTGAATGTTGGCGTTTCACTCTGTTTTCTCCTATATTGATAGATGTATGTGGAACTCTAAATCAAACACGGTTTGTGCTAGCTTTTTGAAACTTGACACGATAATGTAGTTTCAAGTTCTATCTCGAGGTTTTGTTTCCTCTTGATGTAGCCCTAAGCAGTGACTGGCGAGATACACTGTCCTTGAAAGGGGTTGCCAAGCTTCCCAAAATTACGAATCTCCAGAAATCTCAGAAACTATTTTTTTCACCCAAACTGGATGATACTTTCAGGTAATGATCAGTACACTAAGCCCACTTGGTTCCCCAAATTTCGTTCTTCTATGTTGAACCGTTCGTTTCCAGTAACAGTTTGAATTTTGGCGTTTCACTCTGTTTTCTCCTATATTGATAGATGTATGTGGAACTCTATATCAAACACGGTTTGTGCTAGCTTCTTGAAACTTGACACGATAATGTAGTTTCAAGTTCTGTCTCTAGGTTTGTTTCCTCTTGATGTAGCCCTAAGCAGTGACTGGCGAGATACACTGTCCTTGAAAGGGGTTGCCAAGCTTCCCAAAATTACGAATCTCCAGAAATCTCAGCAACTATTTTTTCACCCAAACTGGATGATACTTTCAGGTAATGATCAGTACACTAAGCCCACTTGGTTCCCCAAATTTCGTTCTTCTATGTTGAAGCGTTCGTTTCCAGTAACAGTTTGAATTTTGGCGTTTCACTCTGTTTTCTCCTATATTGAGAGATGTATGTGGAACTCTAAATCAAACACGGTTTGTGCTAGCTTCTTGAAACTTGACACGATAATGTAGTTTCAAGTTCTGTCTCTAGGTTTGTTTCCTCTTGATGTAGCCCTAAGCAGTGACTGGCGAGATACACTGTCCTTGAAAGGGGTTCCCAAGCTTCCCAAAATTACGAATCTCCAGAAATCTCAGCAACTATTTTTTCACCCAAACTGGATGATACTTTCAGGTAATGATCAGTACACTAAGCCCAGTTGGTTCCCCAAATTTCGTTCTTCTATGTTGAAGCGTTCGTTTCCAGTAACAGTTTGAATTTTGGCGTTTCACTCTGTTTTCTCCTATATTGATAGATGTATGTGGAACTCTAAATCAAACACGGTTGTGCTAGCTTCTTGAAACTTGACACGATAATATAGTTTCAAGTTCTATCTCTAGGTTTTGTTTCCTCTTGATGTAGCCCTAAGCAGTGACTGGCGAGATACACTGTCCTTGAAAGGGGTTGCCAAGCTACCCAAAATTACGAATCTCCAGAAATCTCAGCAACTATTTTTTCACCCAAACTGGATGATACTTTCAGGTAATGATCAGTACACTAAGCCCAGTTGGTTCCCCAAATTTCGTTCTTCTATGTTGAAGCGTTCGTTTCCAGTAACAGTTTGAATTTTGGCGTTTCACTCTGTTTTCTCCTATATTGAGAGATGTATGTGGAACTCTAAATCAAACACGGTTTGTGCTAGCTTCTTGAAACTTGACACGATAATGTAGTTTCAAGTTCTGTCTCTAGGTTTTGTTTCCTCTTGATGTAGCCCTAAGCAGTGACTGGCGAGATACACTGTCCTTGAAAGGGGTTGCCAAGCTTCCCAAAATTACGAATCTCCAGAAATCTCAGCAACTATTTTTTCACCCAAACTGCATGATACTTTCAGGTAATGATCAGTACACTAAGCCCACTTGGTTCCCCAAATTTCGTTCTTCTATGTTGAAGCGTTCGTTTCCAGTAACAGTTTTAATCTTGGCGTTTCACTCTGTTTCCTCCAATATTGATAGGTGTACGTGGAACTCTAAATCAAACACGGTTTGTGCTAGCTTCTTCAAACTTGACACGATAATGTAGTTTCAAGTTCTGTCTCTAGGTTTTGTTTCCTCTTGATGTAGCCCTAAGCAGTGACTGGCGAGATACACTGTCCTTGAAAGGGGTTGCCAAGCTTCCCAAAATTACGAATCTCCAGAAATCTCAGCAACTATTTTTTCACCCAAACTGGATGATACTTTCAGGTAATGATCAGTACACTAAGCCCACTTGGTTCCCCAAATTTCGTTCTTCTATGTTGAAGCGTTCGTTTCCAGTAACAGTTTGAATCTTGGCGTTTCACTCTGTTTCCTCCAATATTGATAGGTGTACGTGGAACTCTAAATCAAACACGGTTTGTGCTAGCTTCTTCAAACTTGACACGATAATGTAGTTTCAAGTTCTGTCTCTAGGTTTTGTTTCCTCTTGATGTAGCCCTAAGCAGTGACTGGCAAGATACACTGTCCTTGAAAGGGGTTGCCAAGCTACCCAAAATTACGAATCTCCAGAAATCTCAGCAACTATTTTTTCACCCAAACTGGATGATACTTTCAGGTAATGATCAGTACACTAACCCCAGTTGGTACCGCAAATTTCGTTCTTCTATGTTGAAGCGTTCGTTTCCAGTAACAGTTTGAATTTTGGCGTTTCACTCTGTTTTCTCCTATATTGATAGATGTATGTGGAACTCTAAATCAAACACGGTTTGTGCTAGCTTCTTGAAACTTGACACGATAATGTAGTTTCAAGTTCTATC
Organism: Spermophilus citellus; assembly: GCF_964194105.1. NCBI lineage: Eukaryota > Metazoa > Chordata > Mammalia > Rodentia > Sciuridae > Spermophilus > Spermophilus citellus. Next base: position 359,312 of record NW_027672894.1, on the reverse strand, counting down.
TCTAGGTTTTGTTTCCTCTTGATGTAGCCCTAAGCAGTGACTGGCGAGATACACTGTCCTTGAAAGGGGTTGCCAAGCTTCCCAAAATTACGAATCTCCAGAAATCTCAGCAACTATTTTTTCACCCAAACTGCATGATACTTTCAGGTAATGATCAGTACACTAAGCCCACTTGGTTCCCCAAATTTCGTTCTTCTATGTTGAAGCGTTCGTTTCCAGTAACAGTTTGAATGTTGGCGTTTCACTCTGTTTTCTCCTATATTGATAGATGTATGTGGAACTCTAAATCAAACACGGTTTGTGCTAGCTTTTTGAAACTTGACACGATAATGTAGTTTCAAGTTCTATCTCGAGGTTTTGTTTCCTCTTGATGTAGCCCTAAGCAGTGACTGGCGAGATACACTGTCCTTGAAAGGGGTTGCCAAGCTTCCCAAAATTACGAATCTCCAGAAATCTCAGAAACTATTTTTTCACCCAAACTGGATGATACTTTCAGGTAATGATCAGTACACTAAGCCCACTTGGTTCCCCAAATTTCGTTCTTCTATGTTGAAGCGTTCGTTTCCAGTAACAGTTTGAATTTTGGCGTTTCACTCTGTTTTCTCCTATATTGATAGATGTATGTGGAACTCTAAATCAAACACGGTTTGTGCTAGCTTTTTGAAACTTGACACGATAATATAGTTTCAAGTTCTATCTCGAGGTTTTGTTTCCTCTTGATGTAGCCCTAAGCAGTGACTGGCGAGATACACTGTCCTTGAAAGGGGTTGCCAAGCTTCCCAAAATTACGAATCTCCAGAAATCTCAGAAACTATTTTTTCACCCAAACTGGATGATACTTTCAGGTAATGATCAGTACACTAAGCCCACTTGGTTCCCCAAATTTCGTTCTTCTATGTTGAAGCGTTCGTTTCCAGTAACAGTTTGAATTTTGGCGTTTCACTCTGTTTTCTCCTATATTGATAGATGTATGTGGAACTCTAAATCAAACACGGTTTGTGCTAGCTTCTTGAAACTTGACACGATAATGTAGTTTCAAGTTCTGTCTCTAGGTTTGTTTCCTCTTGATGTAGCCCTAAGCAGTGACTGGCGAGATACACTGTCCTTGAAAGGGGTTGCCAAGCTTCCCAAAATTACGAATCTCCAGAAATCTCAGCAACTATTTTTTCACCCAAACTGGATGATACTTTCAGGTAATGATCAGTACACTAAGCCCACTTGGTTCCCCAAATTTCGTTCTTCTATGTTGAAGCGTTCGTTTCCAGTAACAGTTTGAATTTTGGCGTTTCACTGTTTTCTCCTATATTGATAGATGTATGTGGAACTCTAAATCAAAAACGGTTTGTGCTAGCTTCTTGAAACTTGACACGATAATGTAGTTTCAAGTTCTGTCTCTAGGTTTGTTTCCTCTTGATGTAGCCCTAAGCAGTGACTGGCGAGATACACTGTCCTTGAAAGGGGTTGCCAAGCTTCCCAAAATTACGAATCTCCAGAAATCTCAGAAACTATTTTTTCACCCAAACTGGATGATACTTTCAGGTAATGATCAGTACACTAAGCCCACTTGGTTCCCCAAATTTCGTTCTTCTATGTTGAAGCGTTCGTTTCCAGTAACAGTTTGAATGTTGGCGTTTCACTCTGCTTTCTCCTATATTGATAGACGTATGTGGAACTCTAAATCAAACACGGTTTGTGCTAGCTTCTTGAAACTTGACACGATAATGTAGTTTCAAGTTCTGTCTCTAGGTTTTGTTTCCTCTTGATGTTGCCCTAAGCAGTGACTGGCGAGATACACTGTCCTTGAAAGGGGTTGCCAAGCTACCCAAAATTACGAATCTCCAGAAATCTAGCAACTATTTTTTCACCCAAACTGGATGATACTTTCAGGTAATGATCAGTACACTAAGCCCACTTGGTTCCCCAAATTTCGTTCTTCTATGTTGAAGCGTTCGTTTCCAGTAACAGTTTGAATCTTGGCGTTTCACTCTGTTTCCTCCAATATTGATAGGTGTACGTGGAACTCTAAATCAAACACGGTTTGTGCTAGCTTCTTGAAACTTGACACGATAATGTAGTTTCAAGTTCTGTCTCTAGGTTTTGTTTCCTCTTGATGTAGCCCTAAGCAGTGACTGGCGAGATACACTGTCCTTGAAAGGGGTTGCCAAGCTTCCCAAAATTACGAATCTCCAGAAATCTCAGAAACTATTTTTTCACCCAAACTGGATGATACTTTCAGGTAATGATCAGTACACTAAGCCCACTTGGTTCCCCAAATTTCGTTCTTCTATGTTGAAGCGTTCGTTTCCAGTAACAGTTTGAATCTTGGCGTTTCACTCTGTTTCCTCCAATATTGATAGGTGTACGTGGAACTCTAAATCAAACACGGTTTGTGCTAGCTTCTTCAAACTTGACACGATAATGTAGTTTCAAGTTCTGTCTCTAGGTTTTGTTTCCTCTTGATGTAGCCCTAAGCAGTGACTGGCGAGATACACTGTCCTTGAAAGGGGTTGCCAAGCTACCCAAAATTAAGAATCTCCAGAAATCTCAGGAACTATTTTTTCACCCAAACTGGATGATACTTTCAGGTAATGATCAGTACACTAAGCCCAGTTGGTTCCCCAAATTTCGTTCTTCTATGTTGAAGCGTTCGTTTCCAGTAACAGTTTGAATTTTGGCGTTTCACTCTGTTTTCTCCTATATTGATAGATGTATGTGGAACTCTAAATCAAACACGGTTTGTGCTAGCTTCTTGAAACTTGACACGATAATGTAGTTTCAAGTTCTATCTCTAGGTTTTGTTTCCTCTTGATGTAGCCCTAAGCAGTGACTGGCGAGATACACTGTCCTTGAAAGGGGTTGCCAAGCTTCCCAAAATTACGAATCTCCAGAAATCTCAGCAACTATTTTTTCACCCAAACTGGATGATACTTTCAGGTAATGATCAGTACACTAAGCCCACTTGGTTCCCCAAATTTCGTTCTTCTATGTTGAAGCGTTCGTTTCCAGTAACAGTTTGAATGTTGGCGTTTCACTCTGTTTTCTCCTATATTGATAGATGTATGTGGAACTCTAAATCAAACACGGTTTGTGCTAGCTTTTTGAAACTTGACACGATAATGTAGTTTCAAGTTCTATCTCGAGGTTTTGTTTCCTCTTGATGTAGCCCTAAGCAGTGACTGGCGAGATACACTGTCCTTGAAAGGGGTTGCCAAGCTTCCCAAAATTACGAATCTCCAGAAATCTCAGAAACTATTTTTTCACCCAAACTGGATGATACTTTCAGGTAATGATCAGTACACTAAGCCCACTTGGTTCCCCAAATTTCGTTCTTCTATGTTGAACCGTTCGTTTCCAGTAACAGTTTGAATTTTGGCGTTTCACTCTGTTTTCTCCTATATTGATAGATGTATGTGGAACTCTATATCAAACACGGTTTGTGCTAGCTTCTTGAAACTTGACACGATAATGTAGTTTCAAGTTCTGTCTCTAGGTTTGTTTCCTCTTGATGTAGCCCTAAGCAGTGACTGGCGAGATACACTGTCCTTGAAAGGGGTTGCCAAGCTTCCCAAAATTACGAATCTCCAGAAATCTCAGCAACTATTTTTTCACCCAAACTGGATGATACTTTCAGGTAATGATCAGTACACTAAGCCCACTTGGTTCCCCAAATTTCGTTCTTCTATGTTGAAGCGTTCGTTTCCAGTAACAGTTTGAATTTTGGCGTTTCACTCTGTTTTCTCCTATATTGAGAGATGTATGTGGAACTCTAAATCAAACACGGTTTGTGCTAGCTTCTTGAAACTTGACACGATAATGTAGTTTCAAGTTCTGTCTCTAGGTTTGTTTCCTCTTGATGTAGCCCTAAGCAGTGACTGGCGAGATACACTGTCCTTGAAAGGGGTTCCCAAGCTTCCCAAAATTACGAATCTCCAGAAATCTCAGCAACTATTTTTTCACCCAAACTGGATGATACTTTCAGGTAATGATCAGTACACTAAGCCCAGTTGGTTCCCCAAATTTCGTTCTTCTATGTTGAAGCGTTCGTTTCCAGTAACAGTTTGAATTTTGGCGTTTCACTCTGTTTTCTCCTATATTGATAGATGTATGTGGAACTCTAAATCAAACACGGTTGTGCTAGCTTCTTGAAACTTGACACGATAATATAGTTTCAAGTTCTATCTCTAGGTTTTGTTTCCTCTTGATGTAGCCCTAAGCAGTGACTGGCGAGATACACTGTCCTTGAAAGGGGTTGCCAAGCTACCCAAAATTACGAATCTCCAGAAATCTCAGCAACTATTTTTTCACCCAAACTGGATGATACTTTCAGGTAATGATCAGTACACTAAGCCCAGTTGGTTCCCCAAATTTCGTTCTTCTATGTTGAAGCGTTCGTTTCCAGTAACAGTTTGAATTTTGGCGTTTCACTCTGTTTTCTCCTATATTGAGAGATGTATGTGGAACTCTAAATCAAACACGGTTTGTGCTAGCTTCTTGAAACTTGACACGATAATGTAGTTTCAAGTTCTGTCTCTAGGTTTTGTTTCCTCTTGATGTAGCCCTAAGCAGTGACTGGCGAGATACACTGTCCTTGAAAGGGGTTGCCAAGCTTCCCAAAATTACGAATCTCCAGAAATCTCAGCAACTATTTTTTCACCCAAACTGCATGATACTTTCAGGTAATGATCAGTACACTAAGCCCACTTGGTTCCCCAAATTTCGTTCTTCTATGTTGAAGCGTTCGTTTCCAGTAACAGTTTTAATCTTGGCGTTTCACTCTGTTTCCTCCAATATTGATAGGTGTACGTGGAACTCTAAATCAAACACGGTTTGTGCTAGCTTCTTCAAACTTGACACGATAATGTAGTTTCAAGTTCTGTCTCTAGGTTTTGTTTCCTCTTGATGTAGCCCTAAGCAGTGACTGGCGAGATACACTGTCCTTGAAAGGGGTTGCCAAGCTTCCCAAAATTACGAATCTCCAGAAATCTCAGCAACTATTTTTTCACCCAAACTGGATGATACTTTCAGGTAATGATCAGTACACTAAGCCCACTTGGTTCCCCAAATTTCGTTCTTCTATGTTGAAGCGTTCGTTTCCAGTAACAGTTTGAATCTTGGCGTTTCACTCTGTTTCCTCCAATATTGATAGGTGTACGTGGAACTCTAAATCAAACACGGTTTGTGCTAGCTTCTTCAAACTTGACACGATAATGTAGTTTCAAGTTCTGTCTCTAGGTTTTGTTTCCTCTTGATGTAGCCCTAAGCAGTGACTGGCAAGATACACTGTCCTTGAAAGGGGTTGCCAAGCTACCCAAAATTACGAATCTCCAGAAATCTCAGCAACTATTTTTTCACCCAAACTGGATGATACTTTCAGGTAATGATCAGTACACTAACCCCAGTTGGTACCGCAAATTTCGTTCTTCTATGTTGAAGCGTTCGTTTCCAGTAACAGTTTGAATTTTGGCGTTTCACTCTGTTTTCTCCTATATTGATAGATGTATGTGGAACTCTAAATCAAACACGGTTTGTGCTAGCTTCTTGAAACTTGACACGATAATGTAGTTTCAAGTTCTATCTCTAGGTTTTGTTTCCTCTTGATGTAGCCCTAAGCAGTGACTGGCGAGATACACTGTCCTTGAAAGGGGTTGCCAAGCTTCCCAAAATTACGAATCTCCAGAAATCTCAGCAACTATTTTTTCACCCAAACTGCATGATACTTTCAGGTAATGATCAGTACACTAAGCCCACTTGGTTCCCCAAATTTCGTTCTTCTATGTTGAAGCGTTCGTTTCCAGTAACAGTTTGAATGTTGGCGTTTCACTCTGTTTTCTCCTATATTGATAGATGTATGTGGAACTCTAAATCAAACACGGTTTGTGCTAGCTTTTTGAAACTTGACACGATAATGTAGTTTCAAGTTCTATCTCGAGGTTTTGTTTCCTCTTGATGTAGCCCTAAGCAGTGACTGGCGAGATACACTGTCCTTGAAAGGGGTTGCCAAGCTTCCCAAAATTACGAATCTCCAGAAATCTCAGAAACTATTTTTTCACCCAAACTGGATGATACTTTCAGGTAATGATCAGTACACTAAGCCCACTTGGTTCCCCAAATTTCGTTCTTCTATGTTGAAGCGTTCGTTTCCAGTAACAGTTTGAATTTTGGCGTTTCACTCTGTTTTCTCCTATATTGATAGATGTATGTGGAACTCTAAATCAAACACGGTTTGTGCTAGCTTTTTGAAACTTGACACGATAATATAGTTTCAAGTTCTATCTCGAGGTTTTGTTTCCTCTTGATGTAGCCCTAAGCAGTGACTGGCGAGATACACTGTCCTTGAAAGGGGTTGCCAAGCTTCCCAAAATTACGAATCTCCAGAAATCTCAGAAACTATTTTTTCACCCAAACTGGATGATACTTTCAGGTAATGATCAGTACACTAAGCCCACTTGGTTCCCCAAATTTCGTTCTTCTATGTTGAACCGTTCGTTTCCAGTAACAGTTTGAATTTTGGCGTTTCACTCTGTTTTCTCCTATATTGATAGATGTATGTGGAACTCTATATCAAATACGGTTTGTGCTAGCTTCTTGAAACTTGACACGATAATGTAGTTTCAAGTTCTGTCTCTAGGTTTGTTTCCTCTTGATGTAGCCCTAAGCAGTGACTGGCGAGATACACTGTCCTTGAAAGGGGTTGCCAAGCTTCCCAAAATTACGAATCTCCAGAAATCTCAGCAACTATTTTTTCACCCAAACTTGATGATACTTTCAGGTAATGATCAGTACACTAAGCCCACTTGGTTCCCCAAATTTCGTTCTTCTATGTTGAAGTGTTCGTTTCCAGTAACAGTTTGAATTTTGGCGTTTCACTGTTTTCTCCTATATTGATAGATGTATGTGGAACTCTAAATCAAACACGGTTTGTGCTAGCTTCTTGAAACTTGACACGATAATGTAGTTTCAAGTTCTGTCTCTAGGTTTGTTTCCTCTTGATGTAGCCCTAAGCAGTGACTGGCGAGATACACTGTCCTTGAAAGGGGTTGCCAAGCTTCCCAAAATTACGAATCTCCAGAAATCTCAGAAACTATTTTTTCACCCAAACTGGATGATACTTTCAGGTAATGATCAGTACACTAAGCCCACTTGGTTCCCCAAATTTCGTTCTTCTATGTTGAAGCGTTCGTTTCCAGTAACAGTTTGAATGTTGGCGTTTCACTCTGCTTTCTCCTATATTGATAGACGTATGTGGAACTCTAAATCAAACACGGTTTGTGCTAGCTTCTTGAAACTTGACACGATAATGTAGTTTCAAGTTCTGTCTCTAGGTTTTGTTTCCTCTTGATGTTGCCCTAAGCAGTGACTGGCGAGATACACTGTCCTTGAAAGGGGTTGCCAAGCTACCCAAAATTACGAATCTCCAGAAATCTAGCAACTATTTTTTCACCCAAACTGGATGATACTTTCAGGTAATGATCAGTACACTAAGCCCACTTGGTTCCCCAAATTTCGTTCTTCTATGTTGAAGCGTTCGTTTCCAGTAACAGTTTGAATCTTGGCGTTTCACTCTGTTTCCTCCAATATTGATAGGTGTACGTGGAACTCTAAATCAAACACGGTTTGTGCTAGCTTCTTGAAACTTGACACGATAATGTAGTTTCAAGTTCTGTCTCTAGGTTTTGTTTCCTCTTGATGTAGCCCTAAGCAGTGACTGGCGAGATACACTGTCCTTGAAAGGGGTTGCCAAGCTTCCCAAAATTACGAATCTCCAGAAATCTCAGAAACTATTTTTTCACCCAAACTGGATGATACTTTCAGGTAATGATCAGTACACTAAGCCCACTTGGTTCCCCAAATTTCGTTCTTCTATGATGAAGCGTTCGTTTCCAGTAACAGTTTGAATCTTGGCGTTTCACTCTGTTTCCTCCAATATTGATAGGTGTACGTGGAACTCTAAATCAAACACGGTTTGTGCTAGCTTCTTCAAACTTGACACGATAATGTAGTTTCAAGTTCTGTCTCTAGGTTTTGTTTCCTCTTGATGTAGCCCTAAGCAGTGACTGGCGAGATACACTGTCCTTGAAAGGGGTTGCCAAGCTACCCAAAATTAAGAATCTCCAGAAATCTCAGCAACTATTTTTTCACCCAAACTGGATGATACTTTCAGGTAATGATCAGTACACTAAGCCCAGTTGGTTCCCCAAATTTCGTTCTTCTATGTTGAAGCGTTCGTTTCCAGTAACAGTTTGAATGTTGGCGTTTCACTCTGTTTTCTCCTATATTGATAGATGTATGTGGAACTCTAAATCAAACACGGTTTGTGCTAGCTTTTTGAAACTTGACACGATAATGTAGTTTCAAGTTCTATCTCGAGGTTTTGTTTCCTCTTGATGTAGCCCTAAGCAGTGACTGGCGAGATACACTGTCCTTGAAAGGGGTTGCCAAGCTTCCCAAAATTACGAATCTCCAGAAATCTCAGAAACTATTTTTTCACCCAAACTGGATGATACTTTCAGGTAATGATCAGTACACTAAGCCCACTTGGTTCCCCAAATTTCGTTCTTCTATGTTGAACCGTTCGTTTCCAGTAACAGTTTGAATTTTGGTGTTTCACTCTGTTTTCTCCTATATTGATAGATGTATGTGGAACTCTAAATCAAACACGGTTTGTGCTAGCTTTTTGAAACTTGACACGATAATATAGTTTCAAGTTCTATCTCGAGGTTTTGTTTCCTCTTGATGTAGCCCTAAGCAGTGACGGGCGAGATACACTGTCCTTGAAAGGGGTTGCCAAGCTTCCCAAAATTACGAATCTCCAGAAATCTCAGAAACTATTTTTTCACCCAAACTGGATGATACTTTCAGGTAATGATCAGTACACTAAGCCCACTTGGTTCCCCAAATTTCGTTCTTCTATGTTGAACCGTTCGTTTCCAGTAACAGTTTGAATTTTGGCATTTCACTCTGTTTTCTCCTATATTGATAGATGTATGTGGAACTCTATATCAAACACGGTTTGTGCTAGCTTCTTGAAACTTGACACGATAATGTAGTTTCAAGTTCTGTCTCTAGGTTTGTTTCCTCTTGATGTAGCCCTAAGCAGTGACTGGCGAGATACACTGTCCTTGAAAGGGGTTGCCAAGCTTCCCAAAATTACGAATCTCCAGAAATCTCAGCAACTATTTTTTCACCCAAACTGGATGATACTTTCAGGTAATGATCAGTACACTAAGCCCACTTGGTTCCCCAAATTTCGTTCTTCTATGTTGAAGCGTTCGTTTCCAGTAACAGTTTGAATTTTGGCGTTTCACTGTTTTCTCCTATATTGATAGATGTATGTGGAACTCTAAATCAAACACGGTTTGTGCTAGCTTCTTGAAACTTGACACGATAATGTAGTTTCAAGTTCTGTCTCTAGGTTTGTTTCCTCTTGATGTAGCCCTAAGCAATGACTGGCGAGATACACTGTCCTTGAAAGGGGTTGCCAAGCTTCCCAAAATTACGAATCTCCAGAAATCTCAGCAACTATTTTTTCACCCAAACTGCATGATACTTTCAGGTAATGATCAGTACACTAAGCCCACTTGGTTCCCCAAATTTCGTTCTTCTATGTTGAAGCGTTCGTTTCCAGTAACAGTTTGAATGTTGGCGTTTCACTCTGTTTTCTCCTATATTGATAGATGTATGTGGAACTCTAAATCAAACACGGTTTGTGCTAGCTTTTTGAAACTTGACACGATAATGTAGTTTCAAGTTCTATCTCGAGGTTTTGTTTCCTCTTGATGTAGCCCTAAGCAGTGACTGGCGAGATACACTGTCCTTGAAAGGGGTTGCCAATCTTCCCAAAATTACGAATCTCCAGAAATCTCAGAAACTATTTTTTCACCCAAACTGGATGATACTTTCAGGTAATGATCAGTACACTAAGCCCACTTGGTTCCCCAAATTTCGTTCTTCTATGTTGAACCGTTCGTTTCCAGTAACAGTTTGAATTTTGGTGTTTCACTCTGTTTTCTCCTATATTGAGAGATGTATGTGGAACTCTAAATCAAACACGGTTTGTGCTAGCTTCTTGAAACTTGACACGATAATGTAGTTTCAAGTTCTGTCTCTAGGTTTGTTTCCTCTTGATGTAGCCCTAAGCAGTGACTGGCGAGATACACTGTCCTTGAAAGGGGTTGCCAAGCTTCCCAAAATTACGAATCTCCAGAAATCTCAGCAACTATTTTTTCACCCAAACTGGATGATACTTTCAGGTAATGATCAGTACACTAAGCCCACTTGGTTCCCCAAATTTCGTTCTTCTATGTTGAAGCGTTCGTTTCCAGTAACAGTTTGAATCTTGGCGTTTCACTCTGCTTTCTCCTATATTGATAGACGTATGTGGAACTCTAAATCAAACACGGTTTGTGCTAGCTTCTTCAAACTTGACACGATAATGTAGTTTCAAGTTCTGTCTCTAGGTTTTGTTTCCTCTTGATGTAGCCCTAAGCAGTGACTGGCGAGATACACTGTCCTTGAAAGGGGTTGCCAAGCTACCCAAAATTACGAATCTCCAGAAATCTCAGCAACTATTTTTTCACCCAAACTGGATGATACTTTCAGGTAATGATCAGTACACTAAGCCCAGTTGGTTCCCCAAATTTCGTTCTTCTATGTTGAATCGTTCGTTTCCAGTAACAGTTTGAATTTTGGCGTTTCACTCTGTTTTCTCCTATATTGATAGATGTATGTGGAACTCTAAATCAAACACGGTTTGTGCTAGCTTTTTGAAACTTGACACGATAATGTAGTTTCAAGTTCTATCTCGAGGTTTTGTTTCCTCTTGATGTAGCCCTAAGCAGTGACTGGCGAGATACACTGTCCTTGAAAGGGGTTGCCAAGCTTCCCAAAATTACGAATCTCCAGAAATCTCAGAAACTATTTTTTCACCCAAACTGGATGATACTTTCAGGTAATGATCAGTACACTAAGCCCACTTGGTTCCCCAAATTTCGTTCTTCTATGTTGAACCGTTCGTTTCCAGTAACAGTTTGAATTTTGGCGTTTCACTCTGTTTTCTCCTATATTGATAGATGTATGTGGAACTCTAAATCAAACACGGTTTGTGCTAGCTTTTTGAAACTTGACACGATAATATAGTTTCAAGTTCTATCTCGAGGTTTTGTTTCCTCTTGATGTAGCCCTAAGCAGTGACTGGCGAGATACACTGTCCTTGAAAGGGGTTGCCAAGCTTCCCAAAATTACGAATCTCCAGAAATCTCAGCAACTATTTTTTCACCCAAACTGGATGATACTTTCAGGTAATGATCAGTACACTAAGCCCACTTGGTTCCCCAAATTTCGTTCTTCTATGTTGAACCGTTCGTTTCCAGTAACAGTTTGAATTTTGGCGTTTCACTCTGTTTTCTCCACATTGATAGATGTATGTGGAACTCTATATCAAATACGGTTTGTGCTAGCTTCTTGAAACTTGACACGATAATGTAGTTTCAAGTTCTGTCTCTAGGTTTGTTTCCTCTTGATGTAGCCCTAAGCAGTGACTGGCGAGATACACTGTCCTTGAAAGGGGTTGCCAAGCTTCCCAAAATTACGAATCTCCAGAAATCTCAGCAACTATTTTTTCACCCAAACTGGATGATACTTTCAGGTAATGATCAGTACACTAAGCCCACTTGGTTCCCCAAATTTCGTTCTTCTATGTTGAAGCGTTCGTTTCCAGTAACAGTTTGAATTTTGGCGTTTCACTGTTTTCTCCTATATTGAGAGATGTATGTGGAACTCTAAATCAAACACGGTTTGTGCTAGCTTCTTGAAACTTGACACGATAATGTAGTTTCAAGTTCTGTCTCTAGGTTTGTTTCCTCTTGATGTAGCCCTAAGCAGTGACTGGCGAGATACACTGTCCTTGAAAGGGGTTGCCAAGCTTCCCAAAATTACGAATCTCCAGAAATCTCAGAAACTATTTTTTCACCCAAACTGGATGATACTTTCAGGTAATGATCAGTACACTAAGCCCACTTGGTTCCCCAAATTTCGTTCTTCTATGTTGAAGCGTTCGTTTCCAGTAACAGTTTGAATCTTGGCGTTTCACTTTGCTTTCTCCTATATTGATAGACGTATGTGGAACTCTAAATCAAACACGGTTTGTGCTAGCTTCTTCAAACTTGACACGATAATGTAGTTTCAAGTTCTGTCTCTAGGTTTTGTTTCCTCTTGATGTAGCCCTAAGCAGTGACTGGCGAGATACACTGTCCTTGAAAGGGGTTGCCAAGCTACCCAAAATTACGAATCTCCAGAAATCTCAGCAACTATTTTTTCACCCAAACTGGATGATACTTTCAGGTAATGATCAGTACACTAAGCCCAGTTGGTTCCCCAAATTTCGTTCTTCTATGTTGAATCGTTCGTTTCCAGTAACAGTTTGAATTTTGGCGTTTCACTCTGTTTTCTCCTATATTGATAGATGTATGTGGAACTCTAAATCAAACACGGTTTGTGCTAGCTTCTTGAAACTTGACACGATAATGTAGTTTCAAGTTCTACCTCTAGGTTTTGTTTCCTCTTGATGTAGCCCTAAGCAGTGACTGGCGAGATACACTGTCCTTGAAAGGGGTTGCCAAGCTTCCCAAAATTACGAATCTCCAGAAATCTCAGCAACTATTTTTTCACCCAAACTGGATGATACTTTCAGGTAATGATCAGTACACTAAGCCCACTTGGTTCCCCAAATTTCGTTCTTCTATGTTGAAGCGTTCGTTTCCAGTAACAGTTTGAATGTTGGCGTTTCACTCTGTTTTCTCCTATATTGATAGATGTATGTGGAACTCTAAATCAAACACGGTTTGTGCTAGCTTTTTGAAACTTGACACGATAATGTAGTTTCAAGTTCTATCTCGAGGTTTTGTTTCCTCTTGATGTAGCCCTAAGCAGTGACTGGCGAGATACACTGTCCTTGAAAGGGGTTGCCAAGCTTCCCAAAATTACGAATCTCCAGAAATCTCAGAAACTATTTTTTCACCCAAACTGGATGATACTTTCAGGTAATGATCAGTACACTAAGCCCACTTGGTTCCCCAAATTTCGTTCTTCTATGTTGAACCGTTCGTTTCCAGTAACAGTTTGAATTTTGGCGTTTCACTCTGTTTTCTCCTATATTGATAGATGTATGTGGAACTCTATATCAAACACGGTTTGTGCTAGCTTCTTGAAACTTGACACGATAATGTAGTTTCAAGTTCTGTCTCTAGGTTTGTTTTTTCTTGATGTAGCCCTAAGCAGTGACTGGCGAGATACACTGTCCTTGAAAGGGGTTGCCAAGCTTCCCAAAATTACGAATCTCCAGAAATCTCAGAAACTATTTTTTCACCCAAACTGGATGATACTTTCAGGTAATGATCAGTACACTAAGCCCACTTGGTTCCCCAAATTTCGTTCTTCTATGTTGAACCGTTCGTTTCCAGTAACAGTTTGAATTTTGGCGTTTCACTCTGTTTTCTCCTATATTGATAGATGTATGTGGAACTCTAAATCAAACACGGTTTGTGCTAGCTTTTTGAAACTTGACACGATAATATAGTTTCAAGTTCTATCTCGAGGTTTTGTTTCCTCTTGATGTAGCCCTAAGCAGTGACTGGCGAGATACACTGTCCTTGAAAGGGGTTGCCAAGCTTCCCAAAATTACGAATCTCCAGAAATCTCAGCAACTATTTTTTCACCCAAACTGGATGATACTTTCAGGTAATGATCAGTACACTAAGCCCACTTGGTTCCCCAAATTTAGTTCTTCTATGTTGAACCGTTCGTTTCCAGTAACAGTTTGAATTTTGGCGTTTCACTCTGTTTTCTCCTATATTGATAGATGTATGTGGAACTCTATATCAAATACGGTTTGTGCTAGCTTCTTGAAACTTGACACGATAATGTAGTTTCAAGTTCTGTCTCTAGGTTTGTTTCCTCTTGATGTAGCCCTAAGCAGTGACTGGCGAGATACACTGTCCTTGAAAGGGGTTGCCAAGCTTCCCAAAATTACGAAACTCCAGAAATCTCAGCAACTATTTTTTCACCCAAACTGGATGATACTTTCAGGTAATGATCAGTACACTAAGCCCACTTGGTTCCCCAAATTTCGTTCTTCTATGTTGAAGCGTTCGTTTCCAGTAACAGTTTGAATTTTGGCGTTTCACTCTGTTTTCTCCTATATTGAGAGATGTATGTGGAACTCTAAATCAAACACGGTTTGTGCTAGCTTCTTGAAACTTGACACGATAATGTAGTTTCAAGTTCTGTCTCTAGGTTTGTTTCCTCTTGATGTAGCCCTAAGCAGTGACTGGCGAGATACACTGTCCTTGAAAGGGGTTGCCAAGCTTCCCAAAATTACGAATCTCCAGAAATCTCAGAAACTATTTTTTCACCCAAACTGGATGATACTTTCAGGTAATGATCAGTACACTAAGCCCACTTGGTTCCCCAAATTTCGTTCTTCTATGTTGAAGCGTTCGTTTCCAGTAACAGTTTGAATGTTGGCGTTTCACTCTGCTTTCTCCTATATTGATAGACGTATGTGGAACTCTAAATCAAACACGGTTTGTGCTAGCTTCTTGAAACTTGACACGATAATGTAGTTTCAAGTTCTGTCTCTAGGTTTTGTTTCCTCTTGATGTTGCCCTAAGCAGTGACTGGCGAGATACACTGTCCTTGAAAGGGGTTGCCAAGCTACCCAAAATTACGAATCTCCAGAAATCTAGCAACTATTTTTTCACCCAAACTGGATGATACTTTCAGGTAATGATCAGTACACTAAGCCCAGTTGGTTACCCAAATTTCGTTCTTCTATGTTGAAGCGTTCGTTTCCAGTAACAGTTTGAATCTTGGCGTTTCACTCTGTTTCCTCCAATATTGATAGGTGTACGTGGAACTCTAAATCAAACACGGTTTGTGCTAGCTTCTTCAAACTTGACACGATAATGTAGTTTCAAGTTCTGTCTCTAGGTTTTGTTTCCTCTTGATGTAGCCCTAAGCAGTGACTGGCGAGATACACTGTCCTTGAAAGGGGTTGCCAAGCTTCCCAAAATTACGAATCTCCAGAAATCTCAGCAACTATTTTTTCACCCAAACTGGATGATACTTTCAGGTAATGATCAGTACACTAAGCCCACTTGGTTCCCCAAATTTCGTTCTTCTATGTTGAAGCGTTCGTTTCCAGTAACAGTTTGAATCTTGTCGTTTCACTCTGTTTCCTCCAATATTGATAGGTGTACGTGGAACTCTAAATCAAACACGGTTTGTGCTAGCTTCTTCAATCTTGACACGATAATGTAGTTTCAAGTTCTGTCTCTAGGTTTTGTTTCCTCTTGATGTAGCCCTAAGCAGTGACTGGCGAGATACACTGTCCTTGAAAGGGGTTGCCAAGCTACCCAAAATTACGAATCTCCAGAAATCTCAGCAACTATTTTTTCACCCAAACTGGATGATACTTTCAGGTAATGATCAGTACACTAAGCCCAGTTGGTTCCCCAAATTTCGTTCTTCTATGTTGAATCGTTCGTTTCCAGTAACAGTTTGAATTTTGGCGTTTCACTCTGTTTTCTCCTATATTGATAGATGTATGTGGAACTCTAAATCAAACACGGTTTGTGCTAGCTTCTTGAAACTTGACACGATAATGTAGTTTCAAGTTCTACCTCTAGGTTTTGTTTCCTCTTGATGTAGCCCTAAGCAGTGACTGGCGAGATACACTGTCCTTGAAAGGGGTTGCCAAGCTTCCCAAAATTACGAATCTCCAGAAATCTCAGCAACTATTTTTTCACCCAAACTGGATGATACTTTCAGGTAATGATCAGTACACTAAGCCCACTTGGTTCCCCAAATTTTGTTCTTCTATGTTGAAGCGTTCGTTTCCAGTAACAGTTTGAATGTTGGCGTTTCACTCTGTTTTCTCCTATATTGATAGATGTATGTGGAACTCTAAATCAAACACGGTTTGTGCTAGCTTTTTGAAACTTGACACGATAATGTAGTTTCAAGTTCTATCTCGAGGTTTTGTTTCCCCTTGATGTAGCCCTAAGGAGTGACTGGCGAGATACACTGTCCTTGAAAGGGGTTGCCAAGCTTCCCAAAATTACGAATCTCCAGAAATCTCAGAAACTATTTTTTCACCCAAACTGGATGATACTTTCAGGTAATGATCAGTACACTAAGCCCACTTGGTTCCCCAAATTTCGTTCTTCTATGTTGAACCGTTCGTTTCCAGTAACAGTTTGAATTTTGGCGTTTCACTCTGTTTTCTCCTATATTGATAGATGTATGTGGAACTCTAAATCAAACACGGTTTGTGCTAGCTTTTTGAAACTTGACACGATAATATAGTTTCAAGTTCTATCTCGAGGTTTTGTTTCCTCTTGATGTAGCCCTAAGCAGTGACTGGCGAGATACACTGTCCTTGAAAGAGGTTGCCAAGCTTCCCAAAATTACGAATCTCCAGAAATCTCAGAAACTATTTTTTCACCCAAACTGGATGATACTTTCAGGTAATGATCAGTACACTAAGCCCACTTGGTTCCCCAAATTTCGTTCTTCTATGTTGAACCGTTCGTTTCCAGTAACTGTTTGAATTTTGGCGTTTCACTCTGTTTTCTCCTATATTGATAGATGTATGTGGAACTCTATATCAAACACGGTTTGTGCTAGCTTCTTGAAACTTGACACGATAATGTAGTTTCAAGTTCTGTCTCTAGGTTTGTTTCCTCTTGATGTAGCCCTAAGCAGTGACTGGCAAGATACACTGTCCTTGAAAGGGGTTGCCAAGCTTCCCAAAATTACGAATCTCCAGAAATCTCAGCAACTATTTTTTCACCCAAACTGGATGATACTTTCAGGTAATGATCAGTACACTAAGCCCACTTGGTTCCCCAAATTTCGTTCTTCTATGTTGAAGCGTTCGTTTCCAGTAACAGTTTGAATTTTGGCGTTTCACTGTTTTCTCCTATATTGATAGATGTATGTGGAACTCTAAATCAAACACGGTTTGTGCTAGCTTCTTGAAACTTGACACGATAATGTAGTTTCAAGTTCTGTCTCTAGGTTTGTTTCCTCTTGATGTAGCCCTAAGCAGTGACTGGCGAGATACACTGTCCTTGAAAGGGGTTGCCAAGCTTCCCAAAATTACGAATCTCCAGAAATCTCAGAAACTATTTTTTCACCCAAACTGGATGATACTTTCAGGTAATGATCAGTACACTAAGCCCACTTGGTTCCCCAAATTTCGTTCTTCTATGTTGAAGCGTTCGTTTCCAGTAACAGTTTGAATGTTGGCGTTTCACTCTGCTTTCTCCTATATTGATAGACGTATGTGGAACTCTAAATCAAACACGGTTTGTGCTAGCTTCTTGAAACTTGACACGATAATGTAGTTTCAAGTTCTGTCTCTAGGTTTTGTTTCCTCTTGATGTTGCCCTAAGCAGTGACTGGCGAGATACACTGTCCTTGAAAGGGGTTGCCAAGCTACCCAAAATTACGAATCTCCAGAAATCTAGCAACTATTTTTTCATCCAAACTGGATGATACTTTCAGGTAATGATCAGTACACTAAGCCCAGTTGGTTCCCCAAATTTCGTTCTTCTATGTTGAAGCGTTCGTTTCCAGTAACAGTTTGAATTTTGGCGTTTCACTCTGTTTTCTCCTATATTGATAGATGTATGTGGAACTCTAAATCAAACACGGTTGTGCTAGCTTCTTGAAACTTGACACGATAATATAGTTTCAAGTTCTGTCTCTAGGTTTTGTTTCCTCTTGATGTAGCCCTAAGCAGTGACTGGCGAGATACACTGTCCTTGAAAGGGGTTGCCAAGCTTCCCAAAATTACGAATCTCCAGAAATCTCAGCAACTATTTTTTCACCCAAACTGGATGATACTTTCAGGTAATGATCAGTACACTAAGCCCACTTGGTTCCCCAAATTTCGTTCTTCTATGTTGAAGCGTTCGTTTCCAGTAACAGTTTGAATCTTGGCGTTTCACTCTGTTTCCTCCAATATTGATAGGTGTACGTGGAACTCTAAATCAAACACGGTTTGTGCTAGCTTCTTCAAACTTGACACGATAATGTAGTTTCAAGTTCTGTCTCTAGGTTTTGTTTCCTCTTGATGTAGCCCTAAGCAGTGACTGGCGAGATACACTGTCCTTGAAAGGGGTTGCCAAGCTTCCCAAAATTACGAATCTCCAGAAATCTCAGCAACTATTTTTTCACCCAAACTGGATGATACTTTCAGGTAATGATCAGTACACTAAGCCCACTTGGTTCCCCAAATTTCGTTCTTCTATGTTGAAGCGTTCGTTTCCAGTAACAGTTTGAATCTTGGCGTTTCACTCTGTTTCCTCCAATATTGATAGGTGTACGTGGAACTCTAAATCAAACACGGTTTGTGCTAGCTTCTTCAAACTTGACACGATAATGTAGTTTCAAGTTCTGTCTCTAGGTTTTGTTTCCTCTTGATGTAGCCCTAAGCAGTGACTGGCGAGATACACTGTCCTTGAAAGGGGTTGCCAAGCTACCCAAAATTACGAATCTCCAGAAATCTCAGCAACTATTTTTTCACCCAAACTGGATGATACTTTCAGGTAATGATCAGTACACTAAGCCCAGTTGGTTCCCCAAATTTCGTTCTTCTATGTTGAAGCGTTCGTTTCCAGTAACAGTTTGAATTTTGGCGTTTCACTCTGTTTTCTCCTATATTGATAGATGTATGTGGAACTCTAAATCAAACACGGTTTGTGCTAGCTTCTTGAAACTTGACACGATAATGTAGTTTCAAGTTCTATCTCTAGGTTTTGTTTCCTCTTGATGTAGCCCTAAGCAGTGACTGGCGAGATACACTGTCCTTGAAAGGGGTTGCCAAGCTTCCCAAAATTACGAATCTCCAGAAATCTCAGCAACTATTTTTTCACCCAAACTGGATGATACTTTCAGGTAATGATCAGTACACTAAGCCCACTTGGTTCCCCAAATTACGTTCTTCTATGTTGAAGCGTTCGTTTCCAGTAACAGTTTGAATGTTGGCGTTTCACTCTGTTTTCTCCTATATTGATAGATGTATGTGGAACTCTAAATCAAACACGGTTTGTGCTAGCTTTTTGAAACTTGACACGATAATGTAGTTTCAAGTTCTATCTCGAGGTTTTGTTTCCTCTTGATGTAGCCCTAAGCAGTGACTGGCGAGATACACTGTCCTTGAAAGGGGTTGCCAAGCTTCCCAAAATTACGAATCTCCAGAAATCTCAGAAACTATTTTTTCACCCAAACTGGATGATACTTTCAGGTAATGATCAGTACACTAAGCCCACTTGGTTCCCCAAATTTTGTTCTTCTATGTTGAACCGTTCGTTTCCAGTAACAGTTTGAATGTTGGCGTTTCACTCTGTTTTCTCCTATATTGATAGATGTATGTGGAACTCTATATCAAATACGGTTTGTGCTAGCTTCTTGAAACTTGACACGATAATGTAGTTTCAAGTTCTGTCTCTAGGTTTGTTTCCTCTTGATGTAGCCCTAAGCAGTGACTGGCGAGATACACTGTCCTTGAAAGGGGTTGCCAAGCTTCCCAAAATTACGAATCTCCAGAAATCTCAGCAACTATTTTTTCACCCAAACTGGATGATACTTTCAGGTAATGATCAGTACACTAAGCCCACTTGGTTCCCCAAATTTCGTTCTTCTATGTTGAAGCGTTCGTTTCCAGTAACAGTTTGAATGTTGGCGTTTCACTCTGTTTTCTCCTATATTGAGAGATGTATGTGGAACTCTAAATCAAACACGGTTTGTGCTAGCTTCTTGAAACTTGACACGATAATGTAGTTTCAAGTTCTGTCTCTAGGTTTGTTTCCTCTTGATGTAGCCCTAAGCAGTGACTGGCGAGATACACTGTCCTTGAAAGGGGTTGCCAAGCTTCCCAAAATTACGAATCTCCAGAAATCTCAGAAACTATTTTTTCACCCAAACTGGATGATACTTTCAGGTAATGATCAGTACACTAAGCCCACTTGGTTCCCCAAATTTCGTTCTTCTATGTTGAAGCGTTCGTTTCCAGTAACAGTTTGAATGTTGGCGTTTCACTCTGCTTTCTCCTATATTGATAGACGTATGTGGAACTCTAAATCAAACACGGTTTGTGCTAGCTTCTTGAAACTTGACACGATAATGTAGTTTCAAGTTCTGTCTCTAGGTTTTGTTTCCTCTTGATGTTGCCCTAAGCAGTGACTGGCGAGATACACTGTCCTTGAAAGGGGTTGCCAAGCTACCCAAAATTACGAATCTCCAGAAATCTCAGCAACTATTTTTTCACCCAAACTGGATGATACTTTCAGGTAATGATCAGTACACTAAGCCCAGTTGGTTCCCCAAATTTCGTTCTTCTATGTTGAAGCGTTCGTTTCCAGTAACAGTTTGAATTTTGGCGTTTCACTCTGTTTCCTCAAATATTGATAGTTGTACGTGGAACTCTAAATCAAACACGGTTTGTGCTAGCTTCTTCAAACTTGACACGATAATGTAGTTTCAAGTTCTGTCTCTAGGTTTTGTTTCCTCTTGATGTAGCCCTAAGCAGTGACTGGCGAGATACACTGTCCTTGAAAGGGGTTGCCAAGCTTCCCAAAATTACGAATCTCCAGAAATCTCAGCAACTATTTTTTCACCCAAACTGGATGATACTTTCAGGTAATGATCAGTACACTAAGCCCACTTGGTTCCCCAAATTTCGTTCTTCTATGTTGAAGCGTTCGTTTCCAGTAACAGTTTGAATCTTGGCGTTTCACTCTGTTTCCTCCAATATTGATAGGTGTACGTGGAACTCTAAATCAAACACGGTTTGTGCTAGCTTCTTCAAACTTGACACGATAATGTAGTTTCAAGTTCTGTCTCTAGGTTTTGTTTCCTCTTGATGTAGCCCTAAGCAGTGACTGGCGAGATACACTGTCCTTGAAAGGGGTTGCCAAGCTACCCAAAATTACGAATCTCCAGAAATCTCAGCAACTATTTTTTCACCCAAACTGGATGATACTTTCAGGTAATGATCAGTACACTAAGCCCAGTTGGTTCCCCAAATTTCGTTCTTCTATGTTGAATCGTTCGTTTCCAGTAACAGTTTGAATTTTGGCGTTTCACTCTGTTTTCTCCTATATTGATAGATGTATGTGGAACTCTAAATCAAACACGGTTTGTGCTAGCTTCTTGAAACTTGACACGATAATGTAGTTTCAAGTTCTACCTCTAGGTTTTGTTTCCTCTTGATGTAGCCCTAAGCAGTGACTGGCGAGATACACTGTCCTTGAAAGGGGTTGCCAAGCTTCCCAAAATTACGAATCTCCAGAAATCTCAGCAACTATTTTTTCACCCAAACTGGATGATACTTTCAGGTAATGATCAGTACACTAAGCCCACTTGGTTCCCCAAATTTCGTTCTTCTATGTTGAAGCGTTCGTTTCCAGTAACAGTTTGAATTTTGGCGTTTCACTCTGTTTTCTCCTATATTGATAGATGTATGTGGAACTCTAAATCAAACACGGTTTGTGCTAGCTTTTTGAAACTTGACACGATAATGTAGTTTCAAGTTCTGTCTCTAGGTTTGTTTCCTCTTGATGTAGCCCTAAGCAGTGACTGGCGAGATACACTGTCCTTGAAAGGGGTTGCCAAGCTTCCCAAAATTACGAATCTCCAGAAATCTCAGAAACTATTTTTTCACCCAAACTGGATGATACTTTCAGGTAATGATCAGTACACTAAGCCCACTTGGTTCCCCAAATTTCGTTCTTCTATGTTGAAGCGTTCGTTTCCAGTAACAGTTTGAATGTTGGCGTTTCACTCTGCTTTCTCCTATATTGATAGACGTATGTGGAACTCTAAATCAAACACGGTTTGTGCTAGCTTCTTGAAACTTGACACGATAATGTAGTTTCAAGTTCTGTCTCTAGGTTTTGTTTCCTCTTGATGTTGCCCTAAGCAGTGACTGGCGAGATACACTGTCCTTGAAAGGGGTTGCCAAGCTACCCAAAATTACGAATCTCCAGAAATCTTGCAACTATTTTTTCACCCAAACTGGATGATACTTTCAGGTAATGATCAGTACACTAAGCCCAGTTGGTTCCCCAAATTTCGTTCTTCTATGTTGAAGCGTTCGTTTCCAGTAACAGTTTGAATTTTGGCGTTTCACTCTGTTTTCTCCTATATTGATAGATGTATGTGGAACTCTAAATCAAACACGGTTGTGCTAGCTTCTTGAAACTTGACACGATAATATAGTTTCAAGTTCTGTCTCTAGGTTTTGTTTCCTCTTGATGTAGCCCTAAGCAGTGACTGGCGAGATACACTGTCCTTGAAAGGGGTTGCCAAGCTTCCCAAAATTACGAATCTCCAGAAATCTCAGCAACTATTTTTTCACCCAAACTGGATGATACTTTCAGGTAATGATCAGTACACTAAGCCCACTTGGTTCCCCAAATTTCGTTCTTCTATGTTGAAGCGTTCGTTTCCAGTAACAGTTTGAATCTTGGCGTTTCACTCTGTTTTCTCCTATATTGATAGATGTATGTGGAACTCTAAATCAAACACGGTTTGTGCTAGCTTTTTGAAACTTGACACGATAATGTAGTTTCAAGTTCTGTCTCTAGGTTTGTTTCCTCTTGATGTAGCCCTAAGCAGTGACTGGCGAGATACACTGTCCTTGAAAGGGGTTGCCAAGCTTCCCAAAATTACGAATCTCCAGAAATCTCAGCAACTATTTTTTCACCCAAACTGGATGATACTTTCAGGTAATGATCAGTACACTAAGCCCACTTGGTTCCCCAAATTTCGTTCTTCTATGTTGAAGCGTTCGTTTCCAGTAACAGTTTGAATTTTGGCGTTTCACTCTGTTTTCTCCTATATTGAGAGATGTATGTGGAACTCTAAATCAAACACGGTTTGTGCTAGCTTCTTGAAACTTGACACGATAATGTAGTTTCAAGTTCTGTCTCTAGGTTTGTTTCCTCTTGATGTAGCCCTAAGCAGTGACTGGCGAGATACACTGTCCTTGAAAGGGGTTGCCAAGCTTCCCAAAATTACGAATCTCCAGAAATCTCAGAAACTATTTTTTCACCCAAACTGGATGATACTTTCAGGTAATGATCAGTACACTAAGCCCACTTGGTTCCCCAAATTTCGTTCTTCTATGTTGAAGCGTTCGTTTCCAGTAACAGTTTGAATGTTGGCGTTTCACTCTGCTTTCTCCTATATTGATAGACGTATGTGGAACTCTAAATCAAACACGGTTTGTGCTAGCTTCTTGAAACTTGACACGATAATGTAGTTTCAAGTTCTGTCTCTAGGTTTTGTTTCCTCTTGATGTTGCCCTAAGCAGTGACTGGCGAGATACACTGTCCTTGAAAGGGGTTGCCAAGCTACCCAAAATTACGAATCTCCAGAAATCTAGCAACTATTTTTTCACCCAAACTGGATGATACTTTCAGGTAATGATCAGTACACTAAGCCCAGTTGGTTCCCCAAATTTCGTTCTTCTATGTTGAAGCGTTCGTTTCCAGTAACAGTTTGAATCTTGGCGTTTCACTCTGTTTCCTCCAATATTGATAGGTGTACGTGGAACTCTAAATCAAACACGGTTTGTGCTAGCTTCTTCAAACTTGACACGATAATGTAGTTTCAAGTTCTGTCTCTAGGTTTTGTTTCCTCTTGATGTAGCCCTAAGCAGTGACTGGCGAGATACACTGACCTTGAAAGGGGTTGCCAAGCTTCCCAAAATTACGAATCTCCAGAAATCTCAGCAACTATTTTTTCACCCAAACTGGATGATACTTTCAGGTAATGATCAGTACACTAAGCCCACTTGGTTCCCCAAATTTCGTTCTTCTATGTTGAAGCGTTCGTTTCCAGTAACAGTTTGAATCTTGGCGTTTCACTCTGTTTCCTCCAATATTGATAGGTGTACGTGGAACTCTAAATCAAACACGGTTTGTGCTAGCTTCTTCAAACTTGACACGATAATGTAGTTTCAAGTTCTGTCTCTAGGTTTTGTTTCCTCTTGATGTAGCCCTAAGCAGTGACTGGCGAGATACACTGTCCTTGAAAGGGGTTGCCAAGCTACCCAAAATTACGAATCTCCAGAAATCTCAGCAACTATTTTTTCACCCAAACTGGATGATACTTTCAGGTAATGATCAGTACACTAAGCCCAGTTGGTTCCCCAAATTTCGTTCTTCTATGTTGAATCGTTCGTTTCCAGTAACAGTTTGAATTTTGGCGTTTCACTCTGTTTTCTCCTATATTGATAGATGTATGTGGAACTCTAAATCAAACACGGTTTGTGCTAGCTTCTTGAAACTTGACACGATAATGTAGTTTCAAGTTCTACCTCTAGGTTTTGTTTCCTCTTGATGTAGCCCTAAGCAGTGACTGGCGAGATACACTGTCCTTGAAAGGGGTTGCCAAGCTTCCCAAAATTACGAATCTCCAGAAATCTCAGCAACTATTTTTTCACCCAAACTGGATGATACTTTCAGGTAATGATCAGTACACTAAGCCCACTTGGTTCCCCAAATTTCGTTCTTCTATGTTGAAGCGTTCGTTTCCAGTAACAGTTTGAATGTTGGCGTTTCACTCTGTTTTCTCCTATATTGATAGATGTATGTGGAACTCTAAATCAAACACGGTTTGTGCTAGCTTTTTGAAACTTGACACGATAATGTAGTTTCAAGTTCTGTCTCTAGGTTTGTTTCCTCTTGATGTAGCCCTAAGCAGTGACTGGCGAGATACACTGTCCTTGAAAGGGGTTGCCAAGCTTCCCAAAATTACGAATCTCCAGAAATCTCAGAAACTATTTTTTCACCCAAACTGGATGATACTTTCAGGTAATGATCAGTACACTAAGCCCACTTGGTTCCCCAAATTTCGTTCTTCTATGTTGAAGCGTTCGTTTCCAGTAACAGTTTGAATGTTGGCGTTTCACTCTGCTTTCTCCTATATTGATAGACGTATGTGGAACTCTAAATCAAACACGGTTTGTGCTAGCTTCTTAAAACTTGACACGATAATGTAGTTTCAAGTTCTGTCTCTAGGTTTTGTTTCCTCTTGATGTTGCCCTAAGCAGTGACTGGCGAGATACACTGTCCTTGAAAGGGGTTGCCAAGCTACCCAAAATTACGAATCTCCAGAAATCTTGCAACTATTTTTTCACCCAAACTGGATGATACTTTCAGGTAATGATCAGTACACTAAGCCCAGTTGGTTCCCCAAATTTCGTTCTTCTATGTTGAAGCGTTCGTTTCCAGTAACAGTTTGAATTTTGGCGTTTCACTCTGTTTTCTCCTATATTGATAGATGTATGTGGAACTCTAAATCAAACACGGTTGTGCTAGCTTCTTGAAACTTGACACGATAATATAGTTTCAAGTTCTGTCTCTAGGTTTTGTTTCCTCTTGATGTAGCCCTAAGCAGTGACTGGCGAGATACACTGTCCTTGAAAGGGGTTGCCAAGCTTCCCAAAATTACGAATCTCCAGAAATCTCAGCAACTATTTTTTCACCCAAACTGGATGATACTTTCAGGTAATGATCAGTACACTAAGCCCACTTGGTTCCCCAAATTTCGTTCTTCTATGTTGAAGCGTTCGTTTCCAGTAACAGTTTGAATCTTGGTGTTTCACTCTGTTTCCTCCAATATTGATAGGTGTACGTGGAACTCTAAATCAAACACGGTTTGTGCTAGCTTCTTCAAACTTGACACGATAATGTAGTTTCAAGTTCTGTCTCTAGGTTTTGTTTCCTCTTGATGTAGCCCTAAGCAGTGACTGGCGAGATACACTGTCCTTGAAAGGGGTTGCCAAGCTACCCAAAATTACGAATCTCCAGAAATCTCAGCAACTATTTTTTCACCCAAACTGGATGATACTTTCAGGTAATGATCAGTACACTAAGCCCAGTTGATTCCCCAAATTTCGTTCTTCTATGTTGAAGCGTTCGTTTCCAGTAACAGTTTGAATTTTGGCGTTTCACTCTGTTTTCTCCTATATTGATAGATGTATGTGGAACTCTAAATCAAACACGGTTTGTGCTAGCTTCTTGAAACTTCACACGATAACGTAGTTTCAAGTTCTATCTCTAGGTTTTGTTTCCTCTTGATGTAGCCCTAAGCAGTGACTGGCGAGATACACTGTCCTTGAAAGGGGTTGCCAAGCTTCCCAAAATTACGAATCTCCAGAAATCTCAGCAACTATTTTTTCACCCAAACTGGATGATACTTTCAGGTAATGATCAGTACACTAAGCCCACTTGGTTCCCCAAATTTCGTTCTTCTATGTTGAAGCGTTCGTTTCCAGTAACAGTTTGAATTTTGGCGTTTCACTCTGTTTTCTCCTATATTGATAGATGTATGTGGAACTCTAAATCAAACACGGTTTGTGCTAGCTTCTTGAAACTTGACACGATAATGTAGTTTCAAGTTCTGACTCTAGGTTTGTTTCCTCTTGATGTAGCCCTAAGCAGTGACTGGCGAGATACACTGTCCTTGAAAGGGGTTGCCAAGCTTCCCAAAATTACGAATCTCCAGAAATCTCAGAAACTATTTTTTCACCCAAACTGGATGATACTTTCAGGTAATGATCAGTACACTAAGCCCACTTGGTTCCCCAAATTTCGTTCTTCTATGTTGAAGCGTTCGTTTCCAGTAACAGTTTGAATTTTGGCGTTTCACTCTGTTTTCTCCTATATTGATAGATGTATGTGGAACTCTAAATCAAACACGGTTTGTGCTAGCTTCTTGAAACTTGACACGATAATGTAGTTTCAAGTTCTGTCTCTAGGTTTTGTTTCCTCTTGATGTAGCCCTAAGCAGTGACTGGCGAGATACACTGTCCTTGAAAGGGGTTGCCAAGCTTCCCAAAATTACGAATCTCCAGAAATCTCAGAAACTATTTTTTCACCCAAACTGGATGATACTTTCAGGTAATGATCAGTACACTAAGCCCACTTGGTTCCCCAAATTTCGTTCTTCTATTTTGAAGCGTTCGTTTCCAGTAACAGTTTGAATTTTGGCGTTTCACTCTGTTTTCTCCTATATTGATAGATGTATGTGGAACTCTAAATCAAACACGGTTGTGCTAGCTTCTTGAAACTTGACACGATAATATAGTTTCAAGTTCTATCTCTAGGTTTTGTTTCCTCTTGATGTAGCCCTAAGCAGTGACTGGCGAGATACACTGTCCTTGAAAGGGGTTGCCAAGCTTCCCAAAATTACGAATCTCCAGAAATCTCAGCAACTATTTTTTCACCCAAACTGGATGATACTTTCAGGTAATGATCAGTACACTAAGCCCAGTTGGTTCCCCAAATTTCGTTCTTCTATGTTGAAGCGTTCGTTTCCAGTAACAGTTTGAATTTTGGCGTTTCACTCTGTTTTCTCCTATATTGATAGATGTATGTGGAACTCTATATCAAACACGGTTTGTGCTAGCTTCTTGAAACTTGACACGATAATGTAGTTTCAAGTTCTGACTCTAGGTTTGTTTCCTCTTGATGTAGCCCTAAGCAGTGACTGGCGAGATACACTGTCCTTGAAAGGGGTTGCCAAGCTTCCCAGAATTACGAATCTCCAGAAATCTCAGAAACTATTTTTTCACCCAAACTGGATGATACTTTCAGGTAATGATCAGTACACTAAGCCCACTTGGTTCCCCAAATTTCGTTCTTCTATGTTGAAGCGTTCGTTTCCAGTAACAGTTTGAATGTTGGCGTTTCACTCTGTTTTCTCCTATATTGATAGACGTATGTGGAACTCTAAATCAAACACGGTTTGTGCTAGCTTCGTGAAACTTGACACGATAATGTAGTTTCAAGTTCTGTCTCTAGGTTTTGTTTCCTCTTGATGTTGCCCTAAGCAGTGACTGGCGAGATACACTGTCCTTGAAAGGGGTTGCCAAGCTACCCAAAATTACGAATCTCCAGAAATCTCAGCAACTATTTTTTCACCCAAACTGGATGATACTTTCAGGTAATGATCAGTACACTAAGCCCAGTTGGTTCCCCAAATTTCGTTCTTCTATGTTGAAGCGTTCGTTTCCAGTAACAGTTTGAATTTTGGCGTTTCACTCTGTTTTCTCCTATATTGATAGATGTATGTGGAACTCTAAATCAAACACGGTTTGTGCTAGCTTCTTGAAACTTGACACGATAATATAGTTTCAAGTTCTATCTCTAGGTATTGTTTCCTCTTGATGTAGCCCTAAGCAGTGACTGGCGAGATACACTGTCCTTGAAAGGGGTTGCCAAGCTTCCCAAAATTACGAATCTCCAGAAATCTCAGCAACTATTTTTTCACCCAAACTGGATGATACTTTCAGGTAATGATCAGTACACTAAGCCCACTTGGTTCCCCAAATTTCGTTCTTCTATGTTGAAGCGTTCGTTTCCAGTAACAGTTTGAATTTTGGCGTTTCACTCTGTTTCCTCCAATATTGATAGGTGTACGTGGAACTCTAAATCAAACACGGTTTGTGCTAGCTTCTTCAAACTTGACACGATAATGTAGTTTCAATTTCTGTCTCTAGGTTTTGTTTCCTCTTGATGTAGCCCTAAGCAGTGACTGGCGAGATACACTGTCCTTGAAAGGGGTTGCCAAGCTACCCAAAATTACGAATCTCCAGAAATCTCAGCAACTATTTTTACACCCAAACTGGATGATACTTTCAGGTAATGATCAGTACATTAAGCCCACTTGGTTCCCCAAATTTCGTTCTTCTATGTTGAAGCGTTCGTTTCCAGTAACAGTTTGAATTTTGGCGTTTCACTCTGTTTTCTCCTATATTGATAGATATATGTGGAACTCTAAATCAAACACGGTTTGTGCTAGCTTCTTGAAACTTGACACGATAATGTAGTTTCAAGTTCTATCTCTAGGTTTTGTTTCCTCTTGATGTAGCCCTAAGCAGTGACTGGCGAGATACACTGTCCTTGAAAGGGGTTGCCAAGCTTCCCAAAATTACGAATCTCCAGAAATCTCAGCAACTATTTTTTCACCCAAACTGGATGATACTTTCAGGTAATGATCAGTACACTAAGCCCAGTTGGTTCCCCAAATTTCGTTCTTCTATGTTGAAGCGTTCGTTTCCAGTAACAGTTTGAATGTTGGCGTTTCACTCTGTTTTCTCCTATATTGATAGATGTATGTGGAACTCTAAATCAAACACGGTTTGTGCTAGCTTTTTGAAATTTGACACGATAATGTAGTTTCACGTTCTATCTCGAGGTTTTGTTTCCTCTTGATGTAGCCCTAAGCAGTGACTGGCGAGATACACTGTCCTTGAAAGGGGTTGCCAAGCTTCCCAAAATTACGAATCTCCAGAAATCTCAGAAACTATTTTTTCACCCAAACTGGATGATACTTTCAGGTAATGATCAGTACACTAAGCCCACTTGGTTCCCCAAATTTCGTTCTTCTATGTTGAAGCGTTCGTTTCCAGTAACAGTTTGAATTTTGGAGTTTCACTCTGTTTTCTCCTATATTGATAGATGTATGTGGAACTCGAAATCAAACACGGTTTGTGCTAGCTTCTTGAAACTTGACACAATAATGTAGTTTCAAGTTCTGTCTCTAGGTTTTGTTTCCTCTTGATGTAGCCCTAAGCAGTGACTGGCGAGATACACTGTCCTTGAAAGGGGTTGCCAAGCTTCCCAAAATTACGAATCTCCAGAAATCTCAGAAACTATTTTTTCACCCAAACTGGATGATACTTTCAGGTAATGATCAGTACACTAAGCCCAGTTGGTTCCCCAAATTTCGTTCTTCTATGTTGAAGCTTTCGTTTCCAGTAACAGTTTGAATTTTGGCGTTTCACTCTGTTTTCTCCTATATTGATAGATGTATGTGGAACTCTAAATCAAACACGGTTGTGCTAGCTTCTTGAAACTTGACACGATAATATAGTTTCAAGTTCTATCTCTAGGTTTTGTTTCCTCTTGATGTAGCCCTAAGCAGTGACTGGCGAGATACACTGTCCTTGAAAGGGGTTGCCAAGCTTCCCAAAATTACGAATCTCCAGAAATCTCAGCAACTATTTTTTCACCCAAACTGGATGATACTTTCAGGTAATGATCAGTACACTAAGCCCAGTTGGTTCCCCAAATTTCGTTCTTCTATGTTGAAGCGTTCGTTTCCAGTAACAATTTGAATTTTGGCGTTTCACTCTGTTTTCTCCTATATTGAGAGATGTATGTGGAACTCTAAATCAAACACGGTTTGTGCTAGCTTCTTGAAACTTGACATGATAATGTAGTTTCAAGTTCTGTCTCAAGGTTTTGTTACCTCTTGATGTAGCCCTAAGCAGTGACTGGCGAGATACACTGTCCTTGAAAGGGGTTGCCAAGCTTCCCAAAATTACGAATCTCCAGAAATCTCAGCAACTATTTTTTCACCCAAACTGGATGATACTTTCAGGTAATGATCAGTACACTAAGCCCACTTGGTTCCCCAAATTTCGTTCTTCTATGTTGAAGCGTTCGTTTCCAGTAACAGTTTGAATCTTGGCGTTTCACTCTGTTTCCTCCAATATTGATAGGTGTACGTGGAACTCTAAATCAAACACGGTTTGTGCTAGCTTCTTCAAACTTGACACGATAATGTAGTTTCAAGTTCTGTCTCTAGGTTTTGTTTCCTCTTGATGTAGCCCTAAGCAGTGACTGGCGAGATACACTGTCCTTGAAAAAGGTTGTCAAGCTACCCAAAATTACAAATCTCCAGAAATCTCAGCAACTATTTTTTCACCCAAACTGGATGATACTTTCAGGTAATGATCAGTACACTAAGCCCAGTTGGTTCCCCAAATTTCGTTCTTCTATGTTGAAGCGTTCGTTTCCAGTAACAGTTTGAATTTTGGCGTTTCACTCTGTTTTCTCCTATATTGATAGATGTATGTGGAACTCTAAATCAAACAAGGTTTGTGCTAGCTTCTTGAAACTTGACACGATAATGTAGTTTCAAGTTCTATCTCTAGGTTTTGTTTCCTCTTGATGTAGCCCTAAGCAGTGACTGGCGAGATACACTGTCCTTGAAAGGGGTTGCCAAGCTTCCCAAAATTACGAATCTCCAGAAATCTCAGCAACTATTTTTTCTCCCAAACTGGATGATACTTTCAGGTAATGATCAGTACACTAAGCCCACTTGGTTCCCCAAATTTCGTTCTTCTATGTTGAAGCGTTCGTTTCCAGTAACAGTTTGAATGTTGGCGTTTCACTCTGTTTTCTCCTATATTGATAGATGTATGTGGAACTCTAAATCAAACACGGTTTGTGCTAGCTTTTTGAAACTTGACACGATAATGTAGTTTCAAGTTCTATCTCAAGGTTTTGTTTCCTCTTGATGTAGCCCTAAGCAGTGACTGGCGAGATACACTGTCCTTGAAAGGGGTTGCCAAGCTTCCCAAAATTACGAATCTCCAGAAATCTCAGAAACTATTTTTTCACCCAAACTGGATGATACTTTCAGGTAATGATCAGTACACTAAGCCCACTTGGTTCCCCAAATTTCGTTCTTCTATGTTGAACCGTTCGTTTCCAGTAACAGTTTGAATTTTGGCGTTTCACTCTGTTTTCTCCTATATTGATAGATGTATGTGGAACTCTAAATCAAACACGGTTTGTGCTAGCTTTTTGAAACTTGACACGATAATATAGTTTCAAGTTCTATCTCGAGGTTTTGTTTCCTCTTGATGTAGCCCTAAGCAGTGACTGGCGAGATACACTGTCCTTGAAACGGGTTGCCAAGCTTCCCAAAATTACGAATCTCCAGAAATCTCAGAAACTATTTTTTCACCCAAACTGGATGATACTTTCAGGTAATGATCAGTACACTAAGCCCACTTGGTTCCCCAAATTTCGTTCTTCTATGTTGAACCGTTCGTTTCCAGTAACAGTTTGAATTTTGGCGTTTCACTCTGTTTTCTCCTATATTGATAGATGTATGTGGAACTCTAAATCAAACACGGTTTGTGCTAGCTTTTTGAAACTTGACACGATAATATAGTTTCAAGTTCTATCTCGAGGTTTTGTTTCCTCTTGATGTAGCCCTAAGCAGTGACTGGCGAGATACACTGTCCTTGAAAGGGGTTGCCAAGCTTCCCAAAATTACGAATCTCCAGAAATCTCAGCAACTATTTTTTCACCCAAACTGGATGATACTTTCAGGTAATGATCAGTACACTAAGCCCACTTGGTTCCCCAAATTTCGTTCTTCTATGTTGAACCGTTCGTTTCCAGTAACAGTTTGAATTTTGGCGTTTCACTCTGTTTTCTCCTATATTGATAGATGTATGTGGAACTCTATATCAAACACGGTTTGTGCTAGCTTCTTGAAACTTGACACGATTATGTAGTTTCAAGTTCTGTCTCTAGGTTTGTTTCCTCTTGATGTAGCCCTAAGCAGTGACTGGCGAGATACACTGTCCTTGAAAGGGGTTGCCAAGCTTCCCAAAATTACGAATCTCCAGAAATCTCAGCAACTATTTTTTCACCCAAACTGGATGATACTTTCAGGTAATGATCAGTACACTAAGCCCACTTGGTTCCCCAAATTTCGTTCTTCTATGTTGAAGCGTTCGTTTCCAGTAACAGTTTGAATTTTGGCGTTTCACTCTGTTTTCTCCTATATTGAGAGATGTATGTGGAACTCTAAATCAAACACGGTTTGTGCTAGCTTCTTGAAACTTGACACGATAATGTAGTTTCAAGTTCTGTCTCGAGGTTTTGTTTCCTCTTGATGTAGCCCTAAGCAGTGACTGGCGAGATACACTGTCCTTGAAATGGGTTGCCAAGCTTCCCAAAA
The DNA here is from genome assembly GCF_964194105.1 of Spermophilus citellus. Classification (NCBI taxonomy): domain Eukaryota; kingdom Metazoa; phylum Chordata; class Mammalia; order Rodentia; family Sciuridae; genus Spermophilus; species Spermophilus citellus. The sequence goes on along the minus strand of NW_027672894.1, from coordinate 326,468 downwards.
TTACGAATCTCCAGAAATCTCAGCAACTATATTTTCACCCAAACTGGATGATACTTTCAGGTAATGATCAGTACACTAAGCCCACTTGGTTCCCCAAATTTCGTTCTTCTATGTTGAAGCGTTCGTTTCCAGTAACAGTTTGAATCTTGGCGTTTCACTCTGTTTCCTCCAATATTGATAGGTGTACGTGGAACTCTAAATCAAACACGGTTTGTGCTAGCTTCTTCAAACTTGACACGATAATGTAGTTTCAAGTTCTGTCTCTAGGTTTTGTTTCCTCTTGATGTAGCCCTAAGCAGTGACTGGCGAGATACACTGTCCTTGAAAGGGGTTGCCAAGCTTCCCAAAATTACGAATCTCCAGAAATCTCAGCAACTATTTTTTCACCCAAACTGGATGATACTTTCAGGTAATGATCAGTACACTAAGCCCACTTGGTTCCCCAAATTTCGTTCTTCTATGTTGAAGCGTTCGGTCCAGTAACAGTTTGAATCTTGGCGTTTCACTCTGTTTCCTCCAATATTGATAGGTGTACGTGGAACTCTAAATCAAACACGGTTTGTGCTAGCTTCTTCAAACTTGACACGATAATGTAGTTTCAAGTTCTGTCTCTAGGTTTTGTTTCCTCTTGATGTAGCCCTAAGCAGTGACTGGCGAGATACACTGTCCTTGAAAGGGGTTGCCAAGCTACCCAAAATTACGAATCTCCAGAAATCTCAGCAACTATTTTTTCACCCAAACTGGATGATACTTTCAGGTAATGATCAGTACACTAAGCCCAGTTGGTTCCCCAAATTTCGTTCTTCTATGTTGAAGCGTTCGTTTCCAGTAACAGTTTGAATTTTGGCGTTTCACTCTGTTTTCTCCTATATTGATAGATGTATGTGGAACTCTAAATCAAACACGGTTTGTGCTAGCTTCTTGAAACTTGACACGATAATGCAGTTTCAAGTTCTATCTCTAGGTTTTGTTTCCTCTTGATGTAGCCCTAAGCAGTGACTGGCGAGATACACTGTCCTTGAAAGGGGTTGCCAAGCTTCCCAAAATTACGAATCTCCAGAAATCTCAGCAACTATTTTTTCACCCAAACTGGATGATACTTTCAGGTAATGATCAGTACACTAAGCCCACTTGGTTCCCCAAATTTCGTTCTTCTATGTTGAAGCGTTCGTTTCCAGTAACAGTTTGAATGTTGGCGTTTCACTCTGTTTTCTCCTATATTGATAGATGTATGTGGAACTCTAAATCAAACACGGTTTGTGCTAGCTTTTTGAAACTGGACACGATAATGTAGTTTCAAGTTCTATCTCGAGGTATTGTTTCCTCTTGATGTAGCCCTAAGCAGTGACTGGCGAGATACACTGTCCTTGAAAGGGGTTGCCAAGCTTCCCAAAATTACGAATCTCCAGAAATCTCAGAAACTATTTTTTCACCCAAACTGGATGATACTTTCAGGTAATGATCAGTACACTAAGCCCACTTGGTTCCCCAAATTTCGTTCTTCTATGTTGAACCGTTCGTTTCCAGTAACAGTTTGAATTTTGGCGTTTCACTCTGTTTTCTCCTATATTGAGAGATGTATGTGGAACTCTAAATCAAACACGGTTTGTGCTAGCTTCTTGAAACTTGACACGATAATGTAGTTTCAAGTTCTGTCTCTAGGTTTGTTTCCTCTTGATGTAGCCCTAAGCAGTGACTGGCGAGATACACTGTCCTTGAAAGGGGTTGCCAAGCTTCCCAAAATTACGAATCTCCAGAAATCTCAGCAACTATTTTTTCACCCAAACTGGATGATACTTTCAGGTAATGATCAGTACACTAAGCCCAGTTGGTTCCCCAAATTTCGTTCTTCTATGTTGAAGCGTTCGTTTCCAGTAACAGTTTGAATTTTGGCGTTTCACTCTGTTTTCTCCTATATTGATAGATGTATGTGGAACTCTAAATCAAACACGGTTGTGCTAGCTTCTTGAAACTTGACACGATAATATAGTTTCAAGTTCTATCTCTAGGTTTTGTTTCCTCTTGATGTAGCCCTAAGCAGTGACTGGCGAGATACACTGTCCTTGAAAGGGGTTGCCAAGCTACCCAAAATTACGAATCTCCAGAAATCTCAGCAACTATTTTTTCACCCAAACTGGATGATACTTTCAGGTAATGATCAGTACACTAAGCCCAGTTGGTTCCCCAAATTTCGTTCTTCTATGTTGAAGCGTTCGTTTCCAGTAACAGTTTGAATTTTGGCGTTTCACTCTGTTTTCTCCTATATTGAGAGATGTATGTGGAACTCTAAATCAAACACGGTTTGTGCTAGCTTCTTGAAACTTGACACGATAATGTAGTTTCAAGTTCTGTCTCGAGGTTTTGTTTCCTCTTGATGTAGCCCTAAGCAGTGACTGGCGAGATACACTGTCCTTGAAAGGGGTTGCCAAGCTTCCCAAAATTACGAATCTCCAGAAATCTCAGCAACTATTTTTTCACCCAAACTGGATGATACTTTCAGGTAATGATCAGTACACTAAGCCCACTTGGTTCCCCAAATTTCGTTCTTCTATGTTGAAGCGTTCGTTTCCAGTAACAGTTTGAATCTTGGCGTTTCACTCTGTTTCCTCCAATATTGATAGGTGTACGTGGAACTCTAAATCAAACACGGTTTGTGCTAGCTTCTTCAAACTTGACACGATAATGTAGTTTCAAGTTCTATCTCTAGGTTTTGTTTCCTCTTGATGTAGCCCTAAGCAGTGACTGGCGAGATACACTGTCCTTGAAAGGGGTTGCCAAGCTTCCCAAAATTACGAATCTCCAGAAATCTCAGCAACTATTTTTTCACCCAAACTGGATGATACTTTCAGGTAATGATCAGTACACTAAGCCCACTTGGTTCCCCAAATTTCGTTCTTCTATGTTGAAGCGTTCGGTCCAGTAACAGTTTGAATCTTGGCGTTTCACTCTGTTTCCTCCAATATTGATAGGTGTACGTGGAACTCTAAATCAAACACGGTTTGTGCTAGCTTCTTCAAACTTGACACGATAATGTAGTTTCAAGTTCTGTCTCTAGGTTTTGTTTCCTCTTGATGTAGCCCTAAGCAGTGACTGGCGAGATACACTGTCCTTGAAAGGGGTTGCCAAGCTACCCAAAATTACGAATCTCCAGAAATCTCAGCAACTATTTTTTCACCCAAACTGGATGATACTTTCAGGTAATGATCAGTACACTAAGCCCAGTTGGTTCCCCAAATTTCGTTCTTCTATGTTGAAGCGTTCGTTTCCAGTAACAGTTTGAATTTTGGCGTTTCACTCTGTTTTCTCCTATATTGATAGATGTATGTGGAACTCTAAATCAAACACGGTTTGTGCTAGCTTCTTGAAACTTGACACGATAATGTAGTTTCAAGTTCTATCTCTAGGTTTTGTTTCCTCTTGATGTAGCCCTAAGCAGTGACTGGAGAGATACACTGCCCTTGAAAGGGGTTGCCAAGCTTCCCAAAATTACGAATCTCCAGAAATCTCAGCAACTATTTTTTCACCCAAACTGGATGATACTTTCAGGTAATGATCAGTACACTAAGCCCACTTGGTTCCCCAAATTTCGTTCTTCTATGTTGAAGCGTTCGTTTCCAGTAACAGTTTGAATGTTGGCGTTTCACTCTGTTTTCTCCTATATTGATAGATGTATGTGGAACTCTAAATCAAACACGGTTTGTGCTAGCTTTTTGAAACTTGACACGATAATATAGTTTCAAGTTCTATCTCGAGGTTTTGTTTCCTCTTGATGTAGCCCTAAGCAGTGACTGGCGAGATACACTGTCCTTGAAAGGGGTTGCCAAGCTTCCCAAAATTACGAATCTCCAGAAATCTCAGAAACTATTTTTTCACCCAAACTGGATGATACTTTCAGGTAATGATCAGTACACTAAGCCCACTTGGTTCCCCAAATTTCGTTCTTCTATGTTGAACCGTTCGTTTCCAGTAACAGTTTGAATTTTGGCGTTTCACTCTGTTTTCTCCTATATTGATAGATGTATGTGGAACTCTATATCAAACACGGTTTGTGCTAGCTTCTTGAAACTTGACACGATAATGTAGTTTCAAGTTCTGTCTCTAGGTTTGTTTCCTCTTGATGTAGCCCTAAGCAGTGACTGGCGAGATACACTGTCCTTGAAAGGGGTTGCCAAGCTTCCCAAAATTACGAATCTCCAGAAATCTCAGCAACTATTTTTTCACCCAAACTGGATGATACTTTCAGGTAATGATCAGTACACTAAGCCCACTTGGTTCCCCAAATTTCGTTCTTCTATGTTGAAGCGTTCGTTTCCAGTAACAGTTTGAATTTTGGCGTTTCACTCTGTTTTCTCCTATATTGAGAGATGTATGTGGAACTCTAAATCAAACACGGTTTGTGCTAGCTTCTTGAAACTTGACACGATAATGTAGTTTCAAGTTCTGTCTCTAGGTTTGTTTCCTCTTGATGTAGCCCTAAGCAGTGACTGGCGAGATACACTGTCCTTGAAAGGGGTTGCCAAGCTTCCCAAAATTACGAATCTCCAGAAATCTCAGCAACTATTTTTTCACCCAAACTGGATGATACTTTCAGGTAATGATCAGTACACTAAGCCCAGTTGGTTCCCCAAATTTCGTTCTTCTATGTTGAAGCGTTCGTTTCCAGTAACAGTTTGAATTTTGGCGTTTCACTCTGTTTTCTCCTATATTGATAGATGTATGTGGAACTCTAAATCAAACACGGTTGTGCTAGCTTCTTGAAACTTGACACGATAATATAGTTTCAAGTTCTATCTCTAGGTTTTGTTTCCTCTTGATGTAGCCCTAAGCAGTGACTGGCGAGATACTCTGTCCTTGAAAGGGGTTGCCAAGCTACCCAAAATTACGAATCTCCAGAAATCTCAGCAACTATTTTTTCACCCAAACTGGATGATACTTTCAGGTAATGATCAGTACACTAAGCTCAGTTGGTTCCCCAAATTTCGTTCTTCTATGTTGAAGCGTTCGTTTCCAGTAACAGTTTGAATTTTGGCGTTTCACTCTGTTTTCTCCTATATTGAGAGATGTATGTGGAACTCTAAATCAAACACGGTTTGTGCTAGCTTCTTGAAACTTGACACGATAATGTAGTTTCAAGTTCTGTCTCTAGGTTTTGTTTCCTCTTGATGTAGCCCTAAGCAGTGACTGGCGAGATACACTGTCCTTGAAAGGGGTTGCCAAGCTTCCCAAAATTACGAATCTCCAGAAATCTCAGCAACTATTTTTTCACCCAAACTGGATGATACTTTCAGGTAATGATCAGTACACTAAGCCCACTTGGTTCCCCAAATTTCGTTCTTCTATGTTGAAGCGTTCGTTTCCAGTAACAGTTTGAATGTTGGCGTTTCACTCTGTTTTCTCCTATATTGATAGATGTATGTGGAACTCTAAATCAAACACGGTTTGTGCTAGCTTTTTGAAACTGGACACGATAATGTAGTTTCAAGTTCTATCTCGAGGTATTGTTTCCTCTTGATGTAGCCCTAAGCAGTGACTGGCGAGATACACTGTCCTTGAAAGGGGTTGCCAAGCTTCCCAAAATTACGAATCTCCAGAAATCTCAGAAACTATTTTTTCACCCAAACTGGATGATACTTTCAGGTAATGATCAGTACACTAAGCCCACTTGGTTCCCCAAATTTCGTTCTTCTATGTTGAACCGTTCGTTTCCAGTAACAGTTTGAATTTTGGCGTTTCACTCTGTTTTCTCCTATATTGAGAGATGTATGTGGAACTCTAAATCAAACACGGTTTGTGCTAGCTTCTTGAAACTTGACACGATAATGTAGTTTCAAGTTCTGTCTCTAGGTTTGTTTCCTCTTGATGTAGCCCTAAGCAGTGACTGGCGAGATACACTGTCCTTGAAAGGGGTTGCCAAGCTTCCCAAAATTACGAATCTCCAGAAATCTCAGCAACTATTTTTTCACCCAAACTGGATGATACTTTCAGGTAATGATCAGTACACTAAGCCCAGTTGGTTCCCCAAATTTCGTTCTTCTATGTTGAAGCGTTCGTTTCCAGTAACAGTTTGAATTTTGGCGTTTCACTCTGTTTTCTCCTATATTGATAGATGTATGTGGAACTCTAAATCAAACACGGTTGTGCTAGCTTCTTGAAACTTGACACGATAATATAGTTTCAAGTTCTATCTCTAGGTTTTGTTTCCTCTTGATGTAGCCCTAAGCAGTGACTGGCGAGATACACTGTCCTTGAAAGGGGTTGCCAAGCTACCCAAAATTACGAATCTCCAGAAATCTCAGCAACTATTTTTTCACCCAAACTGGATGATACTTTCAGGTAATGATCAGTACACTAAGCCCAGTTGGTTCCCCAAATTTCGTTCTTCTATGTTGAAGCGTTCGTTTCCAGTAACAGTTTGAATTTTGGCGTTTCACTCTGTTTTCTCCTATATTGAGAGATGTATGTGGAACTCTAAATCAAACACGGTTTGTGCTAGCTTCTTGAAACTTGACACGATAATGTAGTTTCAAGTTCTGTCTCGAGGTTTTGTTTCCTCTTGATGTAGCCCTAAGCAGTGACTGGCGAGATACACTGTCCTTGAAAGGGGTTGCCAAGCTTCCCAAAATTACGAATCTCCAGAAATCTCAGCAACTATTTTTTCACCCAAACTGGATGATACTTTCAGGTAATGATCAGTACACTAAGCCCACTTGGTTCCCCAAATTTCGTTCTTCTATGTTGAAGCGTTCGTTTCCAGTAACAGTTTGAATCTTGGCGTTTCACTCTGTTTCCTCCAATATTGATAGGTGTACGTGGAACTCTAAATCAAACACGGTTTGTGCTAGCTTCTTCAAACTTGACACGATAATGTAGTTTCAAGTTCTATCTCTAGGTTTTGTTTCCTCTTGATGTAGCCCTAAGCAGTGACTGGCGAGATACACTGTCCTTGAAAGGGGTTGCCAAGCTTCCCAAAATTACGAATCTCCAGAAATCTCAGCAACTATTTTTTCACCCAAACTGGATGATACTTTCAGGTAATGATCAGTACACTAAGCCCACTTGGTTCCCCAAATTTCGTTCTTCTATGTTGAAGCGTTCGGTCCAGTAACAGTTTGAATCTTGGCGTTTCACTCTGTTTCCTCCAATATTGATAGGTGTACGTGGAACTCTAAATCAAACACGGTTTGTGCTAGCTTCTTCAAACTTGACACGATAATGTAGTTTCAAGTTCTGTCTCTAGGTTTTGTTTCCTCTTGATGTAGCCCTAAGCAGTGACTGGCGAGATACACTGTCCTTGAAAGGGGTTGCCAAGCTACCCAAAATTACGAATCTCCAGAAATCTCAGCAACTATTTTTTCACCCAAACTGGATGATACTTTCAGGTAATGATCAGTACACTAAGCCCAGTTGGTTCCCCAAATTTCGTTCTTCTATGTTGAAGCGTTCGTTTCCAGTAACAGTTTGAATTTTGGCGTTTCACTCTGTTTTCTCCTATATTGATAGATGTATGTGGAACTCTAAATCAAACACGGTTTGTGCTAGCTTCTTGAAACTTGACACGATAATGTAGTTTCAAGTTCTATCTCTAGGTTTTGTTTCCTCTTGATGTAGCCCTAAGCAGTGACTGGAGAGATACACTGCCCTTGAAAGGGGTTGCCAAGCTTCCCAAAATTACGAATCTCCAGAAATCTCAGCAACTATTTTTTCACCCAAACTGGATGATACTTTCAGGTAATGATCAGTACACTAAGCCCACTTGGTTCCCCAAATTTCGTTCTTCTATGTTGAAGCGTTCGTTTCCAGTAACAGTTTGAATGTTGGCGTTTCACTCTGTTTTCTCCTATATTGATAGATGTATGTGGAACTCTAAATCAAACACGGTTTGTGCTAGCTTTTTGAAACTTGACACGATAATATAGTTTCAAGTTCTATCTCGAGGTTTTGTTTCCTCTTGATGTAGCCCTAAGCAGTGACTGGCGAGATACACTGTCCTTGAAAGGGGTTGCCAAGCTTCCCAAAATTACGAATCTCCAGAAATCTCAGAAACTATTTTTTCACCCAAACTGGATGATACTTTCAGGTAATGATCAGTACACTAAGCCCACTTGGTTCCCCAAATTTCGTTCTTCTATGTTGAACCGTTCGTTTCCAGTAACAGTTTGAATTTTGGCGTTTCACTCTGTTTTCTCCTATATTGATAGATGTATGTGGAACTCTATATCAAACACGGTTTGTGCTAGCTTCTTGAAACTTGACACGATAATGTAGTTTCAAGTTCTGTCTCTAGGTTTGTTTCCTCTTGATGTAGCCCTAAGCAGTGACTGGCGAGATACACTGTCCTTGAAAGGGGTTGCCAAGCTTCCCAAAATTACGAATCTCCAGAAATCTCAGCAACTATTTTTTCACCCAAACTGGATGATACTTTCAGGTAATGATCAGTACACTAAGCCCACTTGGTTCCCCAAATTTCGTTCTTCTATGTTGAAGCGTTCGTTTCCAGTAACAGTTTGAATTTTGGCGTTTCACTCTGTTTTCTCCTATATTGAGAGATGTATGTGGAACTCTAAATCAAACACGGTTTGTGCTAGCTTCTTGAAACTTGACACGATAATGTAGTTTCAAGTTCTGTCTCTAGGTTTGTTTCCTCTTGATGTAGCCCTAAGCAGTGACTGGCGAGATACACTGTCCTTGAAAGGGGTTGCCAAGCTTCCCAAAATTACGAATCTCCAGAAATCTCAGCAACTATTTTTTCACCCAAACTGGATGATACTTTCAGGTAATGATCAGTACACTAAGCCCAGTTGGTTCCCCAAATTTCGTTCTTCTATGTTGAAGCGTTCGTTTCCAGTAACAGTTTGAATTTTGGCGTTTCACTCTGTTTTCTCCTATATTGATAGATGTATGTGGAACTCTAAATCAAACACGGTTGTGCTAGCTTCTTGAAACTTGACACGATAATATAGTTTCAAGTTCTATCTCTAGGTTTTGTTTCCTCTTGATGTAGCCCTAAGCAGTGACTGGCGAGATACTCTGTCCTTGAAAGGGGTTGCCAAGCTACCCAAAATTACGAATCTCCAGAAATCTCAGCAACTATTTTTTCACCCAAACTGGATGATACTTTCAGGTAATGATCAGTACACTAAGCTCAGTTGGTTCCCCAAATTTCGTTCTTCTATGTTGAAGCGTTCGTTTCCAGTAACAGTTTGAATTTTGGCGTTTCACTCTGTTTTCTCCTATATTGAGAGATGTATGTGGAACTCTAAATCAAACACGGTTTGTGCTAGCTTCTTGAAACTTGACACGATAATGTAGTTTCAAGTTCTGTCTCTAGGTTTTGTTTCCTCTTGATGTAGCCCTAAGCAGTGACTGGCGAGATACACTGTCCTTGAAAGGGGTTGCCAAGCTTCCCAAAATTACGAATCTCCAGAAATCTCAGCAACTATTTTTTCACCCAAACTGAATGATACTTTCAGGTAATGATCAGTACACTAAGCCCAGTTGGTTCCCCAAATTTCGTTCTTCTATGTTGAAGCGTTCGTTTCCAGTAACAGTTTGAATTTTGGCGTTTCACTCTGTTTTCTCCTATATTGATAGATGTATGTGGAACTCTAAATCAAACACGGTTGTGCTAGCTTCTTGAAACTTGACACGATAATATAGTTTCAAGTTCTATCTCTAGGTTTTGTTTCCTCTTGATGTAGCCCTAAGCAGTGACTGGCGAGATACTCTGTCCTTGAAAGGGGTTGCCAAGCTACCCAAAATTACGAATCTCCAGAAATCTCAGCAACTATTTTTTCACCCAAACTGGATGATACTTTCAGGTAATGATCAGTACACTAAGCCCAGTTGGTTCCCCAAATTTCGTTCTTCTATGTTGAAGCGTTCGTTTCCAGTAACAGTTTGAATTTTGGCGTTTCACTCTGTTTTCTCCTATATTGATAGATGTATGTGGAACTCTAAATCAAACACGGTTTGTGCTAGCTTCTTGAAACTTGACACGATAATGTAGTTTCAAGTTCTATCTCTAGGTTTTGTTTCCTCTTGATGTAGCCCTAAGCAGTGACTGGCGAGATACACTGTCCTTGAAAGGGGTTGCCAAGCTTCCCAAAATTACGAATCTCCAGAAATCTCAGCAACTATTTTTTCACCCAAACTGGATGATACTTTCAGGTAATGATCAGTACACTAAGCCCACTTGGTTCCCCAAATTTCGTTCTTCTATGTTGAAGCGTTCGTTTCCAGTAACAGTTTGAATGTTGGCGTTTCACTCTGTTTTCTCCTATATTGATAGATGTATGTGGAACTCTAAATCAAACACGGTTTGTGCTAGCTTTTTGAAACTTGACACGATAATGTAGTTTCAAGTTCTATCTCGAGGTTTTGTTTCCTCTTGATGTAGCCCTAAGCAGTGACTGGCGAGATACACTGTCCTTGAAAGGGGTTGCCAAGCTTCCCAAAATTACGAATCTCCAGAAATCTCAGAAACTATTTTTTCACCCAAACTGGATGATACTTTCAGGTAATGATCAGTACACTAAGCCCACTTGGTTCCCCAAATTTCGTTCTTCTATGTTGAAGCGTTCGTTTCCAGTAACAGTTTGAATTTTGGCGTTTCACTCTGTTTTCTCCTATATTGATAGATGTATGTGGAACTCTAAATCAAACACGGTTTGTGCTAGCTTTTTGAAACTTGACACGATAATATAGTTTCAAGTTCTATCTCGAGGTTTTGTTTCCTCTTGATGTAGCCCTAAGCAGTGACTGGCGAGATACACTGTCCTTGAAAGGGGTTGCCAAGCTTCCCAAAATTACGAATCTCCAGAAATCTCAGAAACTATTTTTTCACCCAAACTGGATGATACTTTCAGGTAATGATCAGTACACTAAGCCCACTTGGTTCCCCAAATTTCGTTCTTCTATGTTGAACCGTTCGTTTCCAGTAACAGTTTGAATTTTGGCGTTTCACTCTGTTTTCTCCTATATTGATAGATGTATGTGGAACTCTATATCAAACACGGTTTGTGCTAGCTTCTTGAAACTTGACACGATAATGTAGTTTCAAGTTCTGTCTCTAGGTTTGTTTCCTCTTGATGTAGCCCTAAGCAGTGACTGGCGAGATACACTGTCCTTGAAAGGGGTTGCCAAGCTTCCCAAAATTACGAATCTCCAGAAATCTCAGCAACTATTTTTTCACCCAAACTGGATGATACTTTCAGGTAATGATCAGTACACTAAGCCCACTTGGTTCCCCAAATTTCGTTCTTCTATGTTGAAGCGTTCGTTTCCAGTAACAGTTTGAATTTTGGCGTTTCACTCTGTTTTCTCCTATATTGAGAGATGTATGTGGAACTCTAAATCAAACACGGTTTGTGCTAGCTTCTTGAAACTTGACACGATAATGTAGTTTCAAGTTCTGTCTCTAGGTTTGTTTCCTCTTGATGTAGCCCTAAGCAGTGACTGGCGAGATACACTGTCCTTGAAAGGGGTTGCCAAGCTTCCCAAAATTACGAATCTCCAGAAATCTCAGCAACTATTTTTTCACCCAAACTGGATGATACTTTCAGGTAATGATCAGTACACTAAGCCCAGTTGGTTCCCCAAATATCGTTCTTCTATGTTGAAGCGTTCGTTTCCAGTAACAGTTTGAATTTTGGCGTATCACTCTGTTTTCTCCTATATTGATAGATGTATGTGGAACTCTAAATCAAACACGGTTGTGCTAGCTTCTTGAAACTTGACACGATAATATAGTTTCAAGTTCTATCTCTAGGTTTTGTTTCCTCTTGATGTAGCCCTAAGCAGTGACTGGCGAGATACTCTGTCCTTGAAAGGGGTTGCCAAGCTACCCAAAATTACGAATCTCCAGAAATCTCAGCAACTATTTTTTCACCCAAACTGGATGATACTTTCAGGTAATGATCAGTACACTAAGCCCAGTTGGTTCCCCAAATTTCGTTCTTCTATGTTGAAGCGTTCGTTTCCAGTAACAGTTTGAATTTTGGCGTTTCACTCTGTTTTCTCCTATATTGATAGATGTATGTGGAACTCTAAATCAAACACGGTTTGTGCTAGCTTCTTGAAACTTGACACGATAATGTAGTTTCAAGTTCTGTCTCTAGGTTTTGTTTCCTCTTGATGTAGCCCTAAGCAGTGACTGGCGAGATACACTGTCCTTGAAAGGGGTTGCCAAGCTTCCCAAAATTACGAATCTCCAGAAATCTCAGCAACTATTTTTTCACCCAAACTGGATGATACTTTCAGGTAATGATCAGTACACTAAGCCCACTTGGTTCCCCAAATTTCGTTCTTCTATGTTGAAGCGTTCGTTTCCAGTAACAGTTTGAATCTTGGCGTTTCACTCTGTTTCCTCCAATATTGATAGGAGTACGTGGAACTCTAAATGAAACACGGTTTGTGCTAGCTTCTTCAAACTTGACACGATAATGTAGTTTCAAGTTCTGTCTCTAGGTTTTGTTTCCTCTTGATGTATCCCTAAGCAGTGACTGGCGAGATACACTGTCCTTGAAAGGGGTTGCCAAGCTTCCCAAAATTACGAATCTCCAGAAATCTCAGCAACTATTTTTTCACCCAAACTGGATGATACTTTCAGGTAATGATCAGTACACTAAGCCCACTTGGTTCCCCAAATTTCGTTCTTCTATGTTGAAGCGTTCGGTCCAGTAACAGTTTGAATCTTGGCGTTTCACTCTGTTTCCTCCAATATTGATATGTGTACGTGGAACTCTAAATCAAACACGGTTTGTGCTAGCTTCTTGAAACTTGAAACGATAATGTAGTTTCAAGTTCTGTCTCTAGGTTTTGTTTCCTCTTGATGTAGCCCTAAGCAGTGACTGGCGAGATACACTGTCCTTGAAAGGGGTTGCCAAGCTACCCAAAATTACGAATCTCCAGAAATCTCAGCAACTATTTTTTCACCCAAACTGGATGATACTTTCAGGTAATGATCAGTACACTAAGCCCAGTTGGTTCCCCAAATTTCGTTCTTCTATGTTGAAGCGTTCGTTTCCAGTAACAGTTTGAATTTTGGCGTTTCACTCTGTTTTCTCCTATATTGATAGATGTATGTGGAACTCTAAATCAAACACGGTTTGTGCTAGCTTCTTGAAACTTGACACGATAATGTAGTTTCAAGTTCTATCTCTAGGTTTTGTTTCCTCTTGATGTAGCCCTAAGCAGTGACTGGCGAGATACACTGTCCTTGAAAGGGGTTGCCAAGCTTCCCAAAATTACGAATCTCCAGAAATCTCAGCAACTATTTTTTCACCCAAACTGGATGATACTTTCAGGTAATGATCAGTACACTAAGCCCACTTGGTTCCCCAAATTTCGTTCTTCTATGTTGAAGCGTTCGTTTCCAGTAACAGTTTGAATGTTGGCGTTTCACTCTGTTTTCTCCTATATTGATAGATGTATGTGGAACTCTAAATCAAACACGGTTTGTGCTAGCTTGTTGAAACTTGACACGATAATGTAGTTTCAAGTTCTACTCGAGGTTTTGTTTCCTCTTGATGTAGCCCTAAGCAGTGACTGGCGAGATACACTGTCCTTGAAAGGGGTTGCCAAGCTTCCCAAAATTACGAATCTCCAGAAATCTCAGAAACTATTTTTTCACCCAAACTGGATGATACTTTCAGGTAATGATCAGTACACTAAGCCCACTTGGTTCCCCAAATTTCGTTCTTCTATGTTGAACCGTTCGTTTCCAGTAACAGTTTGAATTTTGGCGTTTCACTCTGTTTTCTCCTATATTGATAGATGTATGTGGAACTCTAAATCAAACACGGTTTGTGCTAGCTTTTTGAAACTTGACACGATAATATAGTTTCAAGTTCTATCTCGAGGTTTTGTTTCCTCTTGATGTAGCCCTAAGCAGTGACTGGCGAGATACACTGCCCTTGAAAGGGGTTGCCAAGCTTCCCAAAATTACGAATCTCCAGAAATCTCAGCAACTATTTTTTCACCCAAACTGGATGATACTTTCAGGTAATGATCAGTACACTAAGCCCACTTGGTTCCCCAAATTTCGTTCTTCTATGTTGAACCGTTCGTTTCCAGTAACAGTTTGAATTTTGGCGTTTCACTCTGTTTTCTCCTATATTGATAGATGTATGTGGAACTCTATATCAAACACGGTTTTTGCTAGCTTCTTGAAACTTGACACGATAATGTAGTTTCAAGTTCTGTCTCTAGGTTTGTTTCCTCTTGATGTAGCCCTAAGCAGTGACTGGCGAGATACACTGTCCTTGAAAGGGGTTGCCAAGCTTCCCAAAATTACGAATCTCCAGAAATCTCAGCAACTATTTTTTCACCCAAACTGGATGATACTTTCAGGTAATGATCAGTACACTAAGCCCACTTGGTTCCCCAAATTTCGTTCTTCTATGTTGAAGCGTTCGTTTCCAGTAACAGTTTGAATTTTGGCGTTTCACTGTTTTCTCCTATATTGATAGATGTATGTGGAACTCTAAATCAAACACGGTTTGTGCTAGCTTCTTGAAACTTGACACGATAATGTAGTTTCAAGTTCTGTCTCTAGGTTTGTTTCCTCTTGATGTAGCCCTAAGCAGTGACTGGCGAGATACACTGTCCTTGAAAGGGGTTGCCAAGCTTCCCAAAATTACGAATCTCCAGAAATCTCAGCAACTATTTTTTCACCCAAACTGGATGATACTTTCAGGTAATGATCAGTACACTAAGCCCACTTGGTTCCCCAAATTTCGTTCTTCTATGTTGAAGCGTTCGTTTCCAGTAACAGTTTGAATGTTGGCGTTTCACTCTGCTTTCTCCTATATTGATAGACGTATGTGGAACTCTAAATCAAACACGGTTTGTGCTAGCTTCTTGAAACTTGACACGATAATGTAGTTTCAAGTTCTGTCTCTAGGTTTTGTTTCCTCTTGATGTTGCCCTAAGCAGTGACTGGCGAGATACACTGTCCTTGAAAGGAGTTGCCAAGCTACCCAAAATTACGAATCTCCAGAAATCTAGCAACTATTTTTTCAACCAAACTGGATGATACTTTCAGGTAATGATCAGTACACTAAGCCCAGTTGGTTCCCCAAATTTCGTTCTTCTATGTTGAAGCGTTCGTTTCCAGTAACAGTTTGAATTTTGGCGTTTCACTCTGTTTTCTCCTATATTGATAGATGTATGTGGAACTCTAAATCAAACACGGTTGTGCTAGCTTCTTGAAACTTGACACGATAATATAGTTTCAAGTTCTGTCTCTAGGTTTTGTTTCCTCTTGATGTAGCCCTAAGCAGTGACTGGCGAGATACACTGTCCTTGAAAGGGGTTGCCAAGCTTCCCAAAATTACGAATCTCCAGAAATCTCAGCAACTATTTTTTCACCCAAACTGGATGATACTTTCAGGTAATGATCAGTACACTAAGCCCACTTGGTTCCTCAAATTTCGTTCTTCTATGTTGAAGCGTTCGTTTCCAGTAACAGTTTGAATCTTGGCGTTTCACTCTGTTTCCTCCAATATTGATAGGTGTACGTGGAACTCTAAATCAAACACGGTTTGTGCTAGCTTCTTCAAACTTGACACGATAATGTAGTTTCAAGTTCTGTCTCTAGGTTTTGTTTCCTCTTGATGTAGCCCTAAGCAGTGACTGGCGAGATACACTGTCCTTGAAAGGGGTTGCCAAGCTACCCAAAATTACGAATCTCCAGAAATCTCAGCAACTATTTTTTCACCCAAACTGGATGATACTTTCAGGTAATGATCAGTACACTAAGCCCAGTTGGTTCCCCAAATTTCGTTCTTCTATGTTGAAGCGTTCGTTTCCAGTAACAGTTTGAATCTTGGCGTTTCACTCTGTTTTCTCCTATATTGATAGATGTATGTGGAACTCTAAATCAAACACGGTTTGTGCTAGCTTCTTCAAACTTGACACGATAATGTAGTTTCAAGTTCTATCTCTAGGTTTTGTTTCCTCTTGATGTAGCCCTAAGCAGTGACTGGCGAGATACACTGTCCTTGAAAGGGGTTGCCAAGCTTCCCAAAATTACGAATCTCCAGAAATCTCAGCAACTATTTTTTCACCCAAACTGGATGATACTTTCAGGTAATGATCAGTACACTAAGCCCACTTGGTTCCCCAAATTTCGTTCTTCTATGTTGAAGCGTTCGTTTCCAGTAACAGTTTGAATGTTGGCGTTTCACTCTGTTTTCTCCTATATTGATAGATGTATGTGGAACTCTAAATCAAACACGGTTTGTGCTAGCTTTTTGAAACTTGACACGATAATGTAGTTTCAAGTTCTATCTCTAGGTTTTGTTTCCTCTTGATGTAGCCCTAAGCAGTGACTGGCGAGATACACTGTCCTTGAAAGGGGTTGCCAAGCTTCCCAAAATTACGAATCTCCAGAAATCTCAGAAACTATTTTTTCACCCAAACTGGATGATACTTTCAGGTAATGATCAGTACACTAAGCCCACTTGGTTCCCCAAATTTTGTTCTTCTATGTTGAACCGTTCGTTTCCAGTAACAGTTTGAATTTTGGCGTTTCACTCTGTTTTCTCCTATATTGATAGATGTATGTGGAACTCTAAATCAAACACGGTTTGTGCTAGCTTTTTGAAACTTGACACGATAATATAGTTTCAAGTTCTATCTCGAGGTTTTGTTTCCTCTTGATGTAGCCCTAAGCAGTGACTGGCGAGATACACTGTCCTTGAAAGGGGTTTCCAAGCTTCCCAAAATTACGAATCTCCAGAAATCTCAGAAACTATTTTTTCACCCAAACTGGATGATACTTTCAGGTAATGATCAGTACACTAAGCCCACTTGGTTCCCCAAATTTCGTTCTTCTATGTTGAACCGTTCGTTTCCAGTAACAGTTTGAATTTTGGCGTTTCACTCTGTTTTCTCCTATATTGATAGATGTATGTGGAACTCTATATCAAACACGGTTTGTGCTACTTCTTGAAACTTGACACGATAATGTAGTTTCAAGTTCTGTCTCTAGGTTTGTTTCCTCTTGATGTAGCCCTAAGCAGTGACTGGCGAGATACACTGTCCTTGAAAGGGGTTGCCAAGCTTCCCAAAATTACGAATCTCCAGAAATCTCAGAAACTATTTTTTCACCCAAACTGGATGATACTTTCAGGTAATGATCAGTACACTAAGCCCACTTGGTTCCCCAAATTTCGTTCTTCTATGTTGAACCGTTCGTTTCCAGTAACAGTTTGAATTTTGGCGTTTCACTCTGTTTTCTCCTATATTGATAGACGTATGTGGAACTCTAAATCAAACACGGTTTGTGCTAGCTTCGTGAAACTTGACACGATAATGTAGTTTCAAGTTCTGTCTCTAGGTTTTGTTTCCTCTTGATGTTGCCCTAAGCAGTGACTGGCGAGATACACTGTCCTTGAAAGGGGTTGCCAAGCTACCCAAAATTACGAATCTCCAGAAATCTCAGCAACTATTTTTTCACCCAAACTGGATGATACTTTCAGGTAATGATCAGTACACTAAGCCCAGTTGGTTCCCCAAATTTCGTTCTTCTATGTTGAAGCGTTCGTTTCCAGTAACAGTTTGAATTTTGGCGTTTCACTCTGTTTTCTCCTATATTGATAGATGTATGTGGAACTCTAAATCAAACACGGTTTGTGCTAGCTTCTTGAAACTTGACACGATAATATAGTTTCAAGTTCTATCTCTAGGTTTTGTTTCCTCTTGATGTAGCCCTAAGCAGTGACTGGCGAGATACACTGTCCTTGAAAGGGGTTGCCAAGCTTCCCAAAATTACGAATCTCCAGAAATCTCAGAAACTATTTTTTCACCCAAACTGGATGATACTTTCAGGTAATGATCAGTACACTAAGCCCACTTGGTTCCCCAAATTTCGTTCTTCTATGTTGAAGCGTTCGTTTCCAGTAACAGTTTGAATTTTGGCGTTTCACTCTGTTTCCTCCAATATTGATAGGTGTACGTGGAACTCTAAATCAAACACGGTTTGTGCTAGCTTCTTCAAACTTGACACGATAATGTAGTTTCAAGTTCTGTCTCTAGGTTTTGTTTCCTCTTGATGTAGCCCTAAGCAGTGACTGGCGAGATACACTGTCCTTGAAAGGGGTTGCCAAGCTACCCAAAATTACGAATCTCCAGAAATCTCAGCAACTATTTTTTCACCCAAACTGGATGATACTTTCAGGTAATGATCAGTACACTAAGCCCACTTGGTTCCCCAAATTTCGTTCTTCTATGTTGAAGCGTTCGTTTCCAGTAACAGTTTGAATTTTGGCGTTTCACTCTGTTTTCTCCTATATTGATAGATGTATGTGGAACTCTAAATCAAACACGGTTTGTGCTAGCTTCTTGAAACTTGACATGATAATGTAGTTTCAAGTTCTATCTCTAGGTTTTGTTTCCTCTTGATATAGCCCTAAGCAGTGACTGGCGAGATACACTGTCCTTGAAAGGGGTTGCCAAGCTTCCCAAAATTACGAATCTCCAGAAATCTCAGCAACTATTTTTTCACCCAAACTGGATGATACTTTCAGGTAATGATCAGTACACTAAGCCCACTTGGTTCCCCAAATTTCGTTCTTCTATGTTGAAGCGTTCGTTTCCAGTAACAGTTTGAATTTTGGCGTTTCACTCTGTTTTCTCCTATATTGATAGATGTATGTGGAACTCTAAATCAAACACGGTTTGTGCTAGCTTCTTGAAACTTGACATGATAATGTAGTTTCAAGTTCTATCTCTAGGTTTTGTTTCCTCTTGATGTAGCCCTAAGCAGTGACTGGCGAGATACACTGTCCTTGAAAGGGGTTGCCAAGCTTCCCAAAATTACGAATCTCCAGAAATCTCAGCAACTATTTTTTCACCCAAGCTGGATGATACTTTCAGGTTATGATCAGTACACTAAGCCCAGTTGGTTCCCCAAATTTCGTTCTTCTATTTTGAAGCGTTCGTTTCCAGTAACAGTTTGAATTTTGGCGTTTCACTCTGTTTTCTCCTATATTGATAGATGTACGTGGAACTCTAAATCAAACACGGTTGTGCTAGCTTCTTGAAACTTGACACGATAATATAGTTTCAAGTTCTATCTCTAGGTTTTGTTTCCTCTTGATGTAGCCCTAAGCAGTGACTGGCGAGATACACTGTCCTTGAAAGGGGTTGCCAAGCTTCCCAAAATTACGAATCTCCAGAAATCTCAGCAACTATTTTTTCACCCAAACTGGATGATACTTTCAGGTAATGATCAGTACACTAAGCCCAGTTGGTTCCCCAAATTTCGTTCTTCTATGTTGAAGCGTTCGTTTCCAGTAACAGTTTGAATCTTGGCGTTTCACTCTGTTTCCTCCAATATTGATAGGTGTACGTGGAACTCTAAATCAAACACGGTTTGTGCTAGCTTCTTCAAACTTGACACGATAATGTAGTTTCAAGTTCTGTCTCTAGGTTTTGTTTCCTCTTGATGTAGCCCTAAGCAGTGACTGGCGAGATACACTGTCCTTGAAAGGGGTTGCCAAGCTTCCCAAAATTACGAATCTCCAGAAATCTCAGCAACTATTTTTTCACCCAAACTGGATGATACTTTCAGGTAATGATCAGTACACTAAGCCCACTTGGTTCCCCAAATTTCGTTCTTCTATGTTGAAGCGTTCGTTTCCAGTAACAGTTTGAATGTTGGCGTTTCACTCTGTTTCCTCCAATATTGATAGGTGTACGTGGAACTCTAAATCAAACACGGTTTGTGCTAGCTTCTTCAAACTTGACACGATAATGTAGTTTCAAGTTCTGTCTCTAGGTTTTGTTTCCTCTTGATATAGCCCTAAGCAGTGACTGGCGAGATACACTGTCCTTGAAAGGGGTTGCCAAGCTTCCCAAAATTACGAATCTCCAGAAATCTCAGCAACTATTTTTTCACCCAAACTGGATGATACTTTCAGGTAATGATCAGTACACTAAGCCCACTTGGTTCCCCAAATTTCGTTCTTCTATGTTGAAGCGTTCGTTTCCAGTAACAGTTTGAATGTTGGCGTTTCACTCTGTTTTCTCCTATATTGATAGATGTATGTGGAACTCTAAATCAAACACGGTTGTGCTAGCTTCTTGAAACTTGACACGATAATATAGTTTCAAGTTCTGTCTCTAGGTTTTGTTTCCTCTTGATGTAGCCCTAAGCACTGACTGGCGAGATACACTGTCCTTGAAAGGGGTTGCCAAGCTTCCCAAAATTACGAATCTCCAGAAATCTCAGCAACTATTTTTTCACCCAAACTGGATGATACTTTCAGGTAATGATCAGTACACTAAGCCCACTTGGTTCCCCAAATTTCGTTCTTCTATGTTGAGGCGTTCGTTTCCAGTAACAGTTTGAATCTTGGCGTTTCACTCTGTTTCCTCCAATATTGATAGGTGTACGTGGAACTCTAAATCAAACACGGTTTGTGCTAGCTTCTTCAAACTTGACACGATAATGTAGTTTCAAGTTCTGTCTCTAGGTTTTGTTTCCTCTTGATGTAGCCCTAAGCAGTGACTGGCGAGATACACTGTCCTTGAAAGGGGTTGCCAAGCTACCCAAAATTACGAATCTCCAGAAATCTCAGCAACTATTTTTTCACCCAAACTGGATGATACTTTCAGGTAATGATCAGTACACTAAGCCCAGTTGATTCCCCAAATTTCGTTCTTCTATGTTGAAGCGTTCGTTTCCAGTAACAGTTTGAATTTTGGCGTTTCACTCTGTTTTCTCCTATATTGATAGATGTATGTGGAACTCTAAATCAAACACGGTTTGTGCTAGCTTCTTGAAACTTCACACGATAACGTAGTTTCAAGTTCTATCTCTAGGTTTTGTTTCCTCTTGATGTAGCCCTAAGCAGTGACTGGCGAGATACACTGTCCTTGAAAGGGGTTGCCAAGCTTCCCAAAATTACGAATCTCCAGAAATCTCAGCAACTATTTTTTCACCCAAACTGGATGATACTTTCAGGTAATGATCAGTACACTAAGCCCACTTGGTTCCCCAAATTTCGTTCTTCTATGTTGAAGCGTTCGTTTCCAGTAACAGTTTGAATGTTGGCGTTTCACTCTGTTTTCTCCTATATTGATAGATGTATGTGGAACTCTAAATCAAACACGGTTTGTGCTAGCTTTTTGAAACTTGACACGATAATGTAGTTTCAAGTTCTATCTCGAGGTTTTGTTTCCTCTTGATGTAGCCCTAAGCAGTGACTGGCGAGATACACTGTCCTTGAAAGGGGTTGCCAAGCTTCCCAAAAGTACGAATCTCCAGAAATCTCAGAAACTATTTTTTCACCCAAACTGGATGATACTTTCAGGTAATGATCAGTACACTAAGCCCACTTGGTTCCCCAAATTTCGTTCTTCTATGTTGAACCGTTCGTTTCCAGTAACAGTTTGAATCTTGGCGTTTCACTCTGTTTCCTCCAATATTGATAGGTGTACGTGGAACTCTAAATCATACACGGTTTGTGCTAGCTTCTTCAAACTTGACACGATAATGTAGTTTCAAGTTCTGTCTCTAGGTTTTGTTTCCTCTTGATGTAGCCCTAAGCAGTGACTGGCGAGATACACTGTCCTTGAAAGGGGTTGCCAAGCTTCCCAAAATTACGAATCTCCAGAAATCTCAGCAACTATTTTTTCACCCAAACTGGATGATACTTTCAGGTAATGATCAGTACACTAAGCCCACTTGGTTCCCCAAATTTCGTTCTTCTATGTTGAAGCGTTCGTTTCCAGTAACAGTTTGAATGTTGGCGTTTCACTCTGTTTCCTCCAATATTGATAGGTGTACGTGGAACTCTAAATCAAACACGGTTTGTGCTAGCTTCTTCAAACTTGACACGATAATGTAGTTTCAAGTTCTGTCTCTAGGTTTTGTTTCCTCTTGATATAGCCCTAAGCAGTGACTGGCGAGATACACTGTCCTTGAAAGGGGTTGCCAAGCTTCCCAAAATTACGAATCTCCAGAAATCTCAGCAACTATTTTTTCACCCAAACTGGATGATACTTTCAGGTAATGATCAGTACACTAAGCCCACTTGGTTCCCCAAATTTCGTTCTTCTATGTTGAAGCGTTCGTTTCCAGTAACAGTTTGAATGTTGGCGTTTCACTCTGTTTTCTCCTATATTGATAGATGTATGTGGAACTCTAAATCAAACACGGTTGTGCTAGCTTCTTGAAACTTGACACGATAATATAGTTTCAAGTTCTGTCTCTAGGTTTTGTTTCCTCTTGATGTAGCCCTAAGCACTGACTGGCGAGATACACTGTCCTTGAAAGGGGTTGCCAAGCTTCCCAAAATTACGAATCTCCAGAAATCTCAGCAACTATTTTTTCACCCAAACTGGATGATACTTTCAGGTAATGATCAGTACACTAAGCCCACTTGGTTCCCCAAATTTCGTTCTTCTATGTTGAAGCGTTCGTTTCCAGTAACAGTTTGAATCTTGGCGTTTCACTCTGTTTCCTCCAATATTGATAGGTGTACGTGGAACTCTAAATCATACACGGTTTGTGCTAGCTTCTTCAAACTTGACACGATAATGTAGTTTCAAGTTCTGTCTCTAGGTTTTGTTTCCTCTTGATGTAGCCCTAAGCAGTGACTGGCGAGATACACTGTCCTTGAAAGGGGTTGCCAAGCTTCCCAAAATTACGAATCTCCAGAAATCTCAGCAACTATTTTTTCACCCAAACTGGATGATACTTTCAGGTAATGATCAGTACACTAAGCCCACTTGGTTCCCCAAATTTCGTTCTTCTATGTTGAGGCGTTCGTTTCCAGTAACAGTTTGAATCTTGGCGTTTCACTCTGTTTCCTCCAATATTGATAGGTGTACGTGGAACTCTAAATCAAACACGGTTTGTGCTAGCTTCTTCAAACTTGACACGATAATGTAGTTTCAAGTTCTGTCTCTAGGTTTTGTTTCCTCTTGATGTAGCCCTAAGCAGTGACTGGCGAGATACACTGTCCTTGAAAGGGGTTGCCAAGCTACCCAAAATTACGAATCTCCAGAAATCTCAGCAACTATTTTTTCACCCAAACTGGATGATACTTTCAGGTAATGATCAGTACACTAAGCCCAGTTGATTCCCCAAATTTCGTTCTTCTATGTTGAAGCGTTCGTTTCCAGTAACAGTTTGAATTTTGGCGTTTCACTCTGTTTTCTCCTATATTGATAGATGTATGTGGAACTCTAAATCAAACACGGTTTGTGCTAGCTTCTTGAAACTTCACACGATAACGTAGTTTCAAGTTCTATCTCTAGGTTTTGTTTCCTCTTGATGTAGCCCTAAGCAGTGACTGGCGAGATACACTGTCCTTGAAAGGGGTTGCCAAGCTTCCCAAAATTACGAATCTCCAGAAATCTCAGCAACTATTTTTTCACCCAAACTGGATGATACTTTCAGGTAATGATCAGTACACTAAGCCCACTTGGTTCCCCAAATTTCGTTCTTCTATGTTGAAGCGTTCGTTTCCAGTAACAGTTTGAATGTTGGCGTTTCACTCTGTTTTCTCCTATATTGATAGATGTATGTGGAACTCTAAATCAAACACGGTTTGTGCTAGCTTTTTGAAACTTGACACGATAATGTAGTTTCAAGTTCTATCTCGAGGTTTTGTTTCCTCTTGATGTAGCCCTAAGCAGTGACTGGCGAGATACACTGTCCTTGAAAGGGGTTGCCAAGCTTCCCAAAAGTACGAATCTCCAGAAATCTCAGAAACTATTTTTTCACCCAAACTGGATGATACTTTCAGGTAATGATCAGTACACTAAGCCCACTTGGTTCCCCAAATTTCGTTCTTCTATGTTGAACCGTTCGTTTCCAGTAACAGTTTGAATTTTGGCGTTTCACTCTGTTTTCTCCTATATTGATAGATGTATGTGGAACTCTATATCAAACACGGTTTGTGCTAGCTTCTTGAAACTTGACACGATAATGTAGTTTCAAGTTCTGACTCTAGTTTGTTTCCTCTTGATGTAGCCCTAAGCAGTGACTGGCGAGATACACTGTCCTTGAAAGGGGTTGCCAAGCTTCCCAAAATTACGAATCTCCAGAAATCTCAGAAACTATTTTTTCACCCAAACTGGATGATACTTTCAGGTAATGATCAGTACACTAAGCCCACTTGGTTCCCCAAATTTCGTTCTTCTATGTTGAAGCGTTCGTTTCCAGTAACAGTTTGAATGTTGGCGTTTCACTCTGTTTTCTCCTATATTGATAGACGTATGTGGAACTCTAAATCAAACACGGTTTGTGCTAGCTTCGTGAAACTTGACACGATAATGTAGTTTCAAGTTCTGTCTCTAGGTTTTGTTTCCTCTTGATGTTGCCCTAAGCAGTGACTGGCGAGATACACTGTCCTTGAAAGGGGTTGCCAAGCTACCCAAAATTACGAATCTCCAGAAATCTCAGCAACTATTTTTTCACCCAAACTGGATGATACTTTCAGGTAATGATCAGTACACTAAGCCCAGTTGGTTCCCCAAATTTCGTTCTTCTATGTTGAAGCGTTCGTTTCCAGTAACAGTTTGAATTTTGGCGTTTCACTCTGTTTTCTCCTATATTGATAGATGTACGTGGAACTCTAAATCAAACACGGTTTGTGCTAGCTTCTTGAAACTTCACACGATAACGTAGTTTCAAGTTCTATCTCTAGGTTTTGTTTCCTCTTGATGTAGCCCTAAGCAGTGACTGGCGAGATACACTGTCCTTGAAAGGGGTTGCCAAGCATCCCAAAATTACGAATCTCCAGAAATCTCAGCAACTATTTTTTCACCCAAACTGGATGATACTTTCAGGTAATGATCAGTACACTAAGCCCACTTGGTTCCCCAAATTTCGTTCTTCTATGTTGAAGCGTTCGTTTCCAGTAACAGTTTGAATTTTGGCGTTTCACTCTGTTTCCTCCAATATTGATAGGTGTACGTGGAACTCTAAATCAAACACGGTTTGTGCTAGCTTCTTCAAACTTGACACGTTAATGTAGTTTCAAGTTCTGTCTCTAGGTTTTGTTTCCTCTTGATGTAGCCCTAAGCAGTGACTGGCGAGATACACTGTCCTTGAAAGGGGTTGCCAAGCTACCCAAAATTACGAATCTCCAGAAATCTCAGCAACTATTTTTACACCCAAACTGGATGATACTTTCAGGTAATGATCAGTACATTAAGCCCACTTGGTTCCCCAAATTTCGTTCTTCTATGTTGAAGCGTTCGTTTCCAGTAACAGTTTGAATTTTGGCGTTTCACTCTGTTTTCTCCTATATTGATAGATGTATGTGGAACTCTAAATCAAACACGGTTGTGCTAGCTTCTTGAAACTTGACACGATAATATAGTTTCAAGTTCTGTCTCTAGGTTTTGTTTCCTCTTGATGTAGCCCTAATCAGTGACTGGCGAGATACACTGTCCTTGAAAGGGGTTGCCAAGCTTCCCAAAATTACGAATCTCCAGAAATCTCAGCAACTATTTTTTCACCCAAACTGGATGATACTTTCAGGTAATGATCAGTACACTAAGCCCACTTGGTTCCCCAAATTTCGTTCTTCTATGTTGAAGCGTTCGTTTCCAGTAACAGTTTGAATCTTGGCGTTTCACTCTGTTTCCTCCAATATTGATAGGTGTACGTGGAACTCTAAATCAAACACGGTTTGTGCTAGCTTCTTCAAACTTGACACGATAATGTAGTTTCAAGTTCTGTCTCTAGGTTTTGTTTCCTCTTGATGTAGCCCTAAGCAGTGACTGGCGAGATACACTGTCCTTGAAAGGGGTTGCCAAGCTTCCCAAAATTACGAATCTCCAGAAATCTCAGCAACTATTTTTTCACCCAAGCTGGATGATACTTTCAGGTTATGATCAGTACACTAAGCCCAGTTGGTTCCCCAAATTTCGTTCTTCTATTTTGAAGCGTTCGTTTCCAGTAACAGTTTGAATTTTGGCGTTTCACTCTGTTTTCTCCTATATTGATAGATGTACGTGGAATTCTAAATCAAACACGGTTGTGCTAGCTTCTTGAAACTTGACACGATAATATAGTTTCAAGTTCTATCTCTAGGTTTTGTTTCCTCTTGATGTAGCCCTAAGCAGTGACTGGCGAGATACACTGTCCTTGAAAGGGGTTGCCAAGCTTCCCAAAATTACGAATCTCCAGAAATCTCAGCAACTATTTTTTCACCCAAACTGGATGATACTTTCAGGTAATGATCAGTACACTAAGCCCAGTTGGTTCCCCAAATTTCGTTCTTCTATGTTGAAGCGTTCGTTTCCAGTAACAGTTTGAATCTTGGCGTTTCACTCTGTTTCCTCCAATATTGATAGGTGTACGTGGAACTCTAAATCAAACACGGTTTGTGCTAGCTTCTTCAAACTTGACACGATAATGTAGTTTCAAGTTCTGTCTCTAGGTTTTGTTTCCTCTTGATGTAGCCCTAAGCAGTGACTGGCGAGATACACTGTCCTTGAAAGGGGTTGCCAAGCTTCCCAAAATTACGAATCTCCAGAAATCTCAGCAACTATTTTTTCACCCAAACTGGATGATACTTTCAGGTAATGATCAGTACACTAAGCCCACTTGGTTCCCCAAATTTCGTTCTTCTATGTTGAAGCGTTCGTTTCCAGTAACAGTTTGAATGTTGGCGTTTCACTCTGTTTCCTCCAATATTGATAGGTGTACGTGGAACTCTAAATCAAACACGGTTTGTGCTAGCTTCTTCAAACTTGACACGATAATGTAGTTTCAAGTTCTGTCTCTAGGTTTTGTTTCCTCTTGATATAGCCCTAAGCAGTGACTGGCGAGATACACTGTCCTTGAAAGGGGTTGCCAAGCTTCCCAAAATTACGAATCTCCAGAAATCTCAGCAACTATTTTTTCACCCAAACTGGATGATACTTTCAGGTAATGATCAGTACACTAAGCCCACTTGGTTCCCCAAATTTCGTTCTTCTATGTTGAAGCGTTCGTTTCCAGTAACAGTTTGAATGTTGGCGTTTCACTCTGTTTTCTCCTATATTGATAGATGTATGTGGAACTCTAAATCAAACACGGTTGTGCTAGCTTCTTGAAACTTGACACGATAATATAGTTTCAAGTTCTGTCTCTAGGTTTTGTTTCCTCTTGATGTAGCCCTAAGCACTGACTGGCGAGATACACTGTCCTTGAAAGGGGTTGCCAAGCTTCCCAAAATTACGAATCTCCAGAAATCTCAGCAACTATTTTTTCACCCAAACTGGATGATACTTTCAGGTAATGATCAGTACACTAAGCCCACTTGGTTCCCCAAATTTCGTTCTTCTATGTTGAGGCGTTCGTTTCCAGTAACAGTTTGAATCTTGGCGTTTCACTCTGTTTCCTCCAATATTGATAGGTGTACGTGGAACTCTAAATCAAACACGGTTTGTGCTAGCTTCTTCAAACTTGACACGATAATGTAGTTTCAAGTTCTGTCTCTAGGTTTTGTTTCCTCTTGATGTAGCCCTAAGCAGTGACTGGCGAGATACACTGTCCTTGAAAGGGGTTGCCAAGCTACCCAAAATTACGAATCTCCAGAAATCTCAGCAACTATTTTTTCACCCAAACTGGATGATACTTTCAGGTAATGATCAGTACACTAAGCCCAGTTGATTCCCCAAATTTCGTTCTTCTATGTTGAAGCGTTCGTTTCCAGTAACAGTTTGAATTTTGGCGTTTCACTCTGTTTTCTCCTATATTGATAGATGTATGTGGAACTCTAAATCAAACACGGTTTGTGCTAGCTTCTTGAAACTTCACACGATAACGTAGTTTCAAGTTCTATCTCTAGGTTTTGTTTCCTCTTGATGTAGCCCTAAGCAGTGACTGGCGAGATACACTGTCCTTGAAAGGGGTTGCCAAGCTTCCCAAAATTACGAATCTCCAGAAATCTCAGCAACTATTTTTTCACCCAAACTGGATGATACTTTCAGGTAATGATCAGTACACGAAGCCCACTTGGTTCCCCAAATTTCGTTCTTCTATGTTGAAGCGTTCGTTTCCAGTAACAGTTTGAATGTTGGCGTTTCACTCTGTTTTCTCCTATATTGATAGATGTATGTGGAACTCTAAATCAAACACGGTTTGTGCTAGCTTTTTGAAACTTGACACGATAATGTAGTTTCAAGTTCTATCTCGAGGTTTTGTTTCCTCTTGATGTAGCCCTAAGCAGTGACTGGCGAGATACACTGTCCTTGAAAGGGGTTGCCAAGCTTCCCAAAAGTACGAATCTCCAGAAATCTCAGAAACTATTTTTTCACCCAAACTGGATGATACTTTCAGGTAATGATCAGTACACTAAGCCCACTTGGTTCCCCAAATTTCGTTCTTCTATGTTGAACCGTTCGTTTCCAGTAACAGTTTGAATCTTGGCGTTTCACTCTGTTTCCTCCAATATTGATAGGTGTACGTGGAACTCTAAATCATACACGGTTTGTGCTAGCTTCTTCAAACTTGACACGATAATGTAGTTTCAAGTTCTGTCTCTAGGTTTTGTTTCCTCTTGATGTAGCCCTAAGCAGTGACTGGCGAGATACACTGTCCTTGAAAGGGGTTGCCAAGCTTCCCAAAATTACGAATCTCCAGAAATCTCAGCAACTATTTTTTCACCCAAACTGGATGATACTTTCAGGTAATGATCAGTACACTAAGCCCACTTGGTTCCCCAAATTTCGTTCTTCTATGTTGAAGCGTTCGTTTCCAGTAACAGTTTGAATGTTGGCGTTTCACTCTGTTTCCTCCAATATTGATAGGTGTACGTGGAACTCTAAATCAAACACGGTTTGTGCTAGCTTCTTCAAACTTGACACGATAATGTAGTTTCAAGTTCTGTCTCTAGGTTTTGTTTCCTCTTGATATAGCCCTAAGCAGTGACTGGCGAGATACACTGTCCTTGAAAGGGGTTGCCAAGCTTCCCAAAATTACGAATCTCCAGAAATCTCAGCAACTATTTTTTCACCCAAACTGGATGATACTTTCAGGTAATGATCAGTACACTAAGCCCACTTGGTTCCCCAAATTTCGTTCTTCTATGTTGAAGCGTTCGTTTCCAGTAACAGTTTGAATGTTGGCGTTTCACTCTGTTTTCTCCTATATTGATAGATGTATGTGGAACTCTAAATCAAACACGGTTGTGCTAGCTTCTTGAAACTTGACACGATAATATAGTTTCAAGTTCTGTCTCTAGGTTTTGTTTCCTCTTGATGTAGCCCTAAGCACTGACTGGCGAGATACACTGTCCTTGAAAGGGGTTGCCAAGCTTCCCAAAATTACGAATCTCCAGAAATCTCAGCAACTATTTTTTCACCCAAACTGGATGATACTTTCAGGTAATGATCAGTACACTAAGCCCACTTGGTTCCCCAAATTTCGTTCTTCTATGTTGAAGCGTTCGTTTCCAGTAACAGTTTGAATCTTGGCGTTTCACTCTGTTTCCTCCAATATTGATAGGTGTACGTGGAACTCTAAATCATACACGGTTTGTGCTAGCTTCTTCAAACTTGACACGATAATGTAGTTTCAAGTTCTGTCTCTAGGTTTTGTTTCCTCTTGATGTAGCCCTAAGCAGTGACTGGCGAGATACACTGTCCTTGAAAGGGGTTGCCAAGCTTCCCAAAATTACGAATCTCCAGAAATCTCAGCAACTATTTTTTCACCCAAACTGGATGATACTTTCAGGTAATGATCAGTACACTAAGCCCACTTGGTTCCCCAAATTTCGTTCTTCTATGTTGAGGCGTTCGTTTCCAGTAACAGTTTGAATCTTGGCGTTTCACTCTGTTTCCTCCAATATTGATAGGTGTACGTGGAACTCTAAATCAAACACGGTTTGTGCTAGCTTCTTCAAACTTGACACGATAATGTAGTTTCAAGTTCTGTCTCTAGGTTTTGTTTCCTCTTGATGTAGCCCTAAGCAGTGACTGGCGAGATACACTGTCCTTGAAAGGGGTTGCCAAGCTACCCAAAATTACGAATCTCCAGAAATCTCAGCAACTATTTTTTCACCCAAACTGGATGATACTTTCAGGTAATGATCAGTACACTAAGCCCAGTTGATTCCCCAAATTTCGTTCTTCTATGTTGAAGCGTTCGTTTCCAGTAACAGTTTGAATTTTGGCGTTTCACTCTGTTTTCTCCTATATTGATAGATGTATGTGGAACTCTAAATCAAACACGGTTTGTGCTAGCTTCTTGAAACTTCACACGATAACGTAGTTTCAAGTTCTATCTCTAGGTTTTGTTTCCTCTTGATGTAGCCCTAAGCAGTGACTGGCGAGATACACTGTCCTTGAAAGGGGTTGCCAAGCTTCCCAAAATTACGAATCTCCAGAAATCTCAGCAACTATTTTTTCACCCAAACTGGATGATACTTTCAGGTAATGATCAGTACACTAAGCCCACTTGGTTCCCCAAATTTCGTTCTTCTATGTTGAAGCGTTCGTTTCCAGTAACAGTTTGAATGTTGGCGTTTCACTCTGTTTTCTCCTATATTGATAGATGTATGTGGAACTCTAAATCAAACACGGTTTGTGCTAGCTTTTTGAAACTTGACACGATAATGTAGTTTCAAGTTCTATCTCGAGGTTTTGTTTCCTCTTGATGTAGCCCTAAGCAGTGACTGGCGAGATACACTGTCCTTGAAAGGGGTTGCCAAGCTTCCCAAAAGTACGAATCTCCAGAAATCTCAGAAACTATTTTTTCACCCAAACTGGATGATACTTTCAGGTAATGATCAGTACACTAAGCCCACTTGGTTCCCCAAATTTCGTTCTTCTATGTTGAACCGTTCGTTTCCAGTAACAGTTTGAATTTTGGCGTTTCACTCTGTTTTCTCCTATATTGATAGATGTATGTGGAACTCTATATCAAACACGGTTTGTGCTAGCTTCTTGAAACTTGACACGATAATGTAGTTTCAAGTTCTGACTCTAGTTTGTTTCCTCTTGATGTAGCCCTAAGCAGTGACTGGCGAGATACACTGTCCTTGAAAGGGGTTGCCAAGCTTCCCAAAATTACGAATCTCCAGAAATCTCAGCAACTATTTTTTCACCCAAACTGGATGATACTTTCAGGTAATGATCAGTACACTAAGCCCACTTGGTTCCCCAAATTTCGTTCTTCTATGTTGAGGCGTTCGTTTCCAGTAACAGTTTGAATTTTGGCGTTTCACTCTGTTTCCTCCAATATTGATAGGTGTACGTGGAACTCTAAATCAAACACGGTTTGTGCTAGCTTCTTCAAACTTGACACGTTAATGTAGTTTCAAGTTCTGTCTCTAGGTTTTGTTTCCTCTTGATGTAGCCCTAAGCAGTGACTGGCGAGATACACTGTCCTTGAAAGGGGTTGCCAAGCTACCCAAAATTACGAATCTCCAGAAATCTCAGCAACTATTTTTACACCCAAACTGGATGATACTTTCAGGTAATGATCAGTACATTAAGCCCACTTGGTTCCCCAAATTTCGTTCTTCTATGTTGAAGCGTTCGTTTCCAGTAACAGTTTGAATTTTGGCGTTTCACTCTGTTTTCTCCTATATTGATAGATGTATGTGGAACTCTAAATCAAACACGGTTGTGCTAGCTTCTTGAAACTTGACACGATAATATAGTTTCAAGTTCTGTCTCTAGGTTTTGTTTCCTCTTGATGTAGCCCTAATCAGTGACTGGCGAGATACACTGTCCTTGAAAGGGGTTGCCAAGCTTCCCAAAATTACGAATCTCCAGAAATCTCAGCAACTATTTTTTCACCCAAACTGGATGATACTTTCAGGTAATGATCAGTACACTAAGCCCACTTGGTTCCCCAAATTTCGTTCTTCTATGTTGAAGCGTTCGTTT
Organism: Spermophilus citellus; assembly: GCF_964194105.1. Taxonomy (NCBI): domain Eukaryota; kingdom Metazoa; phylum Chordata; class Mammalia; order Rodentia; family Sciuridae; genus Spermophilus; species Spermophilus citellus. The sequence goes on along the minus strand of NW_027672894.1, from coordinate 294,620 downwards.
CCAGTAACAGTTTGAATCTTGGCGTTTCACTCTGTTTCCTCCAATATTGATAGGTGTACGTGGAACTCTAAATCAAACACGGTTTGTGCTAGCTTCTTCAAACTTGACACGATAATGTAGTTTCAAGTTCTGTCTCTAGGTTTTGTTTCCTCTTGATGTAGCCCTAAGCAGTGACTGGCGAGATACACTGTCCTTGAAAGGGGTTGCCAAGCTACCCAAAATTACGAATCTCCAGAAATCTCAGCAACTATTTTTTCACCCAAACTGGATGATACTTTCAGGTAATGATCAGTACACTAAGCCCAGTTGATTCCCCAAATTTCGTTCTTCTATGTTGAAGCGTTCGTTTCCAGTAACAGTTTGAATTTTGGCGTTTCACTCTGTTTTCTCCTATATTGATAGATGTATGTGGAACTCTAAATCAAACACGGTTTGTGCTAGCTTCTTGAAACTTCACACGATAACGTAGTTTCAAGTTCTATCTCTAGGTTTTGTTTCCTCTTGATGTAGCCCTAAGCAGTGACTGGCGAGATACACTGTCCTTGAAAGGGGTTGCCAAGCTTCCCAAAATTACGAATCTCCAGAAATCTCAGCAACTATTTTTTCACCCAAACTGGATGATACTTTCAGGTAATGATCAGTACACTAAGCCCACTTGGTTCCCCAAATTTCGTTCTTCTATGTTGAAGCGTTCGTTTCCAGTAACAGTTTGAATGTTGGCGTTTCACTCTGTTTTCTCCTATATTGATAGATGTATGTGGAACTCTAAATCAAACACGGTTTGTGCTAGCTTTTTGAAACTTGACACGATAATGTAGTTTCAAGTTCTATCTCGAGGTTTTGTTTCCTCTTGATGTAGCCCTAAGCAGTGACTGGCGAGATACACTGTCCTTGAAAGGGGTTGCCAAGCTTCCCAAAAGTACGAATCTCCAGAAATCTCAGAAACTATTTTTTCACCCAAACTGGATGATACTTTCAGGTAATGATCAGTACACTAAGCCCACTTGGTTCCCCAAATTTCTTCTTCTATGTTGAAGCGTTCGTTTCCAGTAACAGTTTGAATTTTGGCGTTTCACTCTGTTTTCTCCTATATTGATAGATGTATGTGGAACTATATATCAAACACGGTTTGTGCTAGCTTTTTGAAACTTGACACGATAATGTAGTTTCAAGTTCTATCTCGAGGTTTTGTTTCCTCTTGATGTAGCCCTAAGCAGTGACTGGCGAGATACACTGTCCTTGAAAGGGGTTGCCAAGCTTCCCAAAAGTACGAATCTCCAGAAATCTCAGAAACTATTTTTTCACCGAAACTGGATGATACTTTCAGGTAATGATCAGTACACTAAGCCCACTTGGTTCCCCAAATTTCGTTCTTCTATGTTGAACCGTTCGTTTCCAGTAACAGTTTGAATTTTGGCGTTTCACTCTGTTTTCTCCTATATTGATAGATGTATGTGGAACTCTATATCAAACACGGTTTGTGCTAGCTTCTTGAAACTTGACACGATAATGTAGTTTCAAGTTCTGACTCTAGGTTTGTTTCCTCTTGATGTAGCCCTAAGCAGTGACTGGCGAGATACACTGTCCTTGAAAGGGGTTGCCAAGCTTCCCAAAAGTACGAATCTCCAGAAATCTCAGAAACTATTTTTTCACCCAAACTGGATGATACTTTCAGATAATGATCAGTACACTAAGCCCACTTGGTTCCCCAAATTTCGTTCTTCTATGTTGAAGCGTTCGTTTCCAGTAACAGTTTGAATCTTGGCGTTTCACTCTGTTTTCTCCTATATTGATAGACGTATGTGGAACTCTAAATCAAACACGGTTTGTGCTAGCTTCGTGAAAATTGACACGATAATGTAGTTTCAAGTTCTGTCTCTAGGTTTTGTTTCCTCTTGATGTAGCCGTAAGCAGTGACTGGCGAGATACACTGTCCTTGAAAGGGGTTGCCAAGCTTCCCAAAATTACGAATCTCCAGAAATCTCAGCAACTATTTTTTCACCCAAACTGGATGATACTTTCAGGTAATGATCAGTACACTAAGCCCAGTTGGTTCCCCAAATTTCGTTCTTCTATGTTGAAGCGTTCGTTTCCAGTAACAGTTTGAATGTTGGCGTTTCACTCTGTTTTCTCCTATATTGATAGATGTATGTGGAACTCTAAATCAAACACGGTTTGTGCTAGCTTTTTGAAACTTGACACGATAATGTAGTTTCACGTTCTATCTCGAGGTTTTGTTTCCTCTTGATGTAGCCCTAAGCAGTGACTGGCGAGATACACTGTCCTTGAAAGGGGTTGCCAAGCTTCCCAAAATTACGAATCTCCAGAAATCTCAGAAACTATTTTTTCACCCAAACTGGATGATACTTTCAGGTAATGATCAGTACACTAAGCCCACTTGGTTCCCCAAATTTCGTTCTTCTATGTTGAAGCGTTCGTTTCCAGTAACAGTTTGAATTTTGGCGTTTCACTCTGTTTTCTCCTATATTGATAGATGTATGTGGAACTCTAAATCAAACACGGTTTGTGCTAGCTTCTTGAAACTTGACACGATAATGTAGTTTCAAGTTCTGTCTCTAGGTTTTGTTTCCTCTTGATGTAGCCCTAAGCAGTGACTGGCGAGATACACTGTCCTTGAAAGGGGTTGCCAAGCTTCCCAAAATTACGAATCTCCAGAAATCTCAGAAACTATTTTTTCACCCAAACTGGATGATACTTTCAGGTAATGATCAGTACACTAAGCCCAATTGGTTCCCCAAATTTCGTTCTTCTATTTTGAAGCGTTCGTTTCCAGTAACAGTTTGAATTTTGGCGTTTCACTCTGTTTTCTCCTATATTGATAGATGTATGTGGAACTCTAAATCAAACACAGTTGTGCTAGCTTCTTGAAACTTGACACGATAATATAGTTTCAAGTTCTATCTCTAGGTTTTGTTTCCTCTTGATGTAGCCATAAGCAGTGACTGGCGAGATACACTGTCCTTGAAAGGGGTTGCCAAGCTTCCCAAAATTACGAATCTCCAGAAATCTCAGCAACTATTTTTTCACCCAAACTGGATGATACTTTCAGGTAATGATCAGTACACTAAGCCCAGTTGGTTCCCCAAATTTCGTTCTTCTATGTTGAAGCGTTCGTTTCCAGTAACAGTTTGAATTTTGGCGTTTCACTCTGTTTTCTCCTATATTGATAGATGTATGTGGAACTCTAAATCAAACACGGTTTGTGCTAGCTTCTTGAAACTTGACACGATAATGTAGTTTGAAGTTCTGTCTCGAGGTTTTGTTACCTCTTGATGTAGCCCTAAGCAGTGACGGGCGAGATACACTGTCCTTGAAAGGGGTTGCCAAGCTTCCCAAAATTACGAATCTCCAGAAATCTCAGCAACTATTTTTTTCACCCAAACTGGATGATACTTTCAGGTAATGATCAGTACACTAAGCCCACTTGGTTCCCCAAATTTCGTTCTTCTATGTTGAAGCGTTCGTTTCCAGTAACAGTTTGAATCTTGGCGTTTCACTCTGTTTCCTCCAATATTGATAGGTGTACGTGGAACTCTAAATCAAACACGGTTTGTGCTAGCTTCTTCAAACTTGACACGATAATGTAGTTTCAAGTTCTGTCTCTAGGTTTTGTTTCCTCTTGATGTAGCCCTAAGCAGTGACTGGCGAGATACACTGTCCTTGAAAGGGGTTGCCAATCTTCCCAAAATTACGAATCTCCAGAAATCTCAGCAACTATTTTTTCACCCAAACTGGATGATACTTTCAGGTAATGATCAGTACACTAAGCCCACTTGGTTCCCCAAATTTCGTTCTTCTATGTTGAAGCGTTCGTTTCCAGTAACAGTTTGAATGTTGGCGTTTCACTCTGTTTCCTCCAATATTGATAGGTGTACGTGGAACTCTAAATCAAACACGGTTTGTGCTAGCTTCTTCAAACTTGACACGATAATGTAGTTTCAAGTTCTGTCTCTAGGTTTTGTTTCCTCTTGTTGTAGCCCTAAGCAGTGACTGGCAAGATACACTGTCCTTGAAAGGGGTTGTCAAGCTACCCAAAATTACAAATCTCCAGAAATCTCAGCAACTATTTTTTCACCCAAACTGGATGATACTTTCAGGTAATGATCAGTACATTAAGCCCAGTTGGTTCCCCAAATTTCGTTCTTCTATGTTGAAGCGTTCGTTTCCAGTAACAGTTTGAATTTTGGCGTTTCACTCTGTTTTCTCCTATATTGATAGATGTATGTGGAACTCTAAATCAAACAAGGTTTGTGCTAGCTTCTTGAAACTTGACACGATAATGTAGTTTCAAGTTCTATCTCTAGGTTTTGTTTCCTCTTGATGTAGCCCTAAGCAGTGACTGGCGAGATACACTGTCCTTGAAAGGGGTTGCCAAGCTTCCCAAAATTACGAATCTCCAGAAATCTCAGCAACTATTTTTTCACCCAAACTGGATGATACTTTCAGGTAATGATCAGTACACTAAGCCCACTTGGTTCCCCAAATTTCGTTCTTCTATGTTGAAGCGTTCGTTTCCAGTAACAGTTTGAATGTTGGCGTTTCACTCTGTTTTCTCCTATATTGATAGATGTATGTGGAACTCTAAATCAAACACGGTTTGTGCTAGCTTTTTGAAACTTGACACGATAATGTAGTTTCAAGTTCTATCTCGAGGTTTTGTTTCCTCTTGATGTAGCCCTAAGCAGTGACTGGCGAGATACACTGTCCTTGAAAGGGGTTGCCAAGCTTCCCAAAATTACGAATCTCCAGAAATCTCAGCAACTATTTTTTCACCCAAACTGGATGATACTTTCAGGTAATGATCAGTACACTAAGCCCAGTTGGTTCCCCAAATTTCGTTCTTCTATGTTGAAGCGTTCGTTTCCAGTAACAGTTTGAATTTTGGCGTTTCACTCTGTTTTCTCCTATATTGAGAGATGTATGTGGAACTCTAAATCAAACACGGTTTGTGCTAGCTTCTTGAAACTTGACACGATAATGTAGTTTCAAGTTCTGTCTCGAGGTTTTGTTACCTCTTGATGTAGCCCTAAGCAGTGACGGGCGAGATACACTGTCCTTGAAAGGGGTTGCCAAGCTTCCCAAAATTACGAATCTCCAGAAATCTCAGCAACTATTTTTTTCACCCAAACTGGATGATACTTTCAGGTAATGATCAGTACACTAAGCCCACTTGGTTCCCCAAATTTCGTTCTTCTATGTTGAAGCGTTCGTTTCCAGTAACAGTTTGAATCTTGGCGTTTCACTCTGTTTCCTCCAATATTGATAGGTGTACGTGGAACTCTAAATCAAACACGGTTTGTGCTAGCTTCTTCAAACTTGACACGATAATGTAGTTTCAAGTTCTGTCTCTAGGTTTTGTTTCCTCTTGATGTAGCCCTAAGCAGTGACTGGCGAGATACACTGTCCTTGAAAGGGGTTGCCAATCTTCCCAAAATTACGAATCTCCAGAAATCTCAGCAACTATTTTTTCACCCAAACTGGATGATACATTCAGGTAATGATCAGTACACTAAGCCCACTTGGTTCCCCAAATTTCGTTCTTCTATGTTGAAGCGTTCGTTTCCAGTAACAGTTTGAATCTTGGCGTTTCACTGTTTCCTCCAATATTGATAGGTGTACGTGGAACTCTAAATCAAACACGGTTTGTGCTAGCTTCTTCAAACTTGACACGATAATGTAGTTTCAAGTTCTGTCTCTAGGTTTTGTTTCCTCTTGATGTAGCCCTAAGCAGTGACTGGCAAGATACACTGTCCTTGAAAGGGGTTGTCAAGCTACCCAAAATTACAAATCTCCAGAAATCTCAGCAACTATTTTTTCACCCAAACTGGATGATACTTTCAGGTAATGATCAGTACATTAAGCCCAGTTGGTTCCCCAAATTTCGTTCTTCTATGTTGAAGCGTTCGTTTCCAGTAACAGTTTGAATTTTGGCGTTTCACTCTGTTTTCTCCTATATTGATAGATGTATGTGGAACTCTAAATCAAACAAGGTTTGTGCTAGCTTCTTGAAACTTGACACGATAATGTAGTTTCAAGTTCTATCTCTAGGTTTTGTTTCCTCTTGATGTAGCCCTAAGCAGTGACTGGCGAGATACACTGTCCTTGAAAGGGGTTGCCAAGCTTCCCAAAATTACGAATCTCCAGAAATCTCAGCAACTATTTTTTCACCCAAACTGGATGATACTTTCAGGTAATGATCAGTACACTAAGCCCACTTGGTTCCCCAAATTTCGTTCTTCTATGTTGAAGCGTTCGTTTCCAGTAACAGTTTGAATGTTGGCGTTTCACTCTGTTTTCTCCTATATTGATAGATGTATGTGGAACTCTAAATCAAACACGGTTTGTGCTAGCTTTTTGAAACTTGACACGATAATGTAGTTTCAAGTTCTATCTCGAGGTTTTGTTTCCTCTTGATGTAGCCCTAAGCAGTGACTGGCGAGATACACTGTCCTTGAAAGGGGTTGCCAAGCTTCCCAAAATTACGAATCTCCAGAAATCTCAGCAACTATTTTTTCACCCAAACTGGATGATACTTTCAGGTAATGATCAGTACACTAAGCCCACTTGGTTCCCCAAATTTCGTTCTTCTATGTTGAACCGTTCGTTTCCAGTAACAGTTTGAATTTTGGCGTTTCACTCTGTTTTCTCCTATATTGATAGATGTATGTGGAACTCTAAATCAAACACGGTTTGTGCTAGCTTTTTGAAACTTGACACGATAATATAGTTTCAAGTTCTATCTTGAGGTTTTGTTTCCTCTTGATGTAGCCCTAAGCAGTGACTGGCGAGATACACTGTCCTTGAAAGGGGTTGCCAAGCTTCCCAAAATTACGAATCTCCAGAAATCTCAGCAACTATTTTTTCACCCAAACTGGATGATACTTTCAGGTAATGATCAGTACACTAAGCCCACTTGGTTCCCCAAATTTCGTTCTTCTATGTTGAACCGTTCGTTTCCAGTAACAGTTTGAATTTTGGCGTTTCACTCTGTTTTCTCCTATATTGATAGATGTATGTGGAACTCTATATCAAACACGGTTTGTGCTAGCTTCTTGAAACTTGACACGATAATGTAGTTTCAAGTTCTGACTCTAGGTTTGTTTCCTCTTGATGTAGCCCTAAGCAGTGACTGGCGAGATACACTGTCCTTGAAAGGGGTTGCCAAGCTTCCCAAAATTACGAATCTCCAGAAATCTCAGAAACTATTTTTTCACCCAAACTGGATGATACTTTCAGGTAATGATCAGTACACTAAGCCCACTTGGTTCCCCAAATTTCGTTCTTCTATGTTGAAGCGTTCGTTTCCAGTAACAGTTTGAATGTTGGCGTTTCACTCTGTTTTCTCCTATATTGATAGACGTATGTGGAACTCTAAATCAAACACGGTTTGTGCTAGCTTCGTGAAACTTGACACGATAATGTAGTTTCAAGTTCTGTCTCTAGGTTTTGTTTCCTCTTGATGTTGCCCTAAGCAGTGACTGGCGAGATACACTGTCCTTGAAAGGGGTTGCCAAGCTACCCAAAATTACGAATCTCCAGAAATCTCAGCAACTATTTTTTCACCCAAACTGGATGATACTTTCAGGTAATGATCAGTACACTAAGCCCAGTTGGTTCCCCAAATTTCGTTCTTCTATGTTGAAGCGTTCGTTTCCAGTAACAGTTTGAATTTTGGCGTTTCACTCTGTTTTCTCGTATATTGATAGATGTATGTGGAACTCTAAATCAAACACGGTTTGTGCTAGCTTCTTGAAACTTGACACGATAATATAGTTTCAAGTTCTATCTCTAGGTTTTGTTTCCTCTTGATGTAGCCCTAAGCAGTGACTGGCGAGATACACTGTCCTTGAAAGGGGTTGCCAAGCTTCCCAAAATTACGAATCTCCAGAAATCTCAGCAACTATTTTTTCACCCAAACTGGATGATACTTTCAGGTAATGATCAGTACACTAAGCCCACTTGGTTCCCCAAATTTCGTTCTTCTATGTTGAAGCGTTCGTTTCCAGTAACAGTTTGAATTTTGGCGTTTCACTCTGTTTCCTCCAATATTGATAGGTGTACGTGGAACTCTAAATCAAACACGGTTTGTGCTAGCTTCTTCAAACTTGACACGATAATGTAGTTTCAAGTTCTGTCTCTAGGTTTTGTTTCCTCTTGATGTAGCCCTAAGCTGTGACTGGCGAGATACACTGTCCTTGAAAGGGGTTGCCAAGCTACCCAAAATTACGAATCTCCAGAAATCTCAGCAACTATTTTTACACCCAAACTGGATGATACTTTCAGGTAATGATCAGTACATTAAGCCCACTTGGTTCCCCAAATTTCGTTCTTCTATGTTGAAGCGTTCGTTTCCAGTAACAGTTTGAATTTTGGCGTTTCACTCTGTTTTCTCCTATATTGATAGATGTATGTGGAACTCTAAATCAAACACGGTTTGTGCTAGCTTCTTGAAACTTGACACGATAATGTAGTTTCAAGTTCTATCTCTAGGTTTTGTTTCCCCTTGATGTAGCCGTAAGCAGTGACTGGCGAGATACACTGTCCTTGAAAGGGGTTGCCAAGCTTCCCAAAATTACGAATCTCCAGAAATCTCAGCAACTATTTTTTCACCCAAACTGGATGATACTTTCAGGTAATGATCAGTACACTAAGCCCAGTTGGTTCCCCAAATTTCGTTCTTCTATGTTGAAGCGTTCGTTTCCAGTAACAGTTTGAATGTTGGCGTTTCACTCTGTTTTCTCCTATATTGATAGATGTATGTGGAACTCTAAATCAAACACGGTTTGTGCTAGCTTTTTGAAACTTGACACGATAATGTAGTTTCACGTTCTATCTCGAGGTTTTGTTTCCTCTTGATGTAGCCCTAAGCAGTGACTGGCGAGATACACTGTCCTTGAAAGGGGTTGCCAAGCTTCCCAAAATTATGAATCTCCAGAAATCTCAGAAACTATTTTTTCACCCAAACTGGATGATACTTTCAGGTAATGATCAGTACACTAAGCCCACTTGGTTCCCCAAATTTCGTTCTTCTATGTTGAAGCGTTCGTTTCCAGTAACAGTTTGAATTTTGGCGTTTCACTCTGTTTCCTCCAATATTGATAGGTGTACGTGGAACTCTAAATCAAACACGGTTTGTGCTAGCTTCTTCAAACTTGACACGATAATGTAGTTTCAAGTTCTGTCTCTAGGTTTTGTTTCCTCTTGATGTAGCCCTAAGCAGTGACTGGCGAGATACACTGTCCTTGAAAGGGGTTGCCAAGCTTCCCAAAATTACGAATCTCCAGAAATCTCAGAAACTATTTTTTCACCCAAACTGGATGATACTTTCAGGTAATGATCAGTACACTAAGCCCACTTGGTTCCCCAAATTTCGTTCTTCTATGTTGAAGCGTTCGTTTCCAGTAACAGTTTGAATTTTGGCGTTTCACTCTGTTTTCTCCTATATTGAGAGATGTATGTGGAACTCTAAATCAAACACGGTTTGTGCTAGCTTCTTGAAACTTGACACGAAAATGTAGTTTCAAGTTCTGTCTCGAGGTTTTGTTACCTCTTGATGTAGCCCTAAGCAGTGACTGGCGAGATACACTGTCCTTGAAAGGGGTTGCCAAGCTTCCCAAAATTACGAATCTCCAGAAATCTCAGCAACTATTTTTTCACCCAAACTGGATGATACTTTCAGGTAATGATCAGTACACTAAGCCCACTTGGTTCCCCAAATTTCGTTCTTCTATGTTGAACCGTTCGTTTCCAGTAAAAGTTTGAATCTTGGCGTTTCACTCTGTTTCCTCCAATATTGATAGGTGTACGTGGAACTCTAAATCAAACACGGTTTGTGCTAGCTTCTTCAAACTTGACACGATAATGTAGTTTCAAGTTCTGTCTCTAGGTTTTGTTTCCTCTTGATGTAGCCCTAAGCAGTGACTGGCGAGATACACTGTCCTTGAAAGGGGTTGCCAAGCTTCCCAAAATTACGAATCTCCAGAAATCTCAGCAACTATTTTTTCACCCAAACTGGATGATACTTTCAGGTAATGATCAGTACACTAAGCCCACTTGGTTCCCCAAATTTCGTTCTTCTATGTTGAAGCGTTCGTTTCCAGTAACAGTTTGAATCTTGGCGTTTCACTCTGTTTCCTCCAATATTGATAGGTGTACGTGGAACTCTAAATCAAACACGGTTTGTGCTAGCTTCTTCAAACTTGACACGATAATGTAGTTTCACGTTCTGTCTCTAGGTTTTGTTTCCTCTTGATGTAGCCCTAAGCAGTGACTGGCGAGATACACTGTCCTTGAAAGGGGTTGTCAAGCTACCCAAAATTACAAATCTCCAGAAATCTCAGCAACTATTTTTTCACCCAAACTGGATGATACTTTCAGGTAATGATCAGTACACTAAGCCCAGTTGGTTCCCCAAATTTCGTTCTTCTATGTTGAAGCGTTCGTTTCCAGTAACAGTTTGAATCTTGGCGTTTCACTCTGTTTCCTCCAATATTGATAGGTGTACGTGGAACTCTAAATCAAACACGGTTTGTGCTAGCTTCTTCAAACTTGACACGATAATGTAGTTTCAAGTTCTGTCTCTAGGTTTTGTTTCCTCTTGATGTAGCCCTAAGCAGTGACTGGCGAGATACACTGTCCTTGAAAGGGGTTGCCAAGCTACCCAAAATTACGAATCTCCAGAAATCTCAGCAACTATTTTTTCACCCAAACTGGATGATACTTTCAGGTAATGATCAGTACACTAAGCCCAGTTGGTTCCCCAAATTTCGTTCTTCTATGTTGAAGCGTTCGTTTCCAGTAACAGTTTGAATTTTGGCTTTTCACTCTGTTTTCTCCTATATTGATAGATGTATGTGGAACTCTAAATCAAACACGGTTTGTGCTAGCTTCTTGAATCTTGACACGATAATGTAGTTTCAAGTTCTGTCTCTAGGTTTTGTTTCCTCTTGATGTAGCCCTAAGCAGTGACTGGCGAGATACACTGTCCTTGAAAGGGGTTGCCAAGCTTCCCAAAATTACGAATCTCCAGAAATCTCAGCAACTATTTTTTCACCCAAACTGGATGATACTTTCAGGTAATGATCAGTACACTAAGCCCACTTGGTTCCCCAAATTTCGTTCTTCTATGTTGAAGCGTTCGTTTCCAGTAACAGTTTGAATGTTGGCGTTTCACTCTGTTTTCTCCTATATTGATAGATGTATGTGGAACTCTAAATCAAACACGGTTTGTGCTAGCTTTTTGAAACTTGACACGATAATGTAGTTTCAAGTTCTATCTCGAGGTTTTGTTTCCTCTTGATGTAGCCCTAAGCAGTGACTGGCGAGATACACTGGCCTTGAAAGGGGTTGCCAAGCTTCCCAAAATTACGAATCTCCAGAAATCTCAGAAACTATTTTTTCACCCAAACTGGATGATACTTTCAGGTAATGATCAGTACACTAAGCCCACTTGGTTCCCCAAATTTCGTTCTTCTATGTTGAACCGTTCGTTTCCAGTAACAGTTTGAATTTTGGCGTTTCACTCTGTTTTCTCCTATATTGATAGATGTATGTGGAACTCTAAATCAAACACGGTTTGTGCTAGCTTTTTGAAACTTGACACGATAATATAGTTTCAAGTTCTATCTCGAGGTTTTGTTTCCTCTTGATGTAGCCCTAAGCAGTGACTGGCGAGATACACTGTCCTTGAAAGGGGTTGCCAAGCTTCCCAAAATTACGAATCTCCAGAAATCTCAGAAACTATTTTTTCACCCAAACTGGATGATACTTTCAGGTAATGATCAGTACACTAAGCCCACTTGGTTCCCCAAATTTGGTTCTTCTATGTTGAACCGTTCGTTTCCAGTAACAGTTTGAATTTTGGCGTTTCACTCTGTTTTCTCCTATATTGATAGATGTATGTGGAACTCTATATCAAACACGGTTTGTGCTAGCTTCTTGAAACTTGACATGATAATGTAGTTTCAAGTTCTGTCTCTAGGTTTGTTTCCTCTTGATGTAGCCCTAAGCAGTGACTGGCGAGATACACTGTCCTTGAAAGGGGTTGCCAAGCTTCCCAAAATTACGAATCTCCAGAAATCTCAGCAACTATTTTTTCACCCAAACTGGATGATACTTTCAGGTAATGATCAGTACACTAAGCCCACTTGGTTCCCCAAATTTCGTTCTTCTATGTTGAAGCGTTCGTTTCCAGTAACAGTTTGAATTTTGGCGTTTCACTCTGTTTTCTCCTATATTGAGAGATGTATGTGGAACTCTAAATCAAACACGGTTTGTGCTAGCTTCTTGAAACTTGACACGATAATGTAGTTTCAAGTTCTGTCTCTAGGTTTGTTTCCTCTTGATGTAGCCCTAAGCAGTGACTGGCGAGATACACTGTCCTTGAAAGGGGTTGCCAAGCTTCCCAAAATTACAAATCTCCAGAAATCTCAGCAACTATTTTTTCACCCAAACTGGATGATACTTTCAGGTAATGATCAGTACACTAAGCCCAGTTGGTTCCCCAAATTTCGTTCTTCTATGTTGAAGCGTTCGTTTCCAGTAACAGTTTGAATTTTGGCGTTTCACTCTGTTTTCTCCTATATTGATAGATGTATGTGGAACTCTAAATCAAACACGGTTGTGCTAGCTTCTTGAAACTTGACACGATAATATAGTTTCAAGTTCTATCTCTAGGTTTTGTTTCCTCTTGATGTAGCCCTAAGCAGTGACTGGCGAGATACACTGTCCTTGAAAGGGGTTGCCAAGCTACCCAAAATTACGAATCTCCAGAAATCTCAGCAACTATTTTTTCACCCAAACTGGATGATACTTTCAGGTAATGATCAGTACACTAAGCCCAGTTGGTTCCCCAAATTTCGTTCTTCTATGTTGAAGCGTTCGTTTCCAGTAACAGTTTGAATTTTGGCGTTTCACTCTGTTTTCTCCTATATTGAGAGATGTATGTGGAACTCTAAATCAAACACGGTTTGTGCTAGCTTCTTGAAACTTGACACGATAATGTAGTTTCAAGTTCTGTCTCTAGGTTTTGTTTCCTCTTGATGTAGCCCTAAGCAGTGACTGGCGAGATACACTGTCCTTGAAAGGGGTTGCCAAGCTTCCCAAAATTACGAATCTCCAGAAATCTCAGCAACTATTTTTTCACCCAAACTGGATGATACTTTCAGGTAATGATCAGTACACTAAGCCCACTTGGTTCCCCAAATTTCGTTCTTCTATGTTGAAGCGTTCGGTCCAGTAACAGTTTGAATCTTGGCGTTTCACTCTGTTTCCTCCAATATTGATAGGTGTACGTGGAACTCTAAATCAAACACGGTTTGTGCTAGCTTCTTCAAACTTGACACGATAATGTAGTTTCAAGTTCTGTCTCTAGGTTTTGTTTCCTCTTGATGTAGCCCTAAGCAGTGACTGGCGAGATACACTGTCCTTGAAAGGGGTTGCCAAGCTACCCAAAATTACGAATCTCCAGAAATCTCAGCAACTATTTTTTCACCCAAACTGGATGATACTTTCAGGTAATGATCAGTACACTAAGCCCACTTGGTTCCCCAAATTTCGTTCTTCTATGTTGAAGCGTTCGTTTCCAGTAACAGTTTGAATTTTGGCGTTTCACTCTGTTTTCTCCTATATTGATAGATGTATGTGGAACTCTAAATCAAACACGGTTTGTGCTAGCTTCTTGAAACTTGACACGATAATGTAGTTTCAAGTTCTATCTCTAGGTTTTGTTTCCTCTTGATGTAGCCCTAAGCAGTGACTGGCGAGATACACTGTCCTTGAAAGGGGTTGCCAAGCTTCCCAAAATTACGAATCTCCAGAAATCTCAGCAACTATTTTTTCACCCAAACTGGATGATACTTTCAGGTAATGATCAGTACACTAAGCCCACTTGGTTCCCCAAATTTCGTTCTTCTATGTTGAACCGTTCGTTTCCAGTAACAGTTTGAATTTTGGCGTTTCACTCTGTTTTCTCCTATATTGATAGATGTATGTGGAACTCTAAATCAAACACGGTTTGTGCTAGCTTTTTGAAACTTGACACGATAATATAGTTTCAAGTTCTATCTCGAGGTTTTGTTTCCTCTTGATGTAGCCCTAAGCAGTGACTGGCGAGATACACTGTCCTTGAAAGGGGTTGCCAAGCTTCCCAAAATTACGAATCTCCAGAAATCTCAGAAACTATTTTTTCACCCAAACTGGATGATACTTTCAGGTAATGATCAGTACACTAAGCCCAGTTGGTTCCCCAAATTTCGTTCTTCTATGTTGAACCGTTCGTTTCCAGTAACAGTTTGAATTTTGGCGTTTCACTCTGTTTTCTCCTATATTGATAGATGTATGTGGAACTCTATATCAAACACGGTTTGTGCTAGCTTCTTGAAACTTGACACGATAATGTAGTTTCAAGTTCTGTCTCTAGGTTTGTTTCCTCTTGATGTAGCCCTAAGCAGTGACTGGCGAGATACACTGTCCTTGAAAGGGGTTGCCAAGCTTCCCAAAATTACGAATCTCCAGAAATCTCAGCAACTATTTTTTCACCCAAACTGGATGATACTTTCAAGTAATGATCAGTACACTAAGCCCACTTGGTTCCCCAAATTTCGTTCTTCTATGTTGAAGCGTTCGGTCCAGTAACAGTTTGAATTTTGGCTTTTCACTCTGTTTTCTCCTATATTGATAGATGTATGTGGAACTCTAAATCAAACACGGTTTGTGCTAGCTTCTTGAAACTTGACACGATAATGTAGTTTCAAGTTCTATCTCTAGGTTTTGTTTCCTCTTGATGTAGCCCTAAGCAGTGACTGGCGAGATACACTGTCCTTGAAAGGGGTTGCCAAGCTTCCCAAAATTACGAATCTCCAGAAATCTCAGCAACTATTTTTTCACCCAATCTGGATGATACTTTCAGGTAATGATCAGTACACTAAGCCCACTTGGTTCCCCAAATTTCGTTCTTCTATGTTGAAGCGTTCGTTTCCAGTAACAGTTTGAATGTTGGCGTTTCACTCTGTTTTCTCCTATATTGATAGATGTATGTGGAACTCTAAATCAAACACGGTTTGTGCTAGCTTTTTGAAACTTGACACGATAATGTAGTTTCAAGTTCTATCTCGAGGTTTTGTTTCCTCTTGATGTAGCCCTAAGCAGTGACTGGCGAGATACACTGTCCTTGAAAGGGGTTGCCAAGCTTCCCAAAATTACGAATCTCCAGAAATCTCAGAAACTATTTTTTCACCCAAACTGGATGATACTTTCAGGTAATGATCAGTACACTAAGCCCACTTGGTTCCCCAAATTTCGTTCTTCTATGTTGAACCGTTCGTTTCCAGTAACAGTTTGAATTTTGGCGTTTCACTCTGTTTTCTCCTATATTGATAGATGTATGTGGAACTCTAAATCAAACACGGTTTGTGCTAGCTTTTTGAAACTTGACACGATAATATAGTTTCAAGTTCTATCTCGAGGTTTTGTTTCCTCTTGATGTAGCCCTAAGCAGTGACTGGCGAGATACACTGTCCTTGAAAGGGGTTGCCAAGCTTCCCAAAATTACGAATCTCCAGAAATCTCAGAAACTATTTTTTCACCCAAACTGGATGATACTTTCAGGTAATGATCAGTACACTAAGCCCACTTGGTTCCCCAAATTTGGTTCTTCTATGTTGAACCGTTCGTTTCCAGTAACAGTTTGAATTTTGGCGTTTCACTCTGTTTTCTCCTATATTGATAGATGTATGTGGAACTCTATATCAAACACGGTTTGTGCTAGCTTCTTGAAACTTGACACGATAATGTAGTTTCAAGTTCTGTCTCTAGGTTTGTTTCCTCTTGATGTAGCCCTAAGCAGTGACTGGCGAGATACACTGTCCTTGAAAGGGGTTGCCAAGCTTCCCAAAATTACGAATCTCCAGAAATCTCAGCAACTATTTTTTCACCCAAACTGGATGATACTTTCAGGTAATGATCAGTACACTAAGCCCAGTTGGTTCCCCAAATTTCGTTCTTCTATGTTGAAGCGTTCGTTTCCAGTAACAGTTTGAATTTTGGCGTTTCACTCTGTTTTCTCCTATATTGATAGATGTATGTGGAACTCTAAATCAAACACGGTTGTGCTAGCTTCTTGAAACTTGACACGATAATATAGTTTCAAGTTCTATCTCTAGGTTTTGTTTCCTCTTGATGTAGCCCTAAGCAGTGACTGGCGAGATACACTGTCCTTGAAAGGGGTTGCCAAGCTTCCCAAAATTACGAATCTCCAGAAATCTCAGAAACTATTTTTTCACCCAAACTGGATGATACTTTCAGGTAATGATCAGTACACTAAGCCCACTTGGTTCCCCAAATTTCGTTCTTCTATGTTGAAGCGTTCGTTTCCAGTAACAGTTTGAATTTTGGCGTTTCACTCTGTTTTCTCCTATATTGAGAGATGTATGTGGAACTCTAAATCAAACACGGTTTGTGCTAGCTTCTTGAAACTTGACACGATAATGTAGTTTCAAGTTCTGTCTCTAGGTTTTGTTTCCTCTTGATGTAGCCCTAAGCAGTGACTGGCGAGATACACTGTCCTTGAAAGGGGTTGCCAAGCTTCCCAAAATTACGAATCTCCAGAAATCTCAGCAACTATTTTTTCACCCAAACTGGATGATACTTTCAGGTAATGATCAGTACACTAAGCCCACTTGGTTCCCCAAATTTCGTTCTTCTATGTTGAAGCGTTCGGTCCAGTAACAGTTTGAATCTTGGCGTTTCACTCTGTTTCCTCCAATATTGATAGGTGTACGTGGAACTCTAAATCAAACACGGTTTGTGCTAGCTTCTTCAAACTTGACACGATAATGTAGTTTCAAGTTCTGTCTCTAGGTTTTGTTTCCTCTTGATGTAGCCCTAAGCAGTGACTGGCGAGATACACTGTCCTTGAAAGGGGTTGCCAAGCTACCCAAAATTACGAATCTCCAGAAATCTCAGCAACTATTTTTTCACCCAAACTGGATGATACTTTCAGGTAATGATCAGTACACTAAGCCCACTTGGTTCCCCAAATTTCGTTCTTCTATGTTGAAGCGTTCGTTTCCAGTAACAGTTTGAATTTTGGCGTTTCACTCTGTTTTCTCCTATATTGATAGATGTATGTGGAACTCTAAATCAAACACGGTTTGTGCTAGCTTCTTGAAACTTGACACGATAATGTAGTTTCAAGTTCTATCTCTAGGTTTTGTTTCCTCTTGATGTAGCCCTAAGCAGTGACTGGCGAGATACACTGTCCTTGAAAGGGGTTGCCAAGCTTCCCAAAATTACGAATCTCCAGAAATCTCAGCAACTATTTTTTCACCCAAACTGGATGATACTTTCAGGTAATGATCAGTACACTAAGCCCACTTGGTTCCCCAAATTTCGTTCTTCTATGTTGAAGCGTTCGTTTCCAGTAACAGTTTGAATGTTGGCGTTTCACTCTGTTTTCTCCTATATTGATAGATGTATGTGGAACTCTAAATCAAACACGGTTTGTGCTAGCTTTTTGAAACTTGACACGATAATGTAGTTTCAAGTTCTACTCGAGGTTTTGTTTCCTCTTGATGTAGCCCTAAGCAGTGACTGGCGAGATACACTGTCCTTGAAAGGGGTTGCCAAGCTTCCCAAAATTACGAATCTCCAGAAATCTCAGAAACTATTTTTTCACCCAAACTGGATGATACTTTCAGGTAATGATCAGTACACTAAGCCCACTTGGTTCCCCAAATTTCGTTCTTCTATGTTGAACCGTTCGTTTCCAGTAACAGTTTGAATTTTGGCGTTTCACTCTGTTTTCTCCTATATTGATAGATGTATGTGGAACTCTAAATCAAACACGGTTTGTGCTAGCTTTTTGAAACTTGACACGATAATATAGTTTCAAGTTCTATCTCGAGGTTTTGTTTCCTCTTGATGTAGCCCTAAGCAGTGACTAGCGAGATACACTGTCCTTGAAAGGGGTTGCCAAGCTTCCCAAAATTACGAATCTTCAGAAATCTCAGCAACTATTTTTTCACCCAAACTGGATGATACTTTCAGGTAATGATCAGTACACTAAGCCCACTTCGTTCCCCAAATTTCGTTCTTCTATGTTGAAGCGTTCGTTTCCAGTAACAGTTTGAATGTTGGCGTTTCACTCTGTTTTCTCCTATATTGATAGATGTATGTGGAACTCTAAATCAAACACGGTTGTGCTAGCTTCTTGAAACTTGACACGATAATGTAGTTTCAAGTTCTGTCTCTAGGTTTTGTTTCCTCTTGATGTAGCCCTAAGCAGTGACTGGCGAGATACACTGTCCTTGAAAGGGGTTGCCAAGCTTCCCAAAATTACGAATCTCCAGAAATCTCAGCAACTATTTTTTCACCCAAACTGGATGATACTTTCAGGTAATGATCAGTACACTAAGCCCACTTGGTTCCCCAAATTTCGTTCTTCTATGTTGAAGCGTTCGTTTCCAGTAACAGTTTGAATCTTGGCGTTTCACTCTGTTTCCTCCAATATTGATAGGTGTACGTGGAACTCTAAATCAAACACGGTTTGTGCTAGCTTCTTCAAACTTGACACGATAATGTAGTTTCAAGTTCTGTCTCTAGGTTTTGTTTCCTCTTGATGTGGCCCTAAGCAGTGACTGGCGAGATACACTGTCCTTGAAAGGGGTTGCCAAGCTACCCAAAATTACGAATCTCCAGAAATCTCAGCAACTATTTTTTCACCCAAACTGGATGATACTTTCAGGTAATGATCAGTACACTAAGCCCACTTGGTTCCCCAAATTTCGTTCTTCTATGTTGAAGCGTTCGTTTCCAGTAACAGTTTGAATTTTGGCGTTTCACTCTGTTTTCTCCTATATTGATAGATGTATGTGGAACTCTAAATCAAACACGGTTTGTGCTAGCTTCTTGAAACTTGACACGATAATGTAGTTTCAAGTTCTATCTCTAGGTTTTGTTTCCTCTTGATGTAGCCCTAAGCAGTGACTGGCGAGATACACTGTCCTTGAAAGGGGTTGCCAAGCTTCCCAAAATTACGAATCTCCAGAAATCTCAGCAACTATTTTTTCACCCAAACTGGATGATACTTTCAGGTAATGATCAGTACACTAAGCCCACTTGGTTCCCCAAATTTCGTTCTTCTATGTTGAAGCGTTCGTTTCCAGTAACAGTTTGAATGTTGGCGTTTCACTCTGTTTTCTCCTATATTGATAGATGTATGTGGAACTCTAAATCAAACACGGTTTGTGCTAGCTTTTTGAAACTTGACACGATAATGTAGTTTCAAGTTCTATCTCGAGGTTTTGTTTCCTCTTGATGTAGCCCTAAGCAGTGACTGGCGAGATACACTGTCCTTGAAAGGGGTTGCCAAGCTTCCCAAAATTACGAATCTCCAGAAATCTCAGAAACTATTTTTTCACCCAAACTGGATGATACTTTCAGGTAATGATCAGTACACTAAGCCCACTTGGTTCCCCAAATTTCGTTCTTCTATGTTGAAGCGTTCGTTTCCAGTAACAGTTTGAATCTTGGCGTTTCACTCTGTTTCCTCCAATATTGATAGGTGTACGTGGAACTCTAAATCAAACACGGTTTGTGCTAGCTTCTTCAAACTTGACACGATAATGTAGTTTCAAGTTCTGTCTCTAGCTTTTGTTTCCTCTTGATGTAGCCCTAAGCAGTGACTGGCGAGATACACTGTCCTTGAAAGGGGTTGCCAAGCTTCCCAAAATTACGAATCTCCAGAAATCTCAGCAACTATTTTTTCACCCAAACTGGATGATACTTTCAGGTAATGATCAGTACACTAAGCCCACTTGGTTCCCCAAATTTCGTTCTTCTATGTTGAAGCGTTCGTTTCCAGTAACAGTTTGAATGTTGGCGTTTCACTCTGTTTTCTCCTATATTGATAGATGTATGTGGAACTCTAAATCAAACACGGTTTGTGCTAGCTTTTTGAAACTTGACACGATAATGTAGTTTCAAGTTCTATCTCGAGGTTTTGTTTCCTCTTGATGTAGCCCTAAGCAGTGACTGGCGAGATACACTGTCCTTGAAAGGGGTTGCCAAGCTTCCCAAAATTACGAATCTCCAGAAATCTCAGCAACTATTTTTTCACCCAAACTGGATGATACTTTCAGGTAATGATCAGTACACTAAGCCCAGTTGGTTCCCCAAATTTCGTTCTTCTATGTTGAAGCGTTCGTTTCCAGTAACAGTTTGAATTTTGGCGTTTCACTCTGTTTTCTCCTATATTGATAGATGTATGTGGAACTCTAAATCAAACAAGGTTTGTGCTAGCTTCTTGAAACTTGACACGATAATGTAGTTTCAAGTTCTATCTCTAGGTTTTGTTTCCTCTTGATGTAGCCCTAAGCAGTGACTGGCGAGATACACTGTCCTTGAAAGGGGTTGCCAAGCTTCCCAAAATTACGAATCTCCAGAAATCTCAGCAACTATTTTTTCACCCAAACTGGATGATACTTTCAGGTAATGATCAGTACACTAAGCCCACTTGGTTCCCCAAATTTCGTTCTTCTATGTTGAAGCGTTCATTTCCAGTAACAGTTTGAATGTTGGCGTTTCACTCTGTTTTCTCCTATATTGATAGATGTATGTGGAACTCTAAATCAAACACGGTTTGCTAGCTTTTTGAAACTTGACACGATAATGTAGTTTCAAGTTCTATCTCGAGGTTTTGTTTCTTCTTGATGTAGCCCTAAGCAGTGACTGGCGAGATACACTGTCCTTGAAAGGGGTTGCCAAGCTTCCCAAAATTACGAATCTCCAGAAATCTCAGAAACTATTTTTTCACCCAAACTGGATGATACTTTCAGGTAATGATCAGTACACTAAGCCCACTTGGTTCCCCAAATTTTGTTCTTCTATGTTGAACCGTTCGTTTCCAGTAACAGTTTGAATGTTGGCGTTTCACTCTGTTTTCTCCTATATTGATAGATGTATGTGGAACTCTAAATCAAACACGGTTTGTGCTAGCTTTTTGAAACTTGACACGATAATATAGTTTCAAGTTCTATCTCGAGGTTTTGTTTCCTCTTGATGTAGCCCTAAGCAGTGACTGGCGAGATACACTGTCCTTGAAAGGGGTTGCCAAGCTTCCCAAAATTACGAATCTCCAGAAATCTCAGCAACTATTTTTTCACCCAAACTGGATGATACTTTCAGGTAATGATCAGTACACTAAGCCCACTTGGTTCCCCAAATTTCGTTCTTCTATGTTGAACCGTTCGTTTCCAGTAACAGTTTGAATTTTGGCGTTTCACTCTGTTTTCTCCTATATTGATAGATGTATGTGGAACTCTATATGAAACACGGTTTGTGCTAGCTTCTTGAAACTTGACACGATAATGTAGTTTCAAGTTCTGTCTCTAGGTTTGTTTCCTCTTGATGTAGCCCTAAGCAGTGACTGGCGAGATACACTGTCCTTGAAAGGGGTTGCCAAGCTTCCCAAAATTACGAATCTTCAGAAATCTCAGCAACTATTTTTTCACCCAAACTGGATGATACTTTCAGGTAATGATCAGTACACTAAGCCCACTTGGTTCCCCAAATTTCGTTCTTCTATGTTGAAGCGTTCGTTTCCAGTAACAGTTTGAATGTTGGCGTTTCACACTGTTTTCTCCTATATTGATAGATGTATGTGGAACTCTAAATCAAACACGGTTGTGCTAGCTTCTTGAAACTTGACACGATAATGTAGTTTCAAGTTCTGTCTCTAGGTTTTGTTTCCTCTTGATGTAGCCCTAAGCAGTGACTGGCGAGATACACTGTCCTTGAAAGGGGTTGCCAAGCTTCCCAAAATTACGAATCTCCAGAAATCTCAGCAACTATTTTTTCACCCAAACTGGATGATACTTTCAGGTAATGATCAGTACACTAAGCCCACTTGGTTCCCCAAATTTCGTTATTCTATGTTGAAGCGTTCGTTTCCAGTAACAGTTTGAATCTTGGCGTTTCACTCTGTTTCCTCCAATATTGATAGGTGTACGTGGAACTCTAAATCAAACACGGTTTGTGCTAGCTTCTTCAAACTTGACACGATAATGTAGTTTCAAGTTCTGTCTCTAGGTTTTGTTTCCTCTTGATGTAGCCCTAAGCAGTGACTGGCGAGATACACTGTCCTTGAAAGGGGTTGCCAAGCTTCCCAAAATTACGAATCTCCAGAAATCTCAGCAACTATTTTTTCACCCAAACTGGATGATACTTTCAGGTAATGATCAGTACACTAAGCCCACTTGGTTCCCCAAATTTCGTTCTTCTATGTTGAAGCGTTCGTTTCCAGTAACAGTTTGAATCTTGGCGTTTCACTCTGTTTCCTCCAATATTGATAGGTGTACGTGGAACTCTAAATCAAACACGGTTTGTGCTAGCTTCTTCAAACTTGACACGATAATGTAGTTTCAAGTTCTGTCTCTAGGTTTTGTTTCCTCTTGATGTGGCCCTAAGCAGTGACTGGCGAGATACACTGTCCTTGAAAGGGGTTGCCAAGCTTCCCAAAATTACGAATCTCCAGAAATCTCAGAAACTATTTTTTCACCCAAACTGGATGATACTTTCAGGTAATGATCAGTACACTAAGCCCACTTGGTTCCCCAAATTTTGTTCTTCTATGTTGAACCGTTCGTTTCCAGTAACAGTTTGAATTTTGGCGTTTCACTCTGTTTTCTCCTATATTGATAGATGTATGTGGAACTCTAAATCAAACACGGTTTGTGCTAGCTTTTTGAAACTTGACACGATAATATAGTTTCAAGTTCTATCTCGAGGTTTTGTTTCCTCTTGATGTAGCCCTAAGCAGTGACTGGCGAGATACACTGTCCTTGAAAGGGGTTGCCAAGCTTCCCAAAATTACGAATCTCCAGAAATCTCAGCAACTATTTTTTCACCCAAACTGGATGATACTTTCAGGTAATGATCAGTACACTAAGCCCACTTGGTTCCCCAAATTTCGTTCTTCTATGTTGAACCGTTCGTTTCCAGTAACAGTTTGAATTTTGGCGTTTCACTCTGTTTTCTCCTATATTGATAGATGTATGTGGAACTCTATATCAAACACGGTTTGTGCTAGCTTCTTGAAACTTGACACGATAATGTAGTTTCAAGTTCTGTCTCTAGGTTTGTTTCCTCTTGATGTAGCCCTAAGCAGTGACTAGCGAGATACACTGTCCTTGAAAGGGGTTGCCAAGCTTCCCAAAATTACGAATCTTCAGAAATCTCAGCAACTATTTTTTCACCCAAACTGGATGATACTTTCAGGTAATGATCAGTACACTAAGCCCACTTCGTTCCCCAAATTTCGTTCTTCTATGTTGAAGCGTTCGTTTCCAGTAACAGTTTGAATGTTGGCGTTTCACTCTGTTTTCTCCTATATTGATAGATGTATGTGGAACTCTAAATCAAACACGGTTGTGCTAGCTTCTTGAAACTTGACACGATAATGTAGTTTCAAGTTCTGTCTCTAGGTTTTGTTTCCTCTTGATGTAGCCCTAAGCAGTGACTGGCGAGATACACTGTCCTTGAAAGGGGTTGCCAAGCTTCCCAAAATTACGAATCTCCAGAAATCTCAGCAACTATTTTTTCACCCAAACTGGATGATACTTTCAGGTAATGATCAGTACACTAAGCCCACTTGGTTCCCCAAATTTCGTTCTTCTATGTTGAAGCGTTCGTTTCCAGTAACAGTTTGAATCTTGGCGTTTCACTCTGTTTCCTCCAATATTGATAGGTGTACGTGGAACTCTAAATCAAACACGGTTTGTGCTAGCTTCTTCAAACTTGACACGATAATGTAGTTTCAAGTTCTGTCTCTAGGTTTTGTTTCCTCTTGATGTGGCCCTAAGCAGTGACTGGCGAGATACACTGTCCTTGAAAGGGGTTGCCAAGCTACCCAAAATTACGAATCTCCAGAAATCTCAGCAACTATTTTTTCACCCAAACTGGATGATACTTTCAGGTAATGATCAGTACACTAAGCCCACTTGGTTCCCCAAATTTCGTTCTTCTATGTTGAAGCGTTCGTTTCCAGTAACAGTTTGAATTTTGGCGTTTCACTCTGTTTTCTCCTATATTGATAGATGTATGTGGAACTCTAAATCAAACACGGTTTGTGCTAGCTTCTTGAAACTTGACACGATAATGTAGTTTCAAGTTCTATCTCTAGGTTTTGTTTCCTCTTGATGTAGCCCTAAGCAGTGACTGGCGAGATACACTGTCCTTGAAAGGGGTTGCCAAGCTTCCCAAAATTACGAATCTCCAGAAATCTCAGCAACTATTTTTTCACCCAAACTGGATGATACTTTCAGGTAATGATCAGTACACTAAGCCCACTTGGTTCCCCAAATTTCGTTCTTCTATGTTGAAGCGTTCGTTTCCAGTAACAGTTTGAATGTTGGCGTTTCACTCTGTTTTCTCCTATATTGATAGATGTATGTGGAACTCTAAATCAAACACGGTTTGTGCTAGCTTTTTGAAACTTGACACGATAATGTAGTTTCAAGTTCTATCTCGAGGTTTTGTTTCCTCTTGATGTAGCCCTAAGCAGTGACTGGCGAGATACACTGTCCTTGAAAGGGGTTGCCAAGCTTCCCAAAATTACGAATCTCCAGAAATCTCAGAAACTATTTTTTCACCCAAACTGGATGATACTTTCAGGTAATGATCAGTACACTAAGCCCACTTGGTTCCCCAAATTTCGTTCTTCTATGTTGAAGCGTTCGTTTCCAGTAACAGTTTGAATCTTGGCGTTTCACTCTGTTTCCTCCAATATTGATAGGTGTACGTGGAACTCTAAATCAAACACGGTTTGTGCTAGCTTCTTCAAACTTGACACGATAATGTAGTTTCAAGTTCTGTCTCTAGCTTTTGTTTCCTCTTGATGTAGCCCTAAGCAGTGACTGGCGAGATACACTGTCCTTGAAAGGGGTTGCCAAGCTTCCCAAAATTACGAATCTCCAGAAATCTCAGCAACTATTTTTTCACCCAAACTGGATGATACTTTCAGGTAATGATCAGTACACTAAGCCCACTTGGTTCCCCAAATTTCGTTCTTCTATGTTGAAGCGTTCGTTTCCAGTAACAGTTTGAATGTTGGCGTTTCACTCTGTTTTCTCCTATATTGATAGATGTATGTGGAACTCTAAATCAAACACGGTTTGTGCTAGCTTTTTGAAACTTGACACGATAATGTAGTTTCAAGTTCTATCTCGAGGTTTTGTTTCCTCTTGATGTAGCCCTAAGCAGTGACTGGCGAGATACACTGTCCTTGAAAGGGGTTGCCAAGCTTCCCAAAATTACGAATCTCCAGAAATCTCAGCAACTATTTTTTCACCCAAACTGGATGATACTTTCAGGTAATGATCAGTACACTAAGCCCAGTTGGTTCCCCAAATTTCGTTCTTCTATGTTGAAGCGTTCGTTTCCAGTAACAGTTTGAATTTTGGCGTTTCACTCTGTTTTCTCCTATATTGATAGATGTATGTGGAACTCTAAATCAAACAAGGTTTGTGCTAGCTTCTTGAAACTTGACACGATAATGTAGTTTCAAGTTCTATCTCTAGGTTTTGTTTCCTCTTGATGTAGCCCTAAGCAGTGACTGGCGAGATACACTGTCCTTGAAAGGGGTTGCCAAGCTTCCCAAAATTACGAATCTCCAGAAATCTCAGCAACTATTTTTTCACCCAAACTGGATGATACTTTCAGGTAATGATCAGTACACTAAGCCCACTTGGTTCCCCAAATTTCGTTCTTCTATGTTGAAGCGTTCATTTCCAGTAACAGTTTGAATGTTGGCGTTTCACTCTGTTTTCTCCTATATTGATAGATGTATGTGGAACTCTAAATCAAACACGGTTTGCTAGCTTTTTGAAACTTGACACGATAATGTAGTTTCAAGTTCTATCTCGAGGTTTTGTTTCTTCTTGATGTAGCCCTAAGCAGTGACTGGCGAGATACACTGTCCTTGAAAGGGGTTGCCAAGCTTCCCAAAATTACGAATCTCCAGAAATCTCAGAAACTATTTTTTCACCCAAACTGGATGATACTTTCAGGTAATGATCAGTACACTAAGCCCACTTGGTTCCCCAAATTTTGTTCTTCTATGTTGAACCGTTCGTTTCCAGTAACAGTTTGAATGTTGGCGTTTCACTCTGTTTTCTCCTATATTGATAGATGTATGTGGAACTCTAAATCAAACACGGTTTGTGCTAGCTTTTTGAAACTTGACACGATAATATAGTTTCAAGTTCTATCTCGAGGTTTTGTTTCCTCTTGATGTAGCCCTAAGCAGTGACTGGCGAGATACACTGTCCTTGAAAGGGGTTGCCAAGCTTCCCAAAATTACGAATCTCCAGAAATCTCAGCAACTATTTTTTCACCCAAACTGGATGATACTTTCAGGTAATGATCAGTACACTAAGCCCACTTGGTTCCCCAAATTTCGTTCTTCTATGTTGAACCGTTCGTTTCCAGTAACAGTTTGAATTTTGGCGTTTCACTCTGTTTTCTCCTATATTGATAGATGTATGTGGAACTCTATATCAAACACGGTTTGTGCTAGCTTCTTGAAACTTGACACGATAATGTAGTTTCAAGTTCTGTCTCTAGGTTTGTTTCCTCTTGATGTAGCCCTAAGCAGTGACTGGCGAGATACACTGTCCTTGAAAGGGGTTGCCAAGCTTCCCAAAATTACGAATCTTCAGAAATCTCAGCAACTATTTTTTCACCCAAACTGGATGATACTTTCAGGTAATGATCAGTACACTAAGCCCACTTGGTTCCCCAAATTTCGTTCTTCTATGTTGAAGCGTTCGTTTCCAGTAACAGTTTGAATGTTGGCGTTTCACACTGTTTTCTCCTATATTGATAGATGTATGTGGAACTCTAAATCAAACACGGTTGTGCTAGCTTCTTGAAACTTGACACGATAATGTAGTTTCAAGTTCTGTCTCTAGGTTTTGTTTCCTCTTGATGTAGCCCTAAGCAGTGACTGGCGAGATACACTGTCCTTGAAAGGGGTTGCCAAGCTTCCCAAAATTACGAATCTCCAGAAATCTCAGCAACTATTTTTTCACCCAAACTGGATGATACTTTCAGGTAATGATCAGTACACTAAGCCCACTTGGTTCCCCAAATTTCGTTATTCTATGTTGAAGCGTTCGTTTCCAGTAACAGTTTGAATCTTGGCGTTTCACTCTGTTTCCTCCAATATTGATAGGTGTACGTGGAACTCTAAATCAAACACGGTTTGTGCTAGCTTCTTCAAACTTGACACGATAATGTAGTTTCAAGTTCTGTCTCTAGGTTTTGTTTCCTCTTGATGTAGCCCTAAGCAGTGACTGGCGAGATACACTGTCCTTGAAAGGGGTTGCCAAGCTTCCCAAAATTACGAATCTCCAGAAATCTCAGCAACTATTTTTTCACCCAAACTGGATGATACTTTCAGGTAATGATCAGTACACTAAGCCCACTTGGTTCCCCAAATTTCGTTCTTCTATGTTGAAGCGTTCGTTTCCAGTAACAGTTTGAATCTTGGCGTTTCACTCTGTTTCCTCCAATATTGATAGGTGTACGTGGAACTCTAAATCAAACACGGTT
The DNA here is from genome assembly GCF_964194105.1 of Spermophilus citellus. Lineage (NCBI taxonomy): Eukaryota > Metazoa > Chordata > Mammalia > Rodentia > Sciuridae > Spermophilus > Spermophilus citellus. Next base: position 266,990 of record NW_027672894.1, on the reverse strand, counting down.
TGTGCTAGCTTCTTCAAACTTGACACGATAATGTAGTTTCAAGTTCTGTCTCTAGGTTTTGTTTCCTCTTGATGTGGCCCTAAGCAGTGACTGGCGAGATACACTGTCCTTGAAAGGGGTTGCCAAGCTACCCAAAATTACGAATCTCCAGAAATCTCAGCAACTATTTTTTCACCCAAACTGGATGATACTTTCAGGTAATGATCAGTACACTAAGCCCACTTGGTTCCCCAAATTTCGTTCTTCTATGTTGAAGCGTTCGTTTCCAGTAACAGTTTGAATTTTGGCGTTTCACTCTGTTTTCTCCTATATTGATAGATGTATGTGGAACTCTAAATCAAACACGGTTTGTGCTAGCTTCTTGAAACTTGACACGATAATGTAGTTTCAAGTTCTATCTCTAGGTTTTGTTTCCTCTTGATGTAGCCCTAAGCAGTGACTGGCGAGATACACTGTCCTTGAAAGGGGTTGCCAAGCTTCCCAAAATTACGAATCTCCAGAAATCTCAGCAACTATTTTTTCACCCAAACTGGATGATACTTTCAGGTAATGATCAGTACACTAAGCCCACTTGGTTCCCCAAATTTCGTTCTTCTATGTTGAAGCGTTCGTTTCCAGTAACAGTTTGAATGTTGGCGTTTCACTCTGTTTTCTCCTATATTGATAGATGTATGTGGAACTCTAAATCAAACACGGTTTGTGCTAGCTTCTTGAAACTTGACACGATAATGTAGTTTCAAGTTCTGTCTCTAGGTTTTGTTTCCTCTTGATGTAGCCCTAAGCAGTGACTGGCGAGATACACTGTCCTTGAAAGGGGTTGACAAGCTTCCCAAAATTACGAATCTCCAGAAATCTCAGAAACTATTTTTTCACCCAAACTGGATGATACTTTCAGGTAATGATCAGTACACTAAGCCCACTTGGTTCCCCAAATTTCGTTCTTCTATGTTGAAGCGTTCGTTTCCAGTAACAGTTTGAATGTTGGCGTTTCACTCTGCTTTCTCCTATATTGATAGATGTATGTGGAACTCTAAATCAAACACGGTTTGTGCTAGCTTTTTGAAACTTGACACGATAATATAGTTTCAAGTTCTATCTCGAGGTTTTGTTTCCTCTTGATGTAGCCCTAAGCAGTGACTGGCGAGATACACTGTCCTTGAAAGGGGTTGCCAAGCTTCCCAAAATTACGAATCTCCAGAAATCTCAGAAACTATTTTTTCACCCAAACTGGATGATACTTTCAGGTAATGATCAGTAAACTAAGCCCAGTTGGTTCCCCAAATTTCGTTCTTCTATGTTGAAGCGTTCGTTTCCAGTAACAGTTTGAATTTTGGCGTTTCACTCTGTTTTCTCCTATATTGATAGATGTATGTGGAACTCTAAATCAAACACGGTTGTGCTAGCTTCTTGAAACTTGACACGATAATATAGTTTCAAGTTCTGTCTCTAGGTTTTGTTTCCTCTTGATGTAGCCCTAAGCAGTGACTGGCGAGATACACTGTCCTTGAAAGGGGTTGCCAAGCTTCCCAAAATTACGAATCTCCAGAAATCTCAGCAACTATTTTTTCACCCAAACTGGATGATACTTTCAGGTAATGATCAGTACACTAAGCCCACTTGGTTCCCCAAATTTCGTTCTTCTATGTTGAAGCGTTCGTTTCCAGTAACAGTTTGAATCTTGGCGTTTCACTCTGTTTCCTCCAATATTGATAGGTGTACGTGGAACTCTAAATCAAACACGGTTTGTGCTAGCTTCTTCAAACTTGACACGATAATGTAGTTTCAAGTTCTGTCTCTAGGTTTTGTTTCCTCTTGATGTAGCCCTAAGCAGTGACTGGCGAGATACACTGTCCTTGAAAGGGGTTGCCAAGCTTCCCAAAATTACGAATCTCCAGAAATCTCAGCAACTATTTTTTCACCCAAACTGGATGATACTTTCAGGTAATGATCAGTACACTAAGCCCACTTGGTTCCCCAAATTTCGTTCTTCTATGTTGAAGCGTTCGTTTCCAGTAACAGTTTGAATCTTGGCGTTTCACTCTGTTTCCTCCAATATTGATAGGTGTACGTGGAACTCTAAATCAAACACGGTTTGTGCTAGCTTCTTCAAACTTGACACGATAATGTAGTTTCAAGTTCTGTCTCTAGGTTTTGTTTCCTCTTGATGTAGCCCTAAGCAGTGACTGGCGAGATACACTGTCCTTGAAAGGGGTTGCCAAGCTACCCAAAATTACGAATCTCCAGAAATCTCAGCAACTATTTTTTCACCCAAACTGGATGATACTTTCAGGTAATGATCAGTACACTAAGCCCAGTTGGTTCCCCAAATTTCGTTCTTCTATGTTGAAGCGTTCGTTTCCAGTAACAGTTTGAATTTTGGCGTTTCACTCTGTTTTCTCCTATATTGATAGATGTATGTGGAACTCTAAATCAAACACGGTTTGTGCTAGCTTCTTGAAACTTGACACGATAATGTAGTTTCAAGTTCTATCTCTAGGTTTTGTTTCCTCTTGATGTAGCCCTAAGCAGTGACTGGCGAGATACACTGTCCTTGAAAGGGGTTGCCAAGCTTCCCAAAATTACGAATCTCCAGAAATCTCAGCAACTATTTTTTCACCCAAACTGGATGATACTTTCAGGTAATGATCAGTACACTAAGCCCACTTGGTTCCCCAAATTTCGTTCTTCTATGTTGAAGCGTTCGTTTCCAGTAACAGTTTGAATGTTGGCGTTTCACTCTGTTTTCTCCTATATTGATAGATGTATGTGGAACTCTAAATCAAACACGGTTTGTGCTAGCTTTTTGAAACTTGACACGATAATGTAGTTTCAAGTTCTATCTCGAGGTTTTGTTTCCTCTTGATGTAGCCCTAAGCAGTGACTGGCGAGATACACTGTCCTTGAAAGGGGTTGCCAAGCTTCCCAAAATTACGAATCTCCAGAAATCTCAGAAACTATTTTTTCACCCAAACTGGATGATACTTTCAGGTAATGATCAGTACACTAAGCCCACTTGGTTCCCCAAATTTCGTTCTTCTATGTTGAAGCGTTCGTTTCCAGTAACAGTTTGAATGTTGGCGTTTCACTCTGCTTTCTCCTATATTGATAGATGTATGTGGAACTCTAAATCAAACACGGTTTGTGCTAGCTTTTTGAAACTTGACACGATAATATAGTTTCAAGTTCTATCTCGAGGTTTTGTTTCCTCTTGATGTAGCCCTAAGCAGTGACTGGCGAGATACACTGTCCTTGAAAGGGGTTGCCAAGCTTCCCAAAATTACGAATCTCCAGAAATCTCAGAAACTATTTTTTCACCCAAACTGGATGATACTTTCAGGTAATGATCAGTACACTAAGCCCAGTTGGTTCCCCAAATTTCGTTCTTCTATGTTGAAGCGTTCGTTTCCAGTAACAGTTTGAATTTTGGCGTTTCACTCTGTTTTCTCCTATATTGATAGATGTATGTGGAACTCTAAATCAAACACGGTTGTGCTAGCTTCTTGAAACTTGACACGATAATATAGTTTCAAGTTCTGTCTCTAGGTTTTGTTTCCTCTTGATGTAGCCCTAAGCAGTGACTGGCGAGATACACTGTCCTTGAAAGGTGTTGCCAAGCTTCCCAAAATTACGAATCTCCAGAAATCTCAGCAACTATTTTTTCACCCAAACTGGATGATACTTTCAGGTAATGATCAGTACACTAAGCCCACTTGGTTCCCCAAATTTCGTTCTTCTATGTTGAAGCGTTCGTTTCCAGTAACAGTTTGAATCTTGGCGTTTCACTCTGTTTCCTCCAATATTGATAGGTGTACGTGGAACTCTAAATCAAACACGGTTTGTGCTAGCTTCTTCAAACTTGACACGATAATGTAGTTTCAAGTTCTGTCTCTAGGTTTTGTTTCCTCTTGATGTAGCCCTAAGCAGTGACTGGCGAGATACACTGTCCTTGAAAGGGGTTGCCAAGCTTCCCAAAATTACGAATCTCCAGAAATCTCAGCAACTATTTTTTCACCCAAACTGGATGATACTTTCAGGTAATGATCAGTACACTAAGCCCACTTGGTTCCCCAAATTTCGTTCTTCTATGTTGAAGCGTTCGTTTCCAGTAACAGTTTGAATCTTGGCGTTTCACTCTGTTTCCTCCAATATTGATAGGTGTACGTGGAACTCTAAATCAAACACGGTTTGTGCTAGCTTCTTCAAACTTGACACGATAATGTAGTTTCAAGTTCTGTCTCTAGGTTTTGTTTCCTCTTGATGTAGCCCTAAGCAGTGACTGGCGAGATACACTGACCTTGAAAGGGGTTGCCAAGCTACCCAAAATTACGAATCTCCAGAAATCTCAGCAACTATTTTTTCACCCAAACTGGATGATACTTTCAGGTAATGATCAGTACACTAAGCCCAGTTGGTTCCCCAAATTTCGTTCTTCTATGTTGAAGCGTTCGTTTCCAGTAACAGTTTGAATTTTGGCGTTTCACTCTGTTTTCTCCTATATTGATAGATGTATGTGGAACTCTAAATCAAACACGGTTTGTGCTAGCTTCTTGAAACTTGACACGATAATGTAGTTTCAAGTTCTATCTCTAGGTTTTGTTTCCTCTTGATGTAGCCCTAAGCAGTGACTGGCGAGATACACTGTCCTTGAAAGGGGTTGCCAAGCTTCCCAAAATTACGAATCTCCAGAAATCTCAGCAACTATTTTTTCACCCAAACTGGATGATACTTTCAGGTAATGATCAGTACACTAAGCCCACTTGGTTCCCCAAATTTCGTTCTTCTATGTTGAAGCGTTCGTTTCCAGTAACAGTTTGAATGTTGGCGTTTCACTCTGTTTTCTCCTATATTGATAGATGTATGTGGAACTCTAAATCAAACACGGTTTGTGCTAGCTTTTTGAAACTTGACACGATAATGTAGTTTCAAGTTCTATCTCGAGGTTTTGTTTCCTCTTGATGTAGCCCTAAGCAGTGACTGGCGAGATACACTGTCCTTGAAAGGGGTTGCCAAGCTTCCCAAAATTACGAATCTCCAGAAATCTCAGAAACTATTTTTTCACCCAAACTGGATGATACTTTCAGGTAATGATCAGTACACTAAGCCCACTTGGTTCCCCAAATTTCGTTCTTCTATGTTGAAGCGTTCGTTTCCAGTAACAGTTTGAATTTTGGCGTTTCACTCTGTTTTCTCCTATATTGATAGATGTATGTGGAACTCTAAATCAAACACGGTTTGTGCTAGCTTTTTGAAACTTGACACGATAATATAGTTTCAAGTTCGATCTCGAGGTTTTGTTTCCTCTTGATGTAGCCCTAAGCAGTGACTGGCGAGATACACTGTCCTTGAAAGGGGTTGCCAAGCTTCCCAAAATTACGAATCTCCAGAAATCTCAGAAACTATTTTTTCACCCAAACTGGATGATACTTTCAGGTAATGATCAGTACACTAAGCCCACTTGGTTCCCCAAATTTCGTTCTTCTATGTTGAACCGTTCGTTTCCAGTAACAGTTTGAATTTTGGCGTTTCACTCTGTTTTCTCCTATATTGATAGATGTATGTGGAACTCTAAATCAAACACGGTTTGTGCTAGCTTCTTGAAACTTGACACGATAATGTAGTTTCAAGTTCTATCTCTAGGTTTTGTTTCCTCTTGATGTAGCCCTAAGCAGTGACTGGCGAGATACACTGTCCTTGAAAGGGGTTGCCAAGCTTCCCAAAATTACGAATCTCCAGAAATCTCAGCAACTATTTTTTCACCCAAACTGGATGATACTTTCAGGTAATGATCAGTACACTAAGCCCACTTGGTTCCCCAAATTTCGTTCTTCTATGTTGAAGCGTTCGTTTCCAGTAACAGTTTGAATGTTGGCGTTTCACTCTGTTTTCTCCTATATTGATAGATGTATGTGGAACTCTAAATCAAACACGGTTTGTGCTAGCTTTTTGAAACTTGACACGATAATATAGTTTCAAGTTCGATCTCGAGGTTTTGTTTCCTCTTGATGTAGCCCTAAGCAGTGACTGGCGAGATACACTGTCCTTGAAAGGGGTTGCCAAGCTTCCCAAAATTACGAATCTCCAGAAATCTCAGAAACTATTTTTTCACCCAAACTGGATGATACTTTCAGGTAATGATCAGTACACTAAGCCCAGTTGGTTCCCCAAATTTCGTTCTTCTATGTTGAAGCGTTCGTTTCCAGTAACAGTTTGAATTTTGGCGTTTCACTCTGTTTTCTCCTATATTGATAGATGTATGTGGAACTCTAAATCAAACAAGGTTTGTGCTAGCTTCTTGAAACTTGACACGATAATGTAGTTTCAAGTTCTATCTCTAGGTTTTGTTTCCTCTTGATGTAGCCCTAAGCAGTGACTGGCGAGATACACTGTCCTTGAAAGGGGTTGCCAAGCTTCCCAAAATTACGAATCTCCAGAAATCTCAGCAACTATTTTTTCACCCAAACTGGATGATACTTTCAGGTAATGATCAGTACACTAAGCCCACTTGGTTCCCCAAATTTCGTTCTTCTATGTTGAAGCGTTCGTTTCCAGTAACAGTTTGAATGTTGGCGTTTCACTCTGTTTTCTCCTATATTGATAGATGTATGTGGAACTCTAAATCAAACACGGTTTGTGCTAGCTTTTTGAAACTTGACACGATAATGTAGTTTCAAGTTCTATCTCGAGGTTTTGTTTCCTCTTGATGTAGCCCTAAGCAGTGACTGGCGAGATACACTGTCCTTGAAAGGGGTTGCCAAGCTTCCCAAAATTACGAATCTCCAGAAATCTCAGAAACTATTTTTTCACCCAAACTGGATGATACTTTCAGGTAATGATCAGTACACTAAGCCCACTTGGTTCCCCAAATTTTGTTCTTCTATGTTGAACCGTTCGTTTCCAGTAACAGTTTGAATTTTGGCGTTTCACTCTGTTTTCTCCTATATTGATAGATGTATGTGGAACTCTAAATCAAACACGGTTTGTGCTAGCTTTTTGAAACTTGACACGATAATATAGTTTCAAGTTCTATCTCGAGGTTTTGTTTCCTCTTGATGTAGCCCTAAGCAGTGACTGGCGAGATACACTGTCCTTGAAAGGGGTTGCCAAGCTTCCCAAAATTACGAATCTCCAGAAATCTCAGCAACTATTTTTTCACCCAAACTGGATGATACTTTCAGGTAATGATCAGTACACTAAGCCCACTTGGTTCCCCAAATTTCGTTCTTCTATGTTGAACCGTTCGTTTCCAGTAACAGTTTGAATTTTGGCGTTTCACTCTGTTTTCTCCTATATTGATAGATGTATGTGGAACTCTATATCAAACACGGTTTGTGCTAGCTTCTTGAAACTTGACACGATAATGTAGTTTCAAGTTCTGTCTCTAGGTTTGTTTCCTCTTGATGTAGCCCTAAGCAGTGACTGGCGAGATACACTGTCCTTGAAAGGGGTTGCCAAGCTTCCCAAAATTACGAATCTCCAGAAATCTCAGCAACTATTTTTTCACCCAAACTGGATGATACTTTCAGGTAATGATCAGTACACTAAGCCCACTTGGTTCCCCAAATTTCGTTCTTCTATGTTGAAGCGTTCGTTTCCAGTAACAGTTTGAATGTTGGCGTTTCACTCTGTTTTCTCCTATATTGATAGATGTATGTGGAACTCTAAATCAAACACGGTTGTGCTAGCTTCTTGAAACTTGACACGATAATGTAGTTTCAAGTTCTGTCTCTAGGTTTTGTTTCCTCTTGATGTAGCCCTAAGCAGTGACTGGCGAGATACACTGTCCTTGAAAGGGGTTGCCAAGCTTCCCAAAATTACGAATCTCCAGAAATCTCAGCAACTATTTTTTCACCCAATCTGGATGATACTTTCAGGTAATGATCAGTACACTAAGCCCACTTGGTTCCCCAAATTTCGTTATTCTATGTTGAAGCGTTCGTTTCCAGTAACAGTTTGAATCTTGGCGTTTCACTCTGTTTCCTCCAATATTGATAGGTGTACGTGGAACTCTAAATCAAACACGGTTTGTGCTAGCTTCTTCAAACTTGACACGATAATGTAGTTTCAAGTTCTGTCTCTAGGTTTTGTTTCCTCTTGATGTAGCCCTAAGCAGTGACTGGCGAGATACACTGTCCTTGAAAGGGGTTGCCAAGCTTCCCAAAATTACGAATCTCCAGAAATCTCAGCAACTATTTTTTCACCCAAACTGGATGATACTTTCAGGTAATGATCAGTACACTAAGCCCACTTGGTTCCCCAAATTTCGTTCTTCTATGTTGAAGCGTTCGTTTCCAGTAACAGTTTGAATCTTGGCGTTTCACTCTGTTTCCTCCAATATTGATAGGTGTACGTGGAACTCTAAATCAAACACGGTTTGTGCTAGCTTCTTCAAACTTGACACGATAATGTAGTTTCAAGTTCTGTCTCTAGGTTTTGTTTCCTCTTGATGTGGCCCTAAGCAGTGACTGGCGAGATACACTGTCCTTGAAAGGGGTTGCCAAGCTACCCAAAATTACGAATCTCCAGAAATTTCAGCAACTATTTTTTCACCCAAACTGGATGATACTTTCAGGTAATGATCAGTACACTAAGCCCACTTGGTTCCCCAAATTTCGTTCTTCTATGTTGAAGCGTTCGTTTCCAGTAACAGTTTGAATTTTGGCGTTTCACTCTGTTTTCTCCTATATTGATAGATGTGTGTGGAACTCTAAATCAAACACGGTTTGTGCTAGCTTCTTGAAACTTGACACGATAATGTAGTTTCAAGTTCTATCTCTAGGTTTTGTTTCCTCTTGATGTAGCCCTAAGCAGTGACTGGCGAGATACACTGTCCTTGAAAGGGGTTGCCAAGCTTCCCAAAATTATGAATCTCCAGAAATCTCAGCAACTATTTTTTCACCCAAACTGGATGATACTTTCAGGTAATGATCAGTACACTAAGCCCACTTGGTTCCCCAAATTTCGTTCTTCTATGTTGAAGCGTTCGTTTCCAGTAACAGTTTGAATGTTGGCGTTTCACTCTGTTTTCTCCTATATTGATAGATGTATGTGGAACTCTAAATCAAACACGGTTTGTGCTAGCTTTTTGAAACTTGACACGATAATGTAGTTTCAAGTTCTATCTCGAGGTTTTGTTTCCTCTTGATGTAGCCCTAAGCAGTGACTGGCGAGATACACTGTCCTTGAAAGGGGTTGCCAAGCTTCCCAAAATTACGAATCTCCAGAAATCTCAGCAACTATTTTTTCACCCAAACTGGATGATACTTTCAGGTAATGATCAGTACACTAAGCCCACTTGGTTCCCCAAATTTCGTTCTTCTATGTTGAAGCGTTCGTTTCCAGTAACAGTTTGAATTTTGGCGTTTCACTGTTTTCTCCTATATTGATAGATGTATGTGGAACTCTAAATCAAACACGGTTTGTGCTAGCTTCTTGAAACTTGACACGATAATGTAGTTTCAAGTTCTGTCTCTAGGTTTGTTTCCTCTTGATGTAGCCCTAAGCAGTGACTGGCGAGATACACTGTCCTTGAAAGGGGTTGCCAAGCTTCCCAAAATTACGAATCTCCAGAAATCTCAGAAACTATTTTTTCACCCAAACTGGATGATACTTTCAGGTAATGATCAGTACACTAAGCCCACTTGGTTCCCCAAATTTCGTTCTTCTATGTTGAAGCGTTCGTTTCCAGTAACAGTTTGAATGTTGGCGTTTCACTCTGCTTTCTCCTATATTGATAGACGTATGTGGAACTCTAAATCAAACACGGTTTGTGCTAGCTTCTTGAAACTTGACACGATAATGTAGTTTCAAGTTCTGTCTCTAGGTTTTGTTTCCTCTTGATGTTGCCCTAAGCAGTGACTGGCGAGATACACTGTCCTTGAAAGGGGTTGCCAAGCTACCCAAAATTACGAATCTCCAGAAATCTAGCAACAATTTTTTCACCCAAACTGGATGATACTTTCAGATAATGATCAGTACACTAAGCCCAGTTGGTTCCCCAAATTTCGTTCTTCTATGTTGAAGCGTTCGTTTCCAGTAACAGTTTGAATTTTGGCGTTTCACTCTGTTTTCTCCTATATTGATAGATGTATGTGGAACTCTAAATCAAACACGGTTGTGCTAGCTTCTTGAAACTTGACACGATAATATAGTTTCAAGTTCTGTCTCTAGGTTTTGTTTCCTCTTGATGTAGCCCTAAGCAGTGACTGGCGAGATACACTGTCCTTGAAAGGGGTTGCCAAGCTTCCCAAAATTACGAATCTCCAGAAATCTCAGCAACTATTTTTTCACCCAAACTGGATGATACTTTCAGGTAATGATCAGTACACTAAGCCCACTTGGTTCCCCAAATTTCGTTCTTCTATGTTGAAGCGTTCGTTTCCAGTAACAGTTTGAATCTTGGCGTTTCACTCTGTTTCCTCCAATATTGATAGGTGTACGTGGAACTCTAAATCAAACACGGTTTGTGCTAGCTTCTTCAAACTTGACACGATAATGTAGTTTCAAGTTCTGTCTCTAGGTTTTGTTTCCTCTTGATGTAGCCCTAAGCAGTGACTGGCGAGATACACTGTCCTTGAAAGGGGTTGCCAAGCTTCCCAAAATTACGAATCTCCAGAAATCTCAGCAACTATTTTTTCACCCAAACTGGATGATACTTTCAGGTAATGATCAGTACACTAAGCCCACTTGGTTCCCCAAATTTCGTTCTTCTATGTTGAAGCGTTCGTTTCCAGTAACAGTTTGAATCTTGGCGTTTCACTCTGTTTCCTCCAATATTGATAGGTGTACGTGGAACTCTAAATCAAACACGGTTTGTGCTAGCTTCTTGAAACTTGACACGATAATGTAGTTTCAAGTTCTGTCTCTAGGTTTTGTTTCCTCTTGATGTAGCCCTAAGCAGTGACTGGCGAGATACACTGTCCTTGAAAGGGGTTGCCAAGCTACCCAAAATTACGAATCTCCAGAAATCTCAGCAACTATTTTTTCACCCAAACTGGATGATACTTTCAGGTAATGATCAGTACACTAAGCCCAGTTGGTTCCCCAAATTTCGTTCTTCTATGTTGAAGCGTTCGTTTCCAGTAACAGTTTGAATTTTGGCGTTTCACTCTGTTTTCTCCTATATTGATAGATGTATGTGGAACTCTAAATCAAACACGGTTTGTGCTAGCTTCTTGAAACTTGACACGATAATGTAGTTTCAAGTTCTATCTCTAGGTTTTGTTTCCTCTTGATGTAGCCCTAAGCAGTGACTGGCGAGATACACTGACCTTGAAAGGGGTTGCCAAGCTTCCCAAAATTACGAATCTCCAGAAATCTCAGCAACTATTTTTTCACCCAAACTGGATGATACTTTCAGGTAATGATCAGTACACTAAGCCCACTTGGTTCCCCAAATTTCGTTCTTCTATGTTGAAGCGTTCGTTTCCAGTAACAGTTTGAATGTTGGCGTTTCACTCTGTTTTCTCCTATATTGATAGATGTATGTGGAACTCTAAATCAAACACGGTTTGTGCTAGCTTTTTGAAACTTGACACGATAATGTAGTTTCAAGTTCTATCTCGAGGTTTTGTTTCCTCTTGATGTAGCCCTAAGCAGTGACTGGCGAGATACACTGTCCTTGAAAGGGGTTGCCAAGCTTCCCAAAATTACGAATCTCCAGAAATCTCAGAAACTATTTTTTCACCCAAACTGGATGATACTTTCAGGTAATGATCAGTACACTAAGCCCAGTTGGTTCCCCAAATTTCGTTCTTCTATGTTGAAGCGTTCGTTTCCAGTAACAGTTTGAATTTTGGCGTTTCACTCTGTTTTCTCCTATATTGATAGATGTATGTGGAACTCTAAATCAAACACGGTTTGTGCTAGCTTTTTGAAACTTGACACGATAATATAGTTTCAAGTTCGATCTCGAGGTTTTGTTTCCTCTTGATGTAGCCCTAAGCAGTGACTGGCGAGATACACTGTCCTTGAAAGGGGTTGCCAAGCTTCCCAAAATTATGAATCTCCAGAAATCTCAGAAACTATTTTTTCACCCAAACTGGATGAAACTTTCAGGTAATGATCAGTACACTAAGCCCACTTGGTTCCCCAAATTTCGTTCTTCTATGTTGAACCGTTCGTTTCCAGTAACAGTTTGAATTTTGGCGTTTCACTCTGTTTTCTCCTATATTGATAGATGTATGTGGAACTCTATATCAAACACGGTTTGTGCTAGCTTCTTGAAACTTGACACGATAATGTAGTTTCAAGTTCTGTCTCTAGGTTTGTTTCCTCTTGATGTAGCCCTAAGCAGTGACTGGCGAGATACACTGTCCTTGAAAGGGGTTGCCAGGCTTCCCAAAATTACGAATCTCCAGAAATCTCAGCAACTATTTTTTCACCCAAACTGGATGATACTTTCAGGTAATGATCAGTACACTAAGCCCACTTGGTTCCCCAAATTTCGTTCTTCTATGTTGAAGCGTTCGTTTCCAGTAACAGTTTGAATTTTGGCGTTTCACTGTTTTCTCCTATATTGATAGATGTATGTGGAACTCTAAATCAAACACGGTTTGTGCTAGCTTCTTGAAACTTGACACGATAATATAGTTTCAATTTCTGTCTCTAGGTTTGTTTTCTCTTGATGTAGCCCTAAGCAGTGACTGGCGAGATACACTGTCGTTGAAAGGGGTTGCCAAGCTTCCCAAAATTACGAATCTCCAGAAATCTCAGCAACTATTTTTTCACCCAAACTGGATGATACTTTCAGGTAATGATCAGTACACTAAGCCCACTTGGTTCCCCAAATTTCGTTCTTCTATGTTGAAGCGTTCGTTTCCAGTAACAGTTTGAATCTTGGCGTTTCACTCTGTTTCCTCCAATATTGATAGGTGTACGTGGAACTCTAAATCAAACACGGTTTGTGCTAGCTTCTTCAAACTTGACATGATAATGTAGTTTCAAGTTCTGTCTCTAGGTTTTGTTTCCTCTTGATGTAGCCCTAAGCAGTGACTGGCGAGATACACTGTCCTTGAAAGGGGTTGCCAAGCTTCCCAAAATTACGAATCTCCAGAAATCTCAGCAACTATTTTTTCACCCAAACTGGATGATACTTTCAGGTAATGATCAGTACACTAAGCCCACTTGGTTCCCCAAATTTCGTTCTTCTATGTTGAAGCGTTCGTTTCCAGTAACAGTTTGAATCTTGGCGTTTCACTCTGTTTCCTCCAATATTGATAGGTGTACGTGGAACTCTAAATCAAACACGGTTTGTGCTAGCTTCTTCAAACTTGACACGATAATGTAGTTTCAAGTTCTGTCTCAAGGTTTTGTTTCCTCTTGATGTAGCCCTAAGCAGTGACTGGCGAGATACACTGTCCTTGAAAGGGGTTGCCAAGCTTCCCAAAATTACGAATCTCCAGAAATCTCAGAAACTATTTTTTCACCCAAACTGGATGATACTTTCAGGTAATGATCAGTACACTAAGCCCACTTGGTTCCCCAAATTTCGTTCTTCTATGTTGAAGCGTTCGTTTCCAGTAACAGTTTGAATTTTGGCGTTTCACTCTGTTTTCTCCTATATTGATAGATGTATGTGGAACTCTAAATCAAACACGGTTTGTGCTAGCTTTTTGAAACTTGACACGATAATATAGTTTCAAGTTCGATCTCGAGGTTTTGTTTCCTCTTGATGTAGCCCTAAGCAGTGACTGGCGAGATACACTGTCCTTGAAAGGGGTTGCCAAGCTTCCCAAAATTACGAATCTCCAGAAATCTCAGAAACTATTTTTTCACCCAAACTGGATGATACTTTCAGGTAATGATCAGTACACTAAGCCCACTTGGTTCCCCAAATTTCGTTCTTCTATGTTGAACCGTTCGTTTCCAGTAACAGTTTGAATTTTGGCGTTTCACTCTGTTTTCTCCTATATTGATATTTGTATGTGGAACTCTATATCAAACACGGTTTGTGCTAGCTTCTTGAAACTTGACACGATAATGTAGTTTCAAGTTCTGTCTCTAGGTTTGTTTCCTCTTGATGTAGCCCTAAGCAGTGACTGGCGAGATACACTGTCCTTGAAAGGGGTTGCCAGGCTTCCCAAAATTACGAATCTCCAGAAATCTCAGCAACTATTTTTTCACCCAAACTGGATGATACTTTCAGGTAATGATCAGTACACTAAGCCCACTTGGTTCCCCAAATTTCGTTCTTCTATGTTGAAGCGTTCGTTTCCAGTAACAGTTTGAATTTTGGCGTTTCACTGTTTTCTCCTATATTGATAGATGTATGTGGAACTCTAAATCAAACACGGTTTGTGCTAGCTTCTTGAAACTTGACACGATAATGTAGTTTCAAGTTCTGTCTCTAGGTTTGTTTCCTCTTGATGTAGCCCTAAGCAGTGACTGGCGAGATACACTGTCGTTGAAAGGGGTTGCCAAGCTTCCCAAAATTACGAATCTCCAGAAATCTCAGCAACTATTTTTTCACCCAAACTGGATGATACTTTCAGGTAATGATCAGTACACTAAGCCCAGTTGGTTCCCCAAATTTCGTTCTTCTATGTTGAAGCGTTCGTTTCCAGTAACAGTTTGAATGTTGGCGTTTCACTCTGCTTTCTCCTATATTGATAGACGTATGTGGAACTCTAAATCAAACACGGTTTGTGCTAGCTTCTTGAAACTTGACACGATAATGTAGTTTCAAGTTCTGTCTCTAGGTTTTGTTTCCTCTTGATGTTGCCCTAAGCAGTGACTGGCGAGATACACTGTCCTTGAAAGGGGTTGCCAAGCTACCCAAAATTACGAATCTCCAGAAATCTCAGCAACTATTTTTTCACCCAAACTGGATGATACTTTCAGGTAATGATCAGTACACTAAGCCCAGTTGATTCCCCAAATTTCGTTCTTCTATGTTGAAGCGTTCGTTTCCAGTAACAGTTTGAATTTTGGCGTTTCACTCTGTTTTCTCCTATATTGATAGATGTATGTGGAACTCTAAATCAAACACGGTTTGTGCTAGCTTCTTGAAACTTGACACGATAATGTAGTTTCAAGTTCTATCTCTAGGTTTTGTTTCCTCTTGATGTAGCCCTAAGCAGTGACTGGCGAGATACACTGTCCTTGAAAGGGGTTGCCAAGCTTCCCAAAATTACGAATCTCCAGAAATCTCAGCAACTATTTTTTCACCCAAACTGGATGATACTTTCAGGTAATGATCAGTACACTAAGCCCACTTGGTTCCCCAAATTTCGTTCTTCTATGTTGAAGCGTTCGTTTCCAGTAACAGTTTGAATGTTGGCGTTTCACTCTGTTTTCTCCTATATTGATAGATGTATGTGGAACTCTAAATCAAACACGGTTTGTGCTAGCTTCTTGAAACTTGACACGATAATGTAGTTTCAAGTTCTGTCTCTAGGTTTTGTTTCCTCTTGATGTAGCCCTAAGCAGTGACTGGCGAGATACACTGTCCTTGAAAGGGGTTGCCAAGCTTCCCAAAATTACGAATCTCCAGAAATCTCAGCAACTATTTTTTCACCCAATCTGGATGATACTTTCAGGTAATGATCAGTACACTAAGCCCACTTGGTTCCCCAAATTTCGTTATTCTATGTTGAAGCGTTCGTTTCCAGTAACAGTTTGAATCTTGGCGTTTCACTCTGTTTCCTCCAATATTGATAGGTGTACGTGGAACTCTAAATCAAACACGGTTTGTGCTAGCTTCTTCAAACTTGACACGATAATGTAGTTTCAAGTTCTGTCTCTAGGTTTTGTTTCCTCTTGATGTAGCCCTAAGCAGTGACTGGCGAGATACACTGTCCTTGAAAGGGGTTGCCAAGCTTCCCAAAATTACGAATCTCCAGAAATCTCAGCAACTATTTTTTCACCCAAACTGGATGATACTTTCAGGTAATGATCAGTACACTAAGCCCACTTGGTTCCCCAAATTTCGTTCTTCTATGTTGAAGCGTTCGTTTCCAGTAACAGTTTGAATCTTGGCGTTTCACTCTGTTTCCTCCAATATTGATAGGTGTACGTGGAACTCTAAATCAAACACGGTTTGTGCTAGCTTCTTCAAACTTGACACGATAATGTAGTTTCAAGTTCTGTCTCTAGGTTTTGTTTCCTCTTGATGTGGCCCTAAGCAGTGACTGGCGAGATACACTGTCCTTGAAAGGGGTTGCCAAGCTACCCAAAATTACGAATCTCCAGAAATCTCAGCAACTATTTTTTCACCCAAACTGGATGATACTTTCAGGTAATGATCAGTACACTAAGCCCACTTGGTTCCCCAAATTTCGTTCTTCTATGTTGAAGCGTTCGTTTCCAGTAACAGTTTGAATTTTGGCGTTTCACTCTGTTTTCTCCTATATTGATAGATGTGTGTGGAACTCTAAATCAAACACGGTTTGTGCTAGCTTCTTGAAACTTGACACGATAATGTAGTTTCAAGTTCTATCTCTAGGTTTTGTTTCCTCTTGATGTAGCCCTAAGCAGTGACTGGCGAGATACACTGTCCTTGAAAGGGGTTGCCAAGCTTCCCAAAATTACGAATCTCCAGAAATCTCAGCAACTATTTTTTCACCCAAACTGGATGATACTTTCAGGTAATGATCAGTACACTAAGCCCACTTGGTTCCCCAAATTTCGTTCTTCTATGTTGAAGCGTTCGTTTCCAGTAACAGTTTGAATGTTGGCGTTTCACTCTGTTTTCTCCTATATTGATAGATGTATGTGGAACTCTAAATCAAACACGGTTTGTGCTAGCTTTTTGAAACTTGACACGATAATGTAGTTTCAAGTTCTATCTCGAGGTTTTGTTTCCTCTTGATGTAGCCCTAAGCAGTGACTGGCGAGATACACTGTCCTTGAAAGGGGTTGCCAAGCTTCCCAAAATTACGAATCTCCAGAAATCTCAGCAACTATTTTTTCACCCAAACTGGATGATACTTTCAGGTAATGATCAGTACACTAAGCCCACTTGGTTCCCCAAATTTCGTTCTTCTATGTTGAAGCGTTCGTTTCCAGTAACAGTTTGAATTTTGGCGTTTCACTGTTTTCTCCTATATTGATAGATGTATGTGGAACTCTAAATCAAACACGGTTTGTGCTAGCTTCTTGAAACTTGACACGATAATGTAGTTTCAAGTTCTGTCTCTAAGTTTGTTTCCTCTTGATGTAGCCCTAAGCAGTGACTGGCGAGATACACTGTCCTTGAAAGGGGTTGCCAAGCTTCCCAAAATTACGAATCTCCAGAAATCTCAGAAACTATTTTTTCACCCAAACTGGATGATACTTTCAGGTAATGATCAGTACACTAAGCCCACTTGGTTCCCCAAATTTCGTTCTTCTATGTTGAAGCGTTCGTTTCCAGTAACAGTTTGAATGTTGGCGTTTCACTCTGCTTTCTCCTATATTGATAGACGTATGTGGAACTCTAAATCAAACACGGTTTGTGCTAGCTTCTTCAAACTTGACACGATAATGTAGTTTCAAGTTCTGTCTCTAGGTTTTGTTTCCTCTTGATGTTGCCCTAAGCAGTGACTGGCGAGATACACTGTCCTTGAAAGGGGTTGCCAAGCTACCCAAAATTACGAATCTCCAGAAATCTAGCAACTATTTTTTCACCCAAACTGGATGATACTTTCAGATAATGATCAGTACACTAAGCCCAGTTGGTTCCCCAAATTTCGTTCTTCTATGTTGAAGCGTTCGTTTCCAGTAACAGTTTGAATTTTGGCGTTTCACTCTGTTTTCTCCTATATTGATAGATGTATGTGGAACTCTAAATCAAACACGGTTGTGCTAGCTTCTTGAAACTTGACACGATAATATAGTTTCAAGTTCTGTCTCTAGGTTTTGTTTCCTCTTGATGTAGCCCTAAGCAGTGACTGGCGAGATACACTGTCCTTGAAAGGGGTTGCCAAGCTTCCCAAAATTACGAATCTCCAGAAATCTCAGCAACTATTTTTTCACCCAAACTGGATGATACTTTCAGGTAATGATCAGTACACTAAGCCCACTTGGTTCCCCAAATTTCGTTCTTCTATGTTGAAGCGTTCGTTTCCAGTAACAGTTTGAATCTTGGCGTTTCACTCTGTTTCCTCCAATATTGATAGGTGTACGTGGAACTCTAAATCAAACACGGTTTGTGCTAGCTTCTTCAAACTTGACACGATAATGTAGTTTCAAGTTCTGTCTCTAGGTTTTGTTTCCTCTTGATGTAGCCCTAAGCAGTGACTGGCGAGATACACTGTCCTTGAAAGGGGTTGCCAAGCTTCCCAAAATTACGAATCTCCAGAAATCTCAGCAACTATTTTTTCACCCAAACTGGATGATACTTTCAGGTAATGATCAGTACACTAAGCCCACTTGGTTCCCCAAATTTCGTTCTTCTATGTTGAAGCGTTCGTTTCCAGTAACAGTTTGAATCTTGGCGTTTCACTCTGTTTCCTCCTATATTGATAGGTGTACGTGGAACTCTAAATCAAACACGGTTTGTGCTAGCTTCTTGAAACTTGACACGATAATGTAGTTTCAAGTTCTGTCTCTAGGTTTTGTTTCCTCTTGATGTAGCCCTAAGCAGTGACTGGCGAGATACACTGTCCTTGAAAGGGGTTGCCAAGCTACCCAAAATTACGAATCTCCAGAAATCTCAGCAACTATTTTTTCACCCAAACTGGATGATACTTTCAGGTAATGATCAGTACACTAAGCCCAGTTGGTTCCCCAAATTTCGTTCTTCTATGTTGAAGCGTTCGTTTCCAGTAACAGTTTGAATTTTGGCGTTTCACTCTGTTTTCTCCTATATTGATAGATGTATGTGGAACTCTAAATCAAACACGGTTTGTGCTAGCTTCTTGAAACTTGACACGATAATGTAGTTTCAAGTTCTATCTCTAGGTTTTGTTTCCTCTTGATGTAGCCCTAAGCAGTGACTGGCGAGATACACTGTCCTTGAAAGGGGTTGCCAAGCTTCCCAAAATTACGAATCTCCAGAAATCTCAGCAACTATTTTTTCACCCAAACTGGATGATACTTTCAGGTAATGATCAGTACACTAAGCCCACTTGGTTCCCCAAATTTCGTTCTTCTATGTTGAAGCGTTCGTTTCCAGTAACAGTTTGAATGTTGGGGTTTCACTCTGTTTTCTCCTATATTGATAGATGTATGTGGAACTCTAAATCAAACACGGTTTGTGCTAGCTTTTTGAAACTTGACACGATAATGTAGTTTCAAGTTCTATCTCGAGGTTTTGTTTCCTCTTGATGTAGCCCTAAGCAGTGACTGGCGAGATACACTGTCCTTGAAAGGGGTTGCCAAGCTTCCCAAAATTACGAATCTCCAGAAATCTCAGAAACTATTTTTTCACCCAAACTGGATGATACTTTCAGGTAATGATCAGTACACTAAGCCCACTTGGTTCCCCAAATTTCGTTCTTCTATGTTGAAGCGTTCGTTTCCAGTAACAGTTTGAATTTTGGCGTTTCACTCTGTTTTCTCCTATATTGATAGATGTATGTGGAACTCTAAATCAAACACGGTTTGTGCTAGCTTTTTGAAACTTGACACGATAATATAGTTTCAAGTTCGATCTCGAGGTTTTGTTTCCTCTTGATGTAGCCCTAAGCAGTGACTGGCGAGATACACTGTCCTTGAAAGGGGTTGCCAAGCTTCCCAAAATTACGAATCTCCAGAAATCTCAGAAACTATTTTTTCACCCAAACTGGATGAAACTTTCAGGTAATGATCAGTACACTAAGCCCACTTGGTTCCCCAAATTTCGTTCTTCTATGTTGAACCGTTCGTTTCCAGTAACAGTTTGAATTTTGGCGTTTCACTCTGTTTTCTCCTATATTGATAGATGTATGTGGAACTCTATATCAAACACGGTTTGTGCTAGCTTCTTGAAACTTGACACGATAATGTAGTTTCAAGTTCTGTCTCTAGGTTCGTTTCCTCTTGATGTAGCCCTAAGCAGTGACTGGCGAGATACACTGTCCTTGAAAGGGGTTGCCAGGCTTCCCAAAATTACGAATCTCCAGAAATCTCAGCAACTATTTTTTCACCCAAACTGGATGATACTTTCAGGTAATGATCAGTACACTAAGCCCACTTGGTTCCCCAAATTTCGTTCTTCTATGTTGAAGCGTTCGTTTCCAGTAACAGTTTGAATTTTGGCGTTTCACTGTTTTCTCCTATATTGATAGATGTATGTGGAACTCTAAATCAAACACGGTTTGTGCTAGCTTCTTGAAACTTGACACGATAATATAGTTTCAAGTTCTGTCTCTAGGTTTGTTTCCTCTTGATGTAGCCCTAAGCAGTGACTGGCGAGATACACTGTCGTTGAAAGGGGTTGCCAAGCTTCCCAAAATTACGAATCTCCAGAAATCTCAGCAACTATTTTTTCACCCAAACTGGATGATACTTTCAGGTAATGATCAGTACACTAAGCCCACTTGGTTCCCCAAATTTCGTTCTTCTATGTTGAAGCGTTCGTTTCCAGTAACAGTTTGAATCTTGGCGTTTCACTCTGTTTCCTCCAATATTGATAGGTGTACGTGGAACTCTAAATCAAACACGGTTTGTGCTAGCTTCTTCAAACTTGACATGATAATGTAGTTTCAAGTTCTGTCACTAGGTTTTGTTTCCTCTTGATGTAGCCCTAAGCAGTGACTGGCGAGATACACTGTCCTTGAAAGGGGTTGCCAAGCTTCCCAAAATTACGAATCTCCAGAAATCTCAGCAACTATTTTTTCACCCAAACTGGATGATACTTTCAGGTAATGATCAGTACACTAAGCCCACTTGGTTCCCCAAATTTCGTTCTTCTATGTTGAAGCGTTCGTTTCCAGTAACAGTTTGAATCTTGGCGTTTCACTCTGTTTCCTCCAATATTGATAGGTGTACGTGGAACTCTAAATCAAACACGGTTTGTGCTAGCTTCTTCAAACTTGACACGATAATGTAGTTTCAAGTTCTGTCTCAAGGTTTTGTTTCCTCTTGATGTAGCCCTAAGCAGTGACTGGCGAGATACACTGTCCTTGAAAGGGGTTGCCAAGCTTCCCAAAATTACGCATCTCCAGAAATCTCAGAAACTATTTTTTCACCCAAACTGGATGATACTTTCAGGTAATGATCAGTACACTAAGCCCACTTGGTTCCCCAAATTTCGTTCTTCTATGTTGAAGCGTTCGTTTCCAGTAACAGTTTGAATTTTGGCGTTTCACTCTGTTTTCTCCTATATTGATAGATGTATGTGGAACTCTAAATCAAACACGGTTTGTGCTAGCTTTTTGAAACTTGACACGATAATATAGTTTCAAGTTCGATCTCGAGGTTTTGTTTCCTCTTGATGTAGCCCTAAGCAGTGACTGGCGAGATACACTGTCCTTGAAAGGGGTTGCCAAGCTTCCCAAAATTACGAATCTCCAGAAATCTCAGAAACAATTTTTTCACCCAAACTGGATGATACTTTCAGGTAATGATCAGTACACTAAGCCCACTTGGTTCCCCAAATTTCGTTCTTCTATGTTGAACCGTTCGTTTCCAGTAACAGTTTGAATTTTGGCGTTTCACTCTGTTTTCTCCTATATTGATATTTGTATGTGGAACTCTATATCAAACACGGTTTGTGCTAGCTTCTTGAAACTTGACACGATAATGTAGTTTCAAGTTCTGTCTCTAGGTTTGTTTCCTCTTGATGTAGCCCTAAGCAGTGACTGGCGAGATACACTGTCCTTGAAAGGGGTTGCCAGGCTTCCCAAAATTACGAATCTCCAGAAATCTCAGCAACTATTTTTTCACCCAAACTGGATGATACTTTCAGGTAATGATCAGTACACTAAGCCCACTTGGTTCCCCAAATTTCGTTCTTCTATGTTGAAGCGTTCGTTTCCAGTAACAGTTTGAATTTTGGCGTTTCACTGTTTTCTCCTATATTGATAGATGTATGTGGAACTCTAAATCAAACACGGTTTGTGCTAGCTTCTTGAAACTTGACACGATAATGTAGTTTCAAGTTCTGTCTCTAGGTTTGTTTCCTCTTGATGTAGCCCTAAGCAGTGACTGGCGAGATACACTGTCGTTGAAAGGGGTTGCCAAGCTTCCCAAAATTACGAATCTCCAGAAATCTCAGCAACTATTTTTTCACCCAAACTGGATGATACTTTCAGGTAATGATCAGTACACTAAGCCCAGTTGGTTCCCCAAATTTCGTTCTTCTATGTTGAAGCGTTCGTTTCCAGTAACAGTTTGAATGTTGGCGTTTCACTCTGCTTTCTCCTATATTGATAGACGTATGTGGAACTCTAAATCAAACACGGTTTGTGCTAGCTTCTTGAAACTTGACACGATAATGTAGTTTCAAGTTCTGTCTCTAGGTTTTGTTTCCTCTTGATGTTGCCCTAAGCAGTGACTGGCGAGATACACTGTCCTTGAAAGGGGTTGCCAAGCTACCCAAAATTACGAATCTCCAGAAATCTCAGCAACTATTTTTTCACCCAAACTGGATGATACTTTCAGGTAATGATCAGTACACTAAGCCCAGTTGATTCCCCAAATTTCGTTCTTCTATGTTGAAGCGTTCGTTTCCAGTAACAGTTTGAATTTTGGCGTTTCACTCTGTTTTCTCCTATATTGATAGATGTATGTGGAACTCTAAATCAAACACGGTTTGTGCTAGCTTCTTGAAACTTGACACGATAATGTAGTTTCAAGTTCTATCTCTAGGTTTTGTTTCCTCTTGATGTAGCCCTAAGCAGTGACTGGCGAGATACACTGTCCTTGAAAGGGGTTGCCAAGCTTCCCAAAATTACGAATCTCCAGAAATCTCAGCAACTATTTTTTCACCCAAACTGGATGATACTTTCAGGTAATGATCAGTACACTAAGCCCACTTGGTTCCCCAAATTTCGTTCTTCTATGTTGAAGCGTTCGTTTCCAGTAACAGTTTGAATGTTGGCGTTTCACTCTGTTTTCTCCTATATTGATAGATGTATGTGGAACTCTAAATCAAACACGGTTTGTGCTAGCTTCTTGAAACTTGACACGATAATGTAGTTTCAAGTTCTGTCTCTAGGTTTTGTTTCCTCTTGATGTTGCCCTAAGCAGTGACTGGCGAGATACACTGTCCTTGAAAGGGGTTGCCAAGCTACCCAAAATTACGAATCTCCAGAAATCTAGCAACTATTTTTTCACCCAAACTGGATGATACTTTCAGATAATGATCAGTACACTAAGCCCAGTTGGTTCCCCAAATTTCGTTCTTCTATGTTGAAGCGTTCGTTTCCAGTAACAGTTTGAATTTTGGCGTTTCACTCTGTTTTCTCCTATATTGATAGATGTATGTGGAACACTAAATCAAACACGGTTGTGCTAGCTTCTTCAAACTTGACACGATAATGTAGTTTCAAGTTCTGTCTCAAGGTTTTGTTTCCTCTTGATGTAGCCCTAAGCAGTGACTGGCGAGATACACTGTCCTTGAAAGGGGTTGCCAAGCTTCCCAAAATTACGCATCTCCAGAAATCTCAGAAACTATTTTTTCACCCAAACTGGATGATACTTTCAGGTAATGATCAGTACACTAAGCCCACTTGGTTCCCCAAATTTCGTTCTTCTATGTTGAAGCGTTCGTTTCCAGTAACAGTTTGAATTTTGGCGTTTCACTCTGTTTTCTCCTATATTGATAGATGTATGTGGAACTCTAAATCAAACACGGTTTGTGCTAGCTTTTTGAAACTTGACACGATAATATAGTTTCAAGTTCGATCTCGAGGTTTTGTTTCCTCTTGATGTAGCCCTAAGCAGTGACTGGCGAGATACACTGTCCTTGAAAGGGGTTGCCAAGCTTCCCAAAATTACGAATCTCCAGAAATCTCAGAAACAATTTTTTCACCCAAACTGGATGATACTTTCAGGTAATGATCAGTACACTAAGCCCACTTGGTTCCCCAAATTTCGTTCTTCTATGTTGAACCGTTCGTTTCCAGTAACAGTTTGAATTTTGGCGTTTCACTCTGTTTTCTCCTATATTGATATTTGTATGTGGAACTCTATATCAAACACGGTTTGTGCTAGCTTCTTGAAACTTGACACGATAATGTAGTTTCAAGTTCTGTCTCTAGGTTTGTTTCCTCTTGATGTAGCCCTAAGCAGTGACTGGCGAGATACACTGTCCTTGAAAGGGGTTGCCAGGCTTCCCAAAATTACGAATCTCCAGAAATCTCAGCAACTATTTTTTCACCCAAACTGGATGATACTTTCAGGTAATGATCAGTACACTAAGCCCACTTGGTTCCCCAAATTTCGTTCTTCTATGTTGAAGCGTTCGTTTCCAGTAACAGTTTGAATTTTGGCGTTTCACTGTTTTCTCCTATATTGATAGATGTATGTGGAACTCTAAATCAAACACGGTTTGTGCTAGCTTCTTGAAACTTGACACGATAATGTAGTTTCAAGTTCTGTCTCTAGGTTTGTTTCCTCTTGATGTAGCCCTAAGCAGTGACTGGCGAGATACACTGTCGTTGAAAGGGGTTGCCAAGCTTCCCAAAATTACGAATCTCCAGAAATCTCAGCAACTATTTTTTCACCCAAACTGGATGATACTTTCAGGTAATGATCAGTACACTAAGCCCAGTTGGTTCCCCAAATTTCGTTCTTCTATGTTGAAGCGTTCGTTTCCAGTAACAGTTTGAATGTTGGCGTTTCACTCTGCTTTCTCCTATATTGATAGACGTATGTGGAACTCTAAATCAAACACGGTTTGTGCTAGCTTCTTGAAACTTGACACGATAATGTAGTTTCAAGTTCTGTCTCTAGGTTTTGTTTCCTCTTGATGTTGCCCTAAGCAGTGACTGGCGAGATACACTGTCCTTGAAAGGGGTTGCCAAGCTACCCAAAATTACGAATCTCCAGAAATCTCAGCAACTATTTTTTCACCCAAACTGGATGATACTTTCAGGTAATGATCAGTACACTAAGCCCAGTTGATTCCCCAAATTTCGTTCTTCTATGTTGAAGCGTTCGTTTCCAGTAACAGTTTGAATTTTGGCGTTTCACTCTGTTTTCTCCTATATTGATAGATGTATGTGGAACTCTAAATCAAACACGGTTTGTGCTAGCTTCTTGAAACTTGACACGATAATGTAGTTTCAAGTTCTATCTCTAGGTTTTGTTTCCTCTTGATGTAGCCCTAAGCAGTGACTGGCGAGATACACTGTCCTTGAAAGGGGTTGCCAAGCTTCCCAAAATTACGAATCTCCAGAAATCTCAGCAACTATTTTTTCACCCAAACTGGATGATACTTTCAGGTAATGATCAGTACACTAAGCCCACTTGGTTCCCCAAATTTCGTTCTTCTATGTTGAAGCGTTCGTTTCCAGTAACAGTTTGAATGTTGGCGTTTCACTCTGTTTTCTCCTATATTGATAGATGTATGTGGAACTCTAAATCAAACACGGTTTGTGCTAGCTTCTTGAAACTTGACACGATAATGTAGTTTCAAGTTCTGTCTCTAGGTTTTGTTTCCTCTTGATGTTGCCCTAAGCAGTGACTGGCGAGATACACTGTCCTTGAAAGGGGTTGCCAAGCTACCCAAAATTACGAATCTCCAGAAATCTAGCAACTATTTTTTCACCCAAACTGGATGATACTTTCAGATAATGATCAGTACACTAAGCCCAGTTGGTTCCCCAAATTTCGTTCTTCTATGTTGAAGCGTTCGTTTCCAGTAACAGTTTGAATTTTGGCGTTTCACTCTGTTTTCTCCTATATTGATAGATGTATGTGGAACACTAAATCAAACACGGTTGTGCTAGCTTCTTGAAACTTGACACGATAATATAGTTTCAAGTTCTGTCTCTAGGTTTTGTTTCCTCTTGATGTAGCCCTAAGCAGTGACTGGCGAGATACACTGTCCTTGAAAGGGGTTGCCAAGCTTCCCAAAATTACGAATCTCCAGAAATCTCAGCAACTATTTTTTCACCCAAACTGGATGATACTTTCAGGTAATGATCAGTACACTAAGCCCACTTGGTTCCCCAAATTTCGTTCTTCTATGTTGAAGCGTTCGTTTCCAGTAACAGTTTGAATCTTGGCGTTTCACTCTGTTTCCTCCAATATTGATAGGTGTACGTGGAACTCTAAATCAAACACGGTTTGTGCTAGCTTCTTCAAACTTGACACGATAATGTAGTTTCAAGTTCTGTCTCTAGGTTTTGTTTCCTCTTGATGTAGCCCTAAGCAGTGACTGGCGAGATACACTGTCCTTGAAAGGGGTTGCCAAGCTTCCCAAAATTACGAATCTCCAGAAATCTCAGCAACTATTTTTTCACCCAAACTGGATGATACTTTCAGGTAATGATCAGTACACTAAGCCCACTTGGTTCCCCAAATTTCGTTCTTCTATGTTGAAGCGTTCGTTTCCAGTAACAGTTTGAATCTTGGCGTTTCACTCTGTTTCCTCCAATATTGATAGGTGTACGTGGAACTCTAAATCAAACACGGTTTGTGCTAGCTTCTTCAAACTTGACACGATAATGTAGTTTCAAGTTCTGTCTCTAGGTTTTGTTTCCTCTTGATGTAGCCCTAAGCAGTGACTGGCGAGATACACTGTCCTTGAAAGGGGTTGCCAAGCTACCCAAAATTACGAATCTCCAGAAATCTCAGCAACTATTTTTTCACCCAAACTGGATGATACTTTCAGGTAATGATCAGTACACTAAGCCCAGTTGGTTCCCCAAATTTCGTTCTTCTATGTTGAAGCGTTCGTTTCCAGTAACAGTTTGAATTTTGGCGTTTCACTCTGTTTTCTCCTATATTGATAGATGTATGTGGAACTCTAAATCAAACACGGTTTGTGCTAGCTTCTTGAAACTTGACACGATAATGTAGTTTCAAGTTCTATCTCTAGGTTTTGTTTCCTCTTGATGTAGCCCTAAGCAGTGACTGGCGAGATACACTGTCCTTGAAAGGGGTTGCCAAGCTTCCCAAAATTACGAATCTCCAGAAATCTCAGCAACTATTTTTTCACCCAAACTGGATGATACTTTCAGGTAATGATCAGTACACTAAGCCCACTTGGTTCCCCAAATTTCGTTCTTCTATGTTGAAGCGTTCGTTTCCAGTAACAGTTTGAATTTTGGCGTTTCACTGTTTTCTCCTATATTGATAGATGTATGTGGAACTCTAAATCAAACACGGTTTGTGCTAGCTTCTTGAAACTTGACACGATAATGTAGTTTCAAGTTCTGTCTCTAGGTTTGTTTCCTCTTGATGTAGCCCTAAGCAGTGACTGGCGAGATACACTGTCGTTGAAAGGGGTTGCCAAGCTTCCCAAAATTACGAATCTCCAGAAATCTCAGCAACTATTTTTTCACCCAAACTGGATGATACTTTCAGGTAATGATCAGTACACTAAGCCCAGTTGGTTCCCCAAATTTCGTTCTTCTATGTTGAAGCGTTCGTTTCCAGTAACAGTTTGAATGTTGGCGTTTCACTCTGCTTTCTCCTATATTGATAGACGTATGTGGAACTCTAAATCAAACACGGTTTGTGCTAGCTTCTTGAAACTTGACACGATAATGTAGTTTCAAGTTCTGTCTCTAGGTTTTGTTTCCTCTTGATGTTGCCCTAAGCAGTGACTGGCGAGATACACTGTCCTTGAAAGGGGTTGCCAAGCTACCCAAAATTACGAATCTCCAGAAATCTCAGCAACTATTTTTTCACCCAAACTGGATGATACTTTCAGGTAATGATCAGTACACTAAGCCCAGTTGATTCCCCAAATTTCGTTCTTCTATGTTGAAGCGTTCGTTTCCAGTAACAGTTTGAATTTTGGCGTTTCACTCTGTTTTCTCCTATATTGATAGATGTATGTGGAACTCTAAATCAAACACGGTTTGTGCTAGCTTCTTGAAACTTGACACGATAATGTAGTTTCAAGTTCTATCTCTAGGTTTTGTTTCCTCTTGATGTAGCCCTAAGCAGTGACTGGCGAGATACACTGTCCTTGAAAGGGGTTGCCAAGCTTCCCAAAATTACGAATCTCCAGAAATCTCAGCAACTATTTTTTCACCCAAACTGGATGATACTTTCAGGTAATGATCAGTACACTAAGCCCACTTGGTTCCCCAAATTTCGTTCTTCTATGTTGAAGCGTTCGTTTCCAGTAACAGTTTGAATGTTGGCGTTTCACTCTGTTTTCTCCTATATTGATAGATGTATGTGGAACTCTAAATCAAACACGGTTTGTGCTAGCTTCTTGAAACTTGACACGATAATGTAGTTTCAAGTTCTGTCTCTAGGTTTTGTTTCCTCTTGATGTTGCCCTAAGCAGTGACTGGCGAGATACACTGTCCTTGAAAGGGGTTGCCAAGCTACCCAAAATTACGAATCTCCAGAAATCTAGCAACTATTTTTTCACCCAAACTGGATGATACTTTCAGATAATGATCAGTACACTAAGCCCAGTTGGTTCCCCAAATTTCGTTCTTCTATGTTGAAGCGTTCGTTTCCAGTAACAGTTTGAATTTTGGCGTTTCACTCTGTTTTCTCCTATATTGATAGATGTATGTGGAACACTAAATCAAACACGGTTGTGCTAGCTTCTTGAAACTTGACACGATAATATAGTTTCAAGTTCTGTCTCTAGGTTTTGTTTCCTCTTGATGTAGCCCTAAGCAGTGACTGGCGAGATACACTGTCCTTGAAAGGGGTTGCCAAGCTTCCCAAAATTACGAATCTCCAGAAATCTCAGCAACTATTTTTTCACCCAAACTGGATGATACTTTCAGGTAATGATCAGTACACTAAGCCCACTTGGTTCCCCAAATTTCGTTCTTCTATGTTGAAGCGTTCGTTTCCAGTAACAGTTTGAATCTTGGCGTTTCACTCTGTTTCCTCCAATATTGATAGGTGTACGTGGAACTCTAAATCAAACACGGTTTGTGCTAGCTTCTTCAAACTTGACACGATAATGTAGTTTCAAGTTCTGTCTCTAGGTTTTGTTTCCTCTTGATGTAGCCCTAAGCAGTGACTGGCGAGATACACTGTCCTTGAAAGGGGTTGCCAAGCTTCCCAAAATTACGAATCTCCAGAAATCTCAGCAACTATTTTTTCACCCAAACTGGATGATACTTTCAGGTAATGATCAGTACACTAAGCCCACTTGGTTCCCCAAATTTCGTTCTTCTATGTTGAAGCGTTCGTTTCCAGTAACAGTTTGAATCTTGGCGTTTCACTCTGTTTCCTCCAATATTGATAGGTGTACGTGGAACTCTAAATCAAACACGGTTTGTGCTAGCTTCTTCAAACTTGACACGATAATGTAGTTTCAAGTTCTGTCTCTAGGTTTTGTTTCCTCTTGATGTAGCCCTAAGCAGTGACTGGCGAGATACACTGTCCTTGAAAGGGGTTGCCAAGCTACCCAAAATTACGAATCTCCAGAAATCTCAGCAACTATTTTTTCACCCAAACTGGATGATACTTTCAGGTAATGATCAGTACACTAAGCCCAGTTGGTTCCCCAAATTTCGTTCTTCTATGTTGAAGCGTTCGTTTCCAGTAACAGTTTGAATTTTGGCGTTTCACTCTGTTTTCTCCTATATTGATAGATGTATGTGGAACTCTAAATCAAACACGGTTTGTGCTAGCTTCTTGAAACTTGACACGATAATGTAGTTTCAAGTTCTATCTCTAGGTTTTGTTTCCTCTTGATGTAGCCCTAAGCAGTGACTGGCGAGATACACTGTCCTTGAAAGGGGTTGCCAAGCTTCCCAAAATTACGAATCTCCAGAAATCTCAGCAACTATTTTTTCACCCAAACTGGATGATACTTTCAGGTAATGATCAGTACACTAAGCCCAGTTGGTTCCCCAAATTTCGTTCTTCTATGTTGAAGCGTTCGTTTCCAGTAACAGTTTGAATGTTGGCGTTTCACTCTGTTTTCTCCTATATTGATAGATGTATGTGGAACTCTAAATCAAACACGGTTTGTGCTAGCTTCTTGAAACTTGACACGATAATGTAGTTTCAAGTTCTGTCTCTAGGTTTTGTTTCCTCTTGATGTAGCCCTAAGCAGTGACTGGCGAGATACACTGTCCTTGAAAGGGGTTGCCAAGCTACCCAAAATTACGAATCTCCAGAAATCTCAGCAACTATTTTTTCACCCAAACTGGATGATACTTTCAGGTAATGATCAGTACACTAAGCCCAGTTGGTTCCCCAAATTTCGTTCTTCTATGTTGAAGCGTTCGTTTCCAGTAACAGTTTGAATTTTGGCGTTTCACTCTGTTTTCTCCTATATTGATAGATGTATGTGGAACTCTAAATCAAACACGGTTTGTGCTAGCTTCTTGAAACTTGACACGATAATGTAGTTTCAAGTTCTATCTCTAGGTTTTGTTTCCTCTTGATGTAGCCCTAAGCAGTGACTGGCGAGATACACTGTCCTTGAAAGGGGTTGCCAAGCTTCCCAAAATTACGAATCTCCAGAAATCTCAGCAACTATTTTTTCACCCAAACTGGATGATACTTTCAGGTAATGATCAGTACACTAAGCCCACTTGGTTCCCCAAATTTCGTTCTTCTATGTTGAAGCGTTCGTTTCCAGTAACAGTTTGAATGTTGGCGTTTCACTCTGTTTTCTCCTATATTGATAGATGTATGTGGAACTCTAAATCAAACACGGTTTGTGCTAGCTTTTTGAAACTTGACACGATAATGTAGTTTCAAGTTCTATCTCGAGGTTTTGTTTCCTCTTGATGTAGCCCTAAGCAGTGACTGGCGAGATACACTGTCCTTGAAAGGGGTTGCCAGGCTTCCCAAAATTACGAATCTCCAGAAATCTCAGCAACTATTTTTTCACCCAAACTGGATGATACTTTCAGGTAATGATCAGTACACTAAGCCCACTTGGTTCCCCAAATTTCGTTCTTCTATGTTGAAGCGTTCGTTTCCAGTAACAGTTTGAATTTTGGCGTTTCACTGTTTTCTCCTATATTGATAGATGTATGTGGAACTCTAAATCAAACACGGTTTGTGCTAGCTTCTTGAAACTTGACACGATAATATAGTTTCAAGTTCTGTCTCTAGGTTTGTTTCCTCTTGATGTAGCCCTAAGCAGTGACTGGCGAGATACACTGTCATTGAAAGGGGTTGCCAAGCTTCCCAAAATTACGAATCTCCAGAAATCTCAGCAACTATTTTTTCACCCAAACTGGATGATACTTTCAGGTAATGATCAGTACACTAAGCCCACTTGGTTCCCCAAATTTCGTTCTTCTATGTTGAAGCGTTCGTTTCCAGTAACAGTTTGAATCTTGGCGTTTCACTCTGTTTCCTCCAATATTGATAGGTGTACGTGGAACTCTAAATCAAACACGGTTTGTGCTAACTTCTTCAAACTTGACATGATAATGTAGTTTCAAGTTCTGTCTCTAGGTTTTGTTTCCTCTTGATGTAGCCCTAAGCAGTGACTGGCGAGATACACTGTCCTTGAAAGGGGTTGCCAAGCTTCCCAAAATTACGAATCTCCAGAAATCTCAGCAACTATTTTTTCACCCAAACTGGATGATACTTTCAGGTAATGATCAGTACACTAAGCCCACTTGGTTCCCCAAATTTCGTTCTTCTATGTTGAAGCGTTCGTTTCCAGTAACAGTTTGAATCTTGGCGTTTCACTCTGTTTCCTCCAATATTGATAGGTGTACGTGGAACTCTAAATCAAACACGGTTTGTGCTAGCTTCTTCAAACTTGACACGATAATGTAGTTTCAAGTTCTGTCTCAAGGTTTTGTTTCCTCTTGATGTAGCCCTAAGCAGTGACTGGCGAGATACACTGTCCTTGAAAGGGGTTGCCAAGC
The DNA here is from genome assembly GCF_964194105.1 of Spermophilus citellus. NCBI lineage: Eukaryota > Metazoa > Chordata > Mammalia > Rodentia > Sciuridae > Spermophilus > Spermophilus citellus. Next base: position 235,149 of record NW_027672894.1, on the reverse strand, counting down.
TTCCCAAAATTACGAATCTCCAGAAATCTCAGAAACTATTTTTTCACCCAAACTGGATGATACTTTCAGGTAATGATCAGTACACTAAGCCCACTTGGTTCCCCAAATTTCGTTCTTCTATGTTGAAGCGTTCGTTTCCAGTAACAGTTTGAATTTTGGCGTTTCACTCTGTTTTCTCCTATATTGATAGATGTATGTGGAACTCTAAATCAAACACGGTTTGTGCTAGCTTTTTGAAACTTGACACGATAATATAGTTTCAAGTTCGATCTCGAGGTTTTGTTTCCTCTTGATGTAGCCCTAAGCAGTGACTGGCGAGATACACTGTCCTTGAAAGGGGTTGCCAAGCTTCCCAAAATTACGAATCTCCAGAAATCTCAGCAACTATTTTTTCACCCAAACTGGATGATACTTTCAGGTAATGATCAGTACACTAAGCCCACTTGGTTCCCCAAATTTCGTTCTTCTATGTTGAAGCGTTCGTTTCCAGTAACAGTTTGAATGTTGGCGTTTCACTCTGTTTTCTCCTATATTGATAGATGTATGTGGAACTCTAAATCAAACACGGTTTGTGCTAGCTTTTTGAAACTTGACACGATAATGTAGTTTCAAGTTCTATCTCGAGGTTTTGTTTCCTCTTGATGTAGCCCTAAGCAGTGACTGGCGAGATACACTGTCCTTGAAAGGGGTTGCCAAGCTTCCCAAAATTACGAATCTCCAGAAATCTCAGAAACTATTTTTTCACCCAAACTGGATGATACTTTCAGGTAATGATCAGTACACTAAGCCCACTTGGTTCCCCAAATTTCGTTCTTCTATGTTGAAGCGTTCGTTTCCAGTAACAGTTTGAATTTTGGCGTTTCACTCTGTTTTCTCCTATATTGATAGATGTATGTGGAACTCTAAATCAAACACGGTTTGTGCTAGCTTTTTGAAACTTGACACGATAATATAGTTTCAAGTTCGATCTCGAGGTTTTGTTTCCTCTTGATGTAGCCCTAAGCAGTGACTGGCGAGATACACTGTCCTTGAAAGGGGTTGCCAAGCTTCCCAAAATTACGAATCTCCAGAAATCTCAGAAACTATTTTTTCACCCAAACTGGATGAAACTTTCAGGTAATGATCAGTACACTAAGCCCACTTGGTTCCCCAAATTTCGTTCTTCTATGTTGAACCGTTCGTTTCCAGTAACAGTTTGAATTTTGGCGTTTCACTCTGTTTTCTCCTATATTGATAGATGTATGTGGAACTCTATATCAAACACGGTTTGTGCTAGCTTCTTGAAACTTGACACGATAATGTAGTTTCAAGTTCTGTCTCTAGGTTTGTTTCCTCTTGATGTAGCCCTAAGCAGTGACTGGCGAGATACACTGTCCTTGAAAGGGGTTGCCAGGCTTCCCAAAATTACGAATCTCCAGAAATCTCAGCAACTATTTTTTCACCCAAACTGGATGATACTTTCAGGTAATGATCAGTACACTAAGCCCACTTGGTTCCCCAAATTTCGTTCTTCTATGTTGAAGCGTTCGTTTCCAGTAACAGTTTGAATTTTGGCGTTTCACTGTTTTCTCCTATATTGATAGATGTATGTGGAACTCTAAATCAAACACGGTTTGTGCTAGCTTCTTGAAACTTGACACGATAATATAGTTTCAAGTTCTGTCTCTAGGTTTGTTTCCTCTTGATGTAGCCCTAAGCAGTGACTGGCGAGATACACTGTCGTTGAAAGGGGTTGCCAAGCTTCCCAAAATTACGAATCTCCAGAAATCTCAGCAACTATTTTTTCACCCAAACTGGATGATACTTTCAGGTAATGATCAGTACACTAAGCCCACTTGGTTCCCCAAATTTCGTTCTTCTATGTTGAAGCGTTCGTTTCCAGTAACAGTTTGAATCTTGGCGTTTCACTCTGTTTCCTCCAATATTGATAGGTGTACGTGGAACTCTAAATCAAACACGGTTTGTGCTAGCTTCTTCAAACTTGACATGATAATGTAGTTTCAAGTTCTGTCTCTAGGTTTTGTTTCCTCTTGATGTAGCCCTAAGCAGTGACTGGCGAGATACACTGTCCTTGAAAGGGGTTGCCAAGCTTCCCAAAATTACGAATCTCCAGAAATCTCAGCAACTATTTTTTCACCCAAACTGGATGATACTTTCAGGTAATGATCAGTACACTAAGCCCACTTGGTTCCCCAAATTTCGTTCTTCTATGTTGAAGCGTTCGTTTCCAGTAACAGTTTGAATCTTGGCGTTTCACTCTGTTTCCTCCAATATTGATAGGTGTACGTGGAACTCTAAATCAAACACGGTTTGTGCTAGCTTCTTCAAACTTGACACGATAATGTAGTTTCAAGTTCTGTCTCAAGGTTTTGTTTCCTCTTGATGTAGCCCTAAGCAGTGACTGGCGAGATACACTGTCCTTGAAAGGGGTTGCCAAGCTTCCCAAAATTACGAATCTCCAGAAATCTCAGAAACTATTTTTTCACCCAAACTGGATGATACTTTCAGGTAATGATCAGTACACTAAGCCCACTTGGTTCCCCAAATTTCGTTCTTCTATGTTGAAGCGTTCGTTTCCAGTAACAGTTTGAATTTTGGCGTTTCACTCTGTTTTCTCCTATATTGATAGATGTATGTGGAACTCTAAATCAAACACGGTTTGTGCTAGCTTTTTGAAACTTGACACGATAATATAGTTTCAAGTTCGATCTCGAGGTTTTGTTTCCTCTTGATGTAGCCCTAAGCAGTGACTGGCGAGATACACTGTCCTTGAAAGGGGTTGCCAAGCTTCCCAAAATTACGAATCTCCAGAAATCTCAGAAACTATTTTTTCACCCAAACTGGATGATACTTTCAGGTAATGATCAGTACACTAAGCCCACTTGGTTCCCCAAATTTCGTTCTTCTATGTTGAACCGTTCGTTTCCAGTAACAGTTTGAATTTTGGCGTTTCACTCTGTTTTCTCCTATATTGATATTTGTATGTGGAACTCTATATCAAACACGGTTTGTGCTAGCTTCTTGAAACTTGACACGATAATGTAGTTTCAAGTTCTGTCTCTAGGTTTGTTTCCTCTTGATGTAGCCCTAAGCAGTGACTGGCGAGATACACTGTCCTTGAAAGGGGTTGCCAGGCTTCCCAAAATTACGAATCTCCAGAAATCTCAGCAACTATTTTTTCACCCAAACTGGATGATACTTTCAGGTAATGATCAGTACACTAAGCCCACTTGGTTCCCCAAATTTCGTTCTTCTATGTTGAAGCGTTCGTTTCCAGTAACAGTTTGAATTTTGGCGTTTCACTGTTTTCTCCTATATTGATAGATGTATGTGGAACTCTAAATCAAACACGGTTTGTGCTAGCTTCTTGAAACTTGACACGATAATGTAGTTTCAAGTTCTGTCTCTAGGTTTGTTTCCTCTTGATGTAGCCCTAAGCAGTGACTGGCGAGATACACTGTCGTTGAAAGGGGTTGCCAAGCTTCCCAAAATTACGAATCTCCAGAAATCTCAGCAACTATTTTTTCACCCAAACTGGATGATACTTTCAGGTAATGATCAGTACACTAAGCCCAGTTGGTTCCCCAAATTTCGTTCTTCTATGTTGAAGCGTTCGTTTCCAGTAACAGTTTGAATGTTGGCGTTTCACTCTGCTTTCTCCTATATTGATAGACGTATGTGGAACTCTAAATCAAACACGGTTTGTGCTAGCTTCTTGAAACTTGACACGATAATGTAGTTTCAAGTTCTGTCTCTAGGTTTTGTTTCCTCTTGATGTTGCCCTAAGCAGTGACTGGCGAGATACACTGTCCTTGAAAGGGGTTGCCAAGCTACCCAAAATTACGAATCTCCAGAAATCTCAGCAACTATTTTTTCACCCAAACTGGATGATACTTTCAGGTAATGATCAGTACACTAAGCCCAGTTGATTCCCCAAATTTCGTTCTTCTATGTTGAAGCGTTCGTTTCCAGTAACAGTTTGAATTTTGGCGTTTCACTCTGTTTTCTCCTATATTGATAGATGTATGTGGAACTCTAAATCAAACACGGTTTGTGCTAGCTTCTTGAAACTTGACACGATAATGTAGTTTCAAGTTCTATCTCTAGGTTTTGTTTCCTCTTGATGTAGCCCTAAGCAGTGACTGGCGAGATACACTGTCCTTGAAAGGGGTTGCCAAGCTTCCCAAAATTACGAATCTCCAGAAATCTCAGCAACTATTTTTTCACCCAAACTGGATGATACTTTCAGGTAATGATCAGTACACTAAGCCCACTTGGTTCCCCAAATTTCGTTCTTCTATGTTGAAGCGTTCGTTTCCAGTAACAGTTTGAATGTTGGCGTTTCACTCTGTTTTCTCCTATATTGATAGATGTATGTGGAACTCTAAATCAAACACGGTTTGTGCTAGCTTCTTGAAACTTGACACGATAATGTAGTTTCAAGTTCTGTCTCTAGGTTTTGTTTCCTCTTGATGTTGCCCTAAGCAGTGACTGGCGAGATACACTGTCCTTGAAAGGGGTTGCCAAGCTACCCAAAATTACGAATCTCCAGAAATCTAGCAACTATTTTTTCACCCAAACTGGATGATACTTTCAGATAATGATCAGTACACTAAGCCCAGTTGGTTCCCCAAATTTCGTTCTTCTATGTTGAAGCGTTCGTTTCCAGTAACAGTTTGAATTTTGGCGTTTCACTCTGTTTTCTCCTATATTGATAGATGTATGTGGAACTCTAAATCAAACACGGTTGTGCTAGCTTCTTGAAACTTGACACGATAATATAGTTTCAAGTTCTGTCTCTAGGTTTTGTTTCCTCTTGATGTAGCCCTAAGCAGTGACTGGCGAGATACACTGTCCTTGAAAGGGGTTGCCAAGCTTCCCAAAATTACGAATCTCCAGAAATCTCAGCAACTATTTTTTCACCCAAACTGGATGATACTTTCAGGTAATGATCAGTACACTAAGCCCACTTGGTTCCCCAAATTTCGTTCTTCTATGTTGAAGCGTTCGTTTCCAGTAACAGTTTGAATCTTGGCGTTTCACTCTGTTTCCTCCAATATTGATAGGTGTACGTGGAACTCTAAATCAAACACGGTTTGTGCTAGCTTCTTCAAACTTGACACGATAATGTAGTTTCAAGTTCTGTCTCTAGGTTTTGTTTCCTCTTGATGTAGCCCTAAGCAGTGACTGGCGAGATACACTGTCCTTGAAAGGGGTTGCCAAGCTTCCCAAAATTACGAATCTCCAGAAATCTCAGCAACTATTTTTTCACCCAAACTGGATGATACTTTCAGGTAATGATCAGTACACTAAGCCCACTTGGTTCCCCAAATTTCGTTCTTCTATGTTGAAGCGTTCGTTTCCAGTAACAGTTTGAATCTTGGCGTTTCACTCTGTTTCCTCCAATATTGATAGGTGTACGTGGAACTCTAAATCAAACACGGTTTGTGCTAGCTTCTTCAAACTTGACACGATAATGTAGTTTCAAGTTCTGTCTCTAGGTTTTGTTTCCTCTTGATGTAGCCCTAAGCAGTGACTGGCGAGATACACTGTCCTTGAAAGGGGTTGCCAAGCTACCCAAAATTACGAATCTCCAGAAATCTCAGCAACTATTTTTTCACCCAAACTGGATGATACTTTCAGGTAATGATCAGTACACTAAGCCCAGTTGGTTCCCCAAATTTCGTTCTTCTATGTTGAAGCGTTCGTTTCCAGTAACAGTTTGAATTTTGGCGTTTCACTCTGTTTTCTCCTATATTGATAGATGTATGTGGAACTCTAAATCAAACACGGTTTGTGCTAGCTTCTTGAAACTTGACACGATAATGTAGTTTCAAGTTCTATCTCTAGGTTTTGTTTCCTCTTGATGTAGCCCTAAGCAGTGACTGGCGAGATACACTGTCCTTGAAAGGGGTTGCCAAGCTTCCCAAAATTACGAATCTCCAGAAATCTCAGCAACTATTTTTTCACCCAAACTGGATGATACTTTCAGGTAATGATCAGTACACTAAGCCCAGTTGGTTCCCCAAATTTCGTTCTTCTATGTTGAAGCGTTCGTTTCCAGTAACAGTTTGAATGTTGGCGTTTCACTCTGTTTTCTCCTATATTGATAGATGTATGTGGAACTCTAAATCAAACACGGTTTGTGCTAGCTTCTTGAAACTTGACACGATAATGTAGTTTCAAGTTCTATCTCGAGGTTTTGTTTCCTCTTGATGTAGCCCTAAGCAGTGACTGGCGAGATACACTGTCCTTGAAAGGGGTTGCCAAGCTTCCCAAAATTACGAATCTCCAGAAATCTCAGAAACTATTTTTTCACCCAAACTGGATGATACTTTCAGGTAATGATCAGTACACTAAGCCCACTTGGTTCCCCAAATTTCGTTCTTCTATGTTGAAGCGTTCGTTTCCAGTAACAGTTTGAATTTTGGCGTTTCACTCTGTTTTCTCCTATATTGAGAGATGTATGTGGAACTCTAAATCAAACACGGTTTGTGCTAGCTTTTTGAAACTTGACACGATAATATAGTTTCAAGTTCGATCTCGAGGTTTTGTTTCCTCTTGATGTAGCCCTAAGCAGTGACTGGCGAGATACACTGTCCTTGAAAGGGGTTGCCAAGCTTCCCAAAATTACGAATCTCCAGAAATCTCAGAAACTATTTTTTCACCCAAACTGGATGATACTTTCAGGTAATGATCAGTACACTAAGCCCACTTGGTTCCCCAAATTTCGTTCTTCTATGTTGAACCGTTCGTTTCCAGTAACAGTTTGAATTTTGGCGTTTCACTCTGTTTTCTCCTATATTGATAGATGTATGTGGAACTCTATATCAAACACGGTTTGTGCTAGCTTCTTGAAACTTGACACGATAATGTAGTTTCAAGTTCTGTCTCTAGGTTTGTTTCCTCTTGATGTAGCCCTAAGCAGTGACTGGCGAGATACACTGTCCTTGAAAGGGGTTGCCAGGCTTCCCAAAATTACGAATCTCCAGAAATCTCAGCAACTATTTTTTCACCCAAACTGGATGATACTTTCAGGTAATGATCAGTACACTAAGCCCACTTGGTTCCCCAAATTTCGTTCTTCTATGTTGAAGCGTTCGTTTCCAGTAACAGTTTGAATTTTGGCGTTTCACTGTTTTCTCCTATATTGATAGATGTATGTGGAACTCTAAATCAAACACGGTTTGTGCTAGCTTCTTGAAACTTGACACGATAATATAGTTTCAAGTTCTGTCTCTAGGTTTGTTTCCTCTTGATGTAGCCCTAAGCAGTGACTGGCGAGATACACTGTCGTTGAAAGGGGTTGCCAAGCTTCCCAAAATTACGAATCTCCAGAAATCTCAGCAACTATTTTTTCACCCAAACTGGATGATACTTTCAGGTAATGATCAGTACACTAAGCCCACTTGGTTCCCCAAATTTCGTTCTTCTATGTTGAAGCGTTCGTTTCCAGTAACAGTTTGAATCTTGGCGTTTCACTCTGTTTCCTCCAATATTGATAGGTGTACGTGGAACTCTAAATCAAACACGGTTTGTGCTAGCTTCTTCAAACTTGACACGATAATGTAGTTTCAAGTTCTGTCTCTAGGTTTTGTTTCCTCTTGATGTAGCCCTAAGCAGTGACTGGCGAGATACACTGTCCTTGAAAGGGGTTGCCAAGCTTCCCAAAATTACGAATCTCCAGAAATCTCAGCAACTATTTTTTCACCCAAACTGGATGATACTTTCAGGTAATGATCAGTACACTAAGCCCACTTGGTTCCCCAAATTTCGTTCTTCTATGTTGAAGCGTTCGTTTCCAGTAACAGTTTGAATCTTGGCGTTTCACTCTGTTTCCTCCAATATTGATAGGTGTACGTGGAACTCTAAATCAAACACGGTTTGTGCTAGCTTCTTCAAACTTGACACGATAATGTAGTTTCAAGTTCTGTCTCTAGGTTTTGTTTCCTCTTGATGTAGCCCTAAGCAGTGACTGGCGAGATACACTGTCCTTGAAAGGGGTTGCCAAGCTTCCCAAAATTACGAATCTCCAGAAATCTCAGAAACTATTTTTTCACCCAAACTGGATGATACTTTCAGGTAATGATCAGTACACTAAGCCCACTTGGTTCCCCAAATTTCGTTCTTCTATGTTGAAGCGTTCGTTTCCAGTAACAGTTTGAATTTTGGCGTTTCACTCTGTTTTCTCCTATATTGATAGATGTATGTGGAACTCTAAATCAAACACGGTTTGTGCTAGCTTTTTGAAACTTGACACGATAATATAGTTTCAAGTTCGATCTCGAGGTTTTGTTTCCTCTTGATGTAGCCCTAAGCAGTGACTGGCGAGATACACTGTCCTTGAAAGGGGTTGCCAAGCTTCCCAAAATTACGAATCTCCAGAAATCTCAGAAACTATTTTTTCACCCAAACTGGATGATACTTTCAGGTAATGATCAGTACACTAAGCCCACTTGGTTCCCCAAATTTCGTTCTTCTATGTTGAACCGTTCGTTTCCAGTAACAGTTTGAATTTTGGCGTTTCACTCTGTTTTCTCCTATATTGATAGATGTATGTGGAACTCTATATCAAACACGGTTTGTGCTAGCTTCTTGAAACTTGACACGATAATGTAGTTTCAAGTTCTGTCTCTAGGTTTGTTTCCTCTTGATGTAGCCCTAAGCAGTGACTGGCGAGATACACTCTCCTTGAAAGGGGTTGCCAGGCTTCCCAAAATTACGAATCTCCAGAAATCTCAGCAACTATTTTTTCACCCAAACTGGATGATACTTTCAGGTAATGATCAGTACACTAAGCCCACTTGGTTCCCCAAATTTCGTTCTTCTATGTTGAAGCGTTCGTTTCCAGTAACAGTTTGAATTTTGGCGTTTCACTGTTTTCTCCTATATTGATAGATGTATGTGGAACTCTAAATCAAACACGGTTTGTGCTAGCTTCTTGAAACTTGACACGATAATGTAGTTTCAAGTTCTGTCTCTAGGTTTGTTTCCTCTTGATGTAGCCCTAAGCAGTGACTGGCGAGATACACTGTCGTTGAAAGGGGTTGCCAAGCTTCCCAAAATTACGAATCTCCAGAAATCTCAGCAACTATTTTTTCACCCAAACTGGATGATACTTTCAGGTAATGATCAGTACACTAAGCCCAGTTGGTTCCCCAAATTTCGTTCTTCTATGTTGAAGCGTTCGTTTCCAGTAACAGTTTGAATGTTGGCGTTTCACTCTGCTTTCTCCTATATTGATAGACGTATGTGGAACTCTAAATCAAACACGGTTTGTGCTAGCTTCTTGAAACTTGACACGATAATGTAGTTTCAAGTTCTGTCTCTAGGTTTTTTTTCCTCTTGATGTTGCCCTAAGCAGTGACTGGCGAGATACACTGTCCTTGAAAGGGGTTGCCAAGCTACCCAAAATTACGAATCTCCAGAAATCTCAGCAACTATTTTTTCACCCAAACTGGATGATACTTTCAGGTAATGATCAGTACACTAAGCCCAGTTGATTCCCCAAATTTCGTTCTTCTATGTTGAAGCGTTCGTTTCCAGTAACAGTTTGAATTTTGGCGTTTCACTCTGTTTTCTCCTATATTGATAGATGTATGTGGAACTCTAAATCAAACACGGTTTGTGCTAGCTTCTTGAAACTTGACACGATAATGTAGTTTCAAGTTCTATCTCTAGGTTTTGTTTCCTCTTGATGTAGCCCTAAGCAGTGACTGGCGAGATACACTGTCCTTGAAAGGGGTTGCCAAGCTTCCCAAAATTACGAATCTCCAGAAATCTCAGCAACTATTTTTTCACCCAAACTGGATGATACTTTCAGGTAATGATCAGTACACTAAGCCCACTTGGTTCCCCAAATTTCGTTCTTCTATGTTGAAGCGTTCGTTTCCAGTAACAGTTTGAATGTTGGCGTTTCACTCTGTTTTCTCCTATATTGATAGATGTATGTGGAACTCTAAATCAATCACGGTTTGTGCTAGCTTCTTGAAACTTGACACGATAATGTAGTTTCAAGTTCTGTCTCTAGGTTTTGTTTCCTCTTGATGTTGCCCTAAGCAGTGACTGGCGAGATACACTGTCCTTGAAAGGGGTTGCCAAGCTACCCAAAATTACGAATCTCCAGAAATCTCAGCAACTATTTTTTCACCCAAACTGGATGATACTTTCAGGTAATGATCAGTACACTAAGCCCAGTTGATTCCCCAAATTTCGTTCTTCTATGTTGAAGCGTTCGTTTCCAGTAACAGTTTGAATTTTGGCGTTTCACTCTGTTTTCTCCTATATTGATAGATGTATGTGGAACTCTAAATCAAACACGGTTTGTGCTAGCTTCTTGAAACTTGACACGATAATGTAGTTTCAAGTTCTATCTCTAGGTTTTGTTTCCTCTTGATGTAGCCCTAAGCAGTGACTGGCGAGATACACTGTCCTTGAAAGGGGTTGCCAAGCTTCCCAAAATTACGAATCTCCAGAAATCTCAGCAACTATTTTTTCACCCAAACTGGATGATACTTTCAGGTAATGATCAGTACACTAAGCCCACTTGGTTCCCCAAATTTCGTTCTTCTATGTTGAAGCGTTCGTTTCCAGTAACAGTTTGAATGTTGGCGTTTCACTCTGTTTTCTCCTATATTGATAGATGTATGTGGAACTCTAAATCAAACACGGTTTGTGCTAGCTTTTTGAAACTTGACACGATAATGTAGTTTCAAGTTCTATCTCGAGGTTTTGTTTCCTCTTGATGTAGCCCTAAGCAGTGACTGGCGAGATACACTGTCCTTGAAAGGGGTTGCCAAGCTTCCCAAAATTACGAATCTCCAGAAATCTCAGAAACTATTTTTTCACCCAAACTGGATAATACTTTCAGGTAATGATCAGTACACTAAGCCCACTTGGTTCCCCAAATTTCGTTCTTCTATGTTGAACCGTTTGTTTCCAGTAACAGTTTGAATGTTGGCGTTTCACTCTGTTTTCTCCTATATTGATAGATGTATGTGGAACTCTAAATCAAACACGGTTTGTGCTACCTTTTTGAAACTTGACACGATAATATAGTTTCAAGTTCTATCTCGAGGTTTTGTTTCCTCTTGATGTAGCCCTAAGCAGTGACTGGCGAGATACACTGTCCTTGAAAGGGGTTGCCAAGCTTCCCAAAATTACGAATCTCCAGAAATCTCAGAAACTATTTTTTCACCCAAACTGGATGATACTTTCAGGTAATGATCAGTACACTAAGCCCACTTGGTTCCCCAAATTTCGTTCTTCTATGTTGAACCGTTCGTTTCCAGTAACAGTTTGAATTTTGGCGTTTCACTCTGTTTTCTCCTATATTGATAGATGTATGTGGAACTCTATATCAAACACGGTTTGTGCTAGCTTCTTGAAACTTGAAACGATAATGTAGTTTCAAGTTCTGTCTCTAGGTTTGTTTCCTCTTGATGTAGCCCTAAGCAGTGACTGGCGAGATACACTGTCCTTGAAAGGGGTTGCCAAGCTTCCCAAAATTACGAATCTCCAGAAATCTCAGCAACTATTTTTTCACCCAAACTGGATGATACTTTCAGGTAATGATCAGTACACTAAGCCCACTTGGTTCCCCAAATTTCGTTCTTCTATGTTGAAGCGTTCGTTTCCAGTAACAGTTTGAATTTTGGCGTTTCACTCTGCTTTCTCCTATATTGATAGACGTATGTGGAACTCTAAATCAAACACGGTTTGTGCTAGCTTCTTGAAACTTGACACGATAATGTAGTTTCAAGTTCTGTCTCTAGGTTTGTTTCCTCTTGATGTAGCCCTAAGCAGTGACTGGCGAGATACACTGTCCTTGAAAGGGGTTGCCAAGCTTCCCAAAATTACGAATCTCCAGAAATCTCAGCAACTATTTTTTCACCCAAACTGGATGATACTTTCAGGTAATGATCAGTACACTAAGCCCACTTGGTTCCCCAAATTTTGTTCTTCTATGTTGAAGCGTTCGTTTCCAGTAACAGTTTGAATTTTGGCGTTTCACTCTGCTTTCTCCTATATTGATAGACGTATGTGGAACTCTAAATCAAACACGGTTTGTGCTAGCTTCTTGAAACTTGACACGATAATGTAGTTTCAAGTTCTGTCTCTAGGTTTTGTTTCCTCTTGATGTTGCCCTAAGCAGTGACTGGCGAGATACACTGTCCTTGAAAGGGGTTGCCAAGCTACCCAAAATTACGAATCTCCAGAAATCTAGCAACTATTTTTTCACCCAAACTGGATGATACTTTCAGGTAATGATCAGTACACTAAGCCCAGTTGGTTCCCCAAATTTCGTTCTTCTATGTTGAAGCGTTCGTTTCCAGTAACAGTTTGAATTTTGGCGTTTCACTCTGTTTTCTCCTATATTGATAGATGTATGTGGAACTCTAAATCAAACACGGTTGTGCTAGCTTCTTGAAACTTGACACGATAATATAGTTTCAAGTTCTGTCTCTAGGTTTTGTTTCCTCTTGATGTAGCCCTAAGCAGTGACTGGCGAGATACACTGTCCTTGAAAGGGGTTGCCAAGCTTCCCAAAATTACGAATCTCCAGAAATCTCAGCAACTATTTTTTCACCCAAACTGGATGATACTTTCAGGTAATGATCAGTACACTAAGCCCACTTGGTTCCCCAAATTTCGTTCTTCTATGTTGAAGCGTTCGTTTCCAGTAACAGTTTGAATCTTGGAGTTTCACTCTGTTTCCTCCAATATTGATAGGTGTACGTGGAACTCTAAATCAAACACGGTTTGTGCTAGCTTCTTCAAACTTGACACGATAATGTAGTTTTAATTTCTGTCTCTAGGTTTTGTTTCCTCTTGATGTAGCCCTAAGCAGTGACTGGCGAGATACACTGTCCTTGAAAGGGGTTGCCAAGCTTCCCAAAATTACGAATCTCCAGAAATCTCAGCAACTATTTTTTCACCCAAACTGGATGATACTTTCAGGTAATGATCAGTACACTAAGCCCACTTGGTTCCCCAAATTTCGTTCTTCTATGTTGAAGCGTTCGTTTCCAGTAACAGTTTGAATCTTGGCGTTTCACTCTGTTTCCTCCAATATTGATAGGTGTACGTGGAACTCTAAATCAAACACGGTTTGTGCTAGCTTCTTCAAACTTGACACGATAATGTAGTTTCAAGTTCTGTCTCTAGGTTTTGTTTCCTCTTGATGTAGCCCTAAGCAGTGACTGGCGAGATACACTGTCCTTGAAAGGGGTTGCCAAGCTACCCAAAATTACGAATCTCCAGAAATCTCAGCAACTATTTTTTCACCCAAACTGGATGATACTTTCAGGTAATGATCAGTACACTAAGCCCAGTTGGTTCCCCAAATTTCGTTCTTCTATGTTGAAGCGTTCGTTTCCAGTAACAGTTTGAATTTTGGCGTTTCACTCTGTTTTCTCCTATATTGATAGATGTATGTGGAACTCTAAATCAAACACGGTTTGTGCTAGCTTCTTGAAACTTGACACGATAATGTAGTTTCAAGTTCTATCTCTAGGTTTTGTTTCCTCTTGATGTAGCCCTAAGCAATGACTGGCGAGATACACTGTCCTTGAAAGGGGATGCCAAGCTTCCCAAAATTACGAATCTCCAGAAATCTCAGCAACTATTTTTTCACCCAAACTGGATGATACTTTCAGGTAATGATCAGTACACTAAGCCCACTTGGTTCCCCAAATTTCGTTCTTCTATGTTGAAGCGTTCGTTTCCAGTAACAGTTTGAATTTTGGCGTTTCACTCTGTTTTCTCCTATATTGATAGATGTATGTGGAACTCTAAATCAAACACGGTTTGTGCTAGCTTCTTGAAACTTGACACGATAATGTAGTTTCAAGTTCTATCTCTAGGTTTTGTTTCCTCTTGATGTAGCCCTAAGCAGTGACTGGCGAGATACACTGTCCTTGAAAGGGGTTGCCAAGCTTCCCAAAATTACGAATCTCCAGAAATCTCAGCAACTATTTTTTCACCCAAACTGGATGATACTTTCAGGTAATGATCAGTACACTAAGCCCACTTGGTTCCCCAAATTTCGTTCTTCTATGTTGAAGCGTTCGTTTCCAGTAACAGTTTGAATCTTGGCGTTTCACTCTGTTTCCTCCAATATTGATAGGTGTACGTGGAACTCTAAATCAAACACGGTTTGTGCTAGCTTCTTCAAACTTGACACGATAATGTAGTTTCAAGTTCTGTCTCTAGGTTTTGTTTCCTCTTGATGTAGCCCTAAGCAGTGACTGGCGAGATACACTGTCCTTGAAAGGGGTTGCCAAGCTTCCCAAAATTACGAATCTCCAGAAATCTCAGCAACTATTTTTTCACCCAAACTGGATGATACTTTCAGGTAATGATCAGTACACTAAGCCCAGTTGGTTCCCCAAATTTCGTTCTTCTATGTTGAAGCGTTCGTTTCTAGTAACAGTTTGAATTTTGGCGTTTCACTCTGTTTTCTCCTATATTGATAGATGTATGTGGAACTCTAAATCAAACACGGTTTGTGCTAGCTTCTTGAAACTTGACACGATAATGTAGTTTCAAGTTCTATCTCTAGGTTTTGTTTCCTCTTGATGTAGCCCTAAGCAGTGACTGGCGAGATACACTGTCCTTGAAAGGGGTTGCCAAGCTTCCCAAAATTACGAATCTCCAGAAATCTCAGCAACTATTTTTTCACCCAAACTGGATGATACTTTCAGGTAATGATCAGTACACTAAGCCCAGTTGGTTCCCCAAATTTCGTTCTTCTATGTTGAAGCGTTCGTTTCCAGTAACAGTTTGAATGTTGGCGTTTCACTCTGTTTTCTCCTATATTGATAGATGTATGTGGAACTCTAAATCAAACACGGTTTGTGCTAGCTTTTTGAAACTTGACACGATAATGTAGTTTCACGTTCTATCTCTAGGTTTTGTTTCCTCTTGATGTAGCCCTAAGCAGTGACTGGCGAGATACACTGTCCTTGAAAGGGGTTGCCAAGCTTCCCAAAATTACGAATCTCCAGAAATCTCAGCAACTATTTTTTCACCCAAACTGGATGATACTTTCAGGTAATGATCAGTACACTAAGCCCAGTTGGTTCCCCAAATTTCGTTCTTCTATGTTGAAGCGTTCGTTTCCAGTAACAGTTTGAATCTTGGCGTTTCACTCTGTTTCCTCCAATATTGATAGGTGTACGTGGAACTCTAAATCAAACACGGTTTGTGCTAGCTTCTTCAAACTTGACACGATAATGTAGTTTCAAGTTCTGTCTCTAGGTTTTGTTTCCTCTTGATGTAGCCCTAAGCAGTGACTGGCGAGATACACTGTCCTTGAAAGGGGTTGCCAAGCTTCCCAAAATTACGAATCTCCAGAAATCTCAGCAACTATTTTTTCACCCAAACTGGATGATACTTTCAGGTAATGATCAGTACACTAAGCCCAGTTGGTTCCCCAAATTTCGTTCTTCTATGTTGAAGCGTTCGTTTCTAGTAACAGTTTGAATTTTGGCGTTTCACTCTGTTTTCTCCTATATTGATAGATGTATGTGGAACTCTAAATCAAACACGGTTTGTGCTAGCTTCTTGAAACTTGACACGATAATGTAGTTTCAAGTTCTATCTCTAGGTTTTGTTTCCTCTTGATGTAGCCCTAAGCAGTGACTGGCGAGATACACTGTCCTTGAAAGGGGTTGCCAAGCTTCCCAAAATTACGAATCTCCAGAAATCTCAGCAACTATTTTTTCACCCAAACTGGATGATACTTTCAGGTAATGATCAGTACACTAAGCCCAGTTGGTTCCCCAAATTTCGTTCTTCTATGTTGAAGCGTTCGTTTCCAGTAACAGTTTGAATGTTGGCGTTTCACTCTGTTTTCTCCTATATTGATAGATGTATGTGGAACTCTAAATCAAACACGGTTTGTGCTAGCTTTTTGAAACTTGACACGATAATGTAGTTTCATGTTCTATCTCTAGGTTTTGTTTCCTCTTGATGTAGCCCTAAGCAGTGACTGGCGAGATACACTGTCCTTGAAAGGGGTTGCCAAGCTTCCCAAAATTACGAATCTCCAGAAATCTCAGCAACTATTTTTTCACCCAAACTGGATGATACTTTCAGGTAATGATCAGTACACTAAGCCCAGTTGGTTCCCCAAATTTCGTTCTTCTATGTTGAAGCGTTCGTTTCCAGTAACAGTTTGAATTTTGGCGTTTCACTCTGTTTTCTCCTATATTGAGAGATGTATGTGGAACTCTAAATCAAACACGGTTTGTGCTAGCTTCTTGAAACTTGACACGATAATGTAGTTTCAAGTTCTGTCTCTAGGTTTTGTTTCCTCTTGATGTAGCCCTAAGCAGTGACTGGCGAGATACACTGTCCTTGAAAGGGGTTGCCAAGCTTCCCAAAATTACGAATCTCCAGAAATCTCAGCAACTATTTTTTCACCCAAACTGGATGATACTTTCAGGTAATGATCAGTACACTAAGCCCAGTTGGTTCCCCAAATTTCGTTCTTCTATGTTGAACCGTTCGTTTCCAGTAACAGTTTGAATGTTGGCGTTTCACTCTGTTTTCTCCTATATTGATAGATGTATGTGGAACTCTATATCAAACACGGTTTGTGCTAGCTTCTTGAAACTTGACAAGATAATGTAGTTTCAAGTTCTGTCTCTAGGTTTGTTTCCTCTTGATGTAGCCCTAAGCAGTGACTGGCGAGATACACTGTCCTTGAAAGGGGTTGCCAAGCTTCCCAAAATTACAAATCTCCAGAAATCTCAGAAACTATTTTTTCACCCAAACTGGATGATACTTTCAGGTAATGATCAGTACACTAAGCCCACTTGGTTCCCCAAATTTCGTTCTTCTATGTTGAAGCGTTCGTTTCCAGTAACAGTTTGAATGTTGGCGTTTCACTCTGTTTTCTCCTATATTGATAGACGTATGTGGAACTCTAAATCAAACACGGTTTGTGCTAGCTTCGTGAAACTTGACACGATAATGTAGTTTCAAGTTCTGTCTCTAGGTTTTGTTTCCTCTTGATGTTGCCCTAAGCAGTGACTGGCGAGATACACTGTCCTTGAAAGGGGTTGCCAAGCTACCCAAAATTACGAATCTCCAGAAATCTCAGCAACTATTTTTTCACCCAAACTGGATGATACTTTCAGGTAATGATCAGTACACTAAGCCCACTTGGTTCCCCAAATTTCGTTCTTCTATGTTGAAGCGTTCGTTTCCAGTAACAGTTTGAATTTTGGCGTTTCACTCTGTTTTCTCCTATATTGAGAGATGTATGTGGAACTCTAAATCAAACACGGTTTGTGCTAGCTTCTTCAAACTTGACACGATAATATAGTTTCAAGTTCTATCTCTAGGTTTTGTTTCCTCTTGATGTAGCCCTAAGCAGTGACTGGCGAGATACACTGTCCTTGAAAGGGGTTGCCAAGCTTCCCAAAATTACGAATCTCCAGAAATCGCAGCAACTATTTTTTCACCCAAACTGGATGATACTTTCAGGTAATGATCAGTACACTAAGCCCACTTGGTTCCCCAAATTTCGTTCTTCTATGTTGAAGCGTTCGTTTCCAGTAACAGTTTGAATTTTGGCGTTTCACTCTGTTTCCTCCAATATTGATAGGTGTACGTGGAACTCTAAATCAAACACGGTTTGTGCTAGCTTGTTGAAACTTGACACGATAATGTAGTTTCAAGTTCTGTCTCTAGGTTTTGTTTCCTCTTGATGTTGCCCTAAGCAGTGACTGGCGAGATACACTGTCCTTGAAAGGGGTTGCCAAGCTACCCAAAATTACGAATCTCCAGAAATCTCAGCAACTATTTTTTCACCCAAACTGGATGATACTTTCAGGTAATGATCAGTACACTAAGCCCACTTGGTTCCCCAAATTTCGTTCTTCTATGTTGAAGCGTTCGTTTCCAGTAACAGTTTGAATTTTGGCGTTTCACTCTGTTTTCTCCTATATTGATAGATGTATGTGGAACTCTAAATCAAACACGGTTTGTGCTAGCTTCTTGAAACTTGACACGATAATGTAGTTTCAAGTTCTATCTCTAGGTTTTGTTTCCTCTTGATGTAGCCCTAAGCAGTGACTGGCGAGATACACTGACCTTGAAAGGGGTTGCCAAGCTTCCCAAAATTACGAATCTCCAGAAATCTCAGCAACTATTTTTTCACCCAAACTGGATGATACTTTCAGGTAATGATCAGTACACTAAGCCCACTTGGTTCCCCAAATTTCGTTCTTCTATGTTGAAGCGTTCGTTTCCAGTAACAGTTTGAATGTTGGCGTTTCACTCTGTTTTCTCCTATATTGATAGATGTATGTGGAACTCTAAATCAAACACGGTTTGTGCTAGCTTTTTGAAACTTGACACGATAATGTAGTTTCAAGTTCTATCTCTAGGTTTTGTTTCCTCTTGATGTAGCCCTAAGCAGTGACTGGCGAGATACACTGTCCTTGAAAGGGGTTGCCAAGCTTCCCAAAATTACGAATCTCCAGAAATCTCAGAAACTATTTTTTCGCCCAAACTGGATGATACTTTCAGGTAATGATCAGTACACTAAACCCACTTGGTTCCCCAAATTTCGTTCTTCTATGTTGAAGCGTTCGTTTCCAGTAACAGTTTGAATTTTGGCGTTTCACTCTGTTTTCTCCTATATTGATAGATGTATGTGGAACTCTAAATCAAACACGGTTTGTGCTAGCTTCTTGAAACTTGACACAATAATGTAGTTTCAAGTTCTATCTCTAGGTTTTGTTTCCTCTTGATGTAGCCCTAAGCAGTGACTGGCGAGATACACTGTCCTTGAAAGGGGTTGCCAAGCTTCCCAAAATTACGAATCTCCAGAAATCTCAGCAACTATTTTTTCACCCAAACTGGATGATACTTTCAGGTAATGATCAGTACACTAAGCCCACTTGGTTCCCCAAATTTCGTTCTTCTATGTTGAAGCGTTCGTTTCCAGTAACAGTTTGAATTTTGGCGTTTCACTCTGTTTTCTCCTATATTGATAGATGTATGTGGAACTCTAAATCAAACACGGTTGTGCTAGCTTCTTGAAACTTGACACGATAATATAGTTTCAAGTTCTATCTCTAGGTTTTGTTTCCTCTTGATGTAGCCCTAAGCAGTGACTGGCGAGATACACTGTCCTTGAAAGGGGTTGCCAAGCTTCCCAAAATTACGAATCTCCAGAAATCTCAGCAACTATTTTTTCACCCAAACTGGATGATACTTTCAGGTAATGATCAGTACACTAAGCCCACTTGGTTCCCCAAATTTCGTTCTTCTATGTTGAAGCGTTCGTTTCCAGTAACAGTTTGAATTTTGGCGTTTCACTCTGTTTTCTCCTATATTGATAGATGTATGTGGAACTCTAAATCAAACACGGTTTGTGCTAGCTTCTTGAAACTTGACACGATAATGTAGTTTCAAGTTCTATCTCTAGGTTTTGTTTCCTCTTGATGTAGCCCTAAGCAGTGACTGGCGAGATACACTGTCCTTGAAAGGGGTTGCCAAGCTTCCCAAAATTACGAATCTCCAGAAATCTCAGCAACTATTTTTTCACCCAAACTGGATGATACTTTCAGGTAATGATCAGTACACTAAGCCCACTTGGTTCCCCAAATTTCGTTCTTCTATGTTGAAGCGTTCGTTTCCAGTAACAGTTTGAATGTTGGCGTTTCACTCTGTTTTCTCCTATATTGAGAGATGTATGTGGAACTCTAAATCAAACACGGTTTGTGCTAGCTTCTTGAAACTTGACACGATAATGTAGTTTCAAGTTCTGTCTCTAGGTTTTGTTTCCTCTTGATGTAGCCCTAAGCAGTGACTGGCGAGATACACTGTCCTTGAAAGGGGTTGCCAAGCTTCCCAAAATTACGAATCTCCAGAAATCTCAGCAACTATTTTTTCACCCAAACTGGATGATACTTTCAGGTAATGATCAGTACACTAAGCCCACTTGGTTCCCCAAATTTCGTTCTTCTATGTTGAAGCGTTCGTTTCCAGTAACAGTTTGAATCTTGGCGTTTCACTCTGTTTCCTCCAATATTGATAGGTGTACGTGGAACTCTAAATCAAACACGGTTTGTGCTAGCTTCTTCAAACTTGACACGATAATGTAGTTTCAAGTTCTGTCTCTAGGTTTTGTTTCCTCTTGATGTAGCCCTAAGCAGTGACTGGCGAGATACACTGTCCTTGAAAGGGGTTGCCAAGCTACCCAAAATTACGAATCTCCAGAAATCTCAGCAACTATTTTTTCACCCAAACTGGATGATACTTTCAGGTAATGATCAGTACACTAAGCCCAGTTGGTTCCCCAAATTTCGTTCTTCTATGTTGAAGCGTTCGTTTCCAGTAACAGTTTGAATTTTGGCGTTTCACTCTGTTTTCTCCTATATTGATAGATGTATGTGGAACTCTAAATCAAACACGGTTTGTGCTAGCTTCTTGAAACTTGACACGATAATGTAGTTTCAAGTTCTATCTCTAGGTTTTGTTTCCTCTTGATGTAGCCCTAAGCAGTGACTGGCGAGATACACTGTCCTTGAAAGGGGTTGCCAAGCTACCCAAAATTACGAATCTCCAGAAATCTCAGCAACTATTTTTTCACCCAAACTGGATGATACTTTCAGGTAATGATCAGTACACTAAGCCCACTTGGTTCCCCAAATTTCGTTCTTCTATGTTGAAGCGTTCGTTTCCAGTAACAGTTTGAATTTTGGCGTTTCACTCTGTTTTCTCCTATATTGATAGATGTATGTGGAACTCTAAATCAAACACGGTTTGTGCTAGCTTTTTGAAACTTGACACGATAATGTAGTTTCAAGTTCTATCTCGAGGTTTTGTTTCCTCTTGATGTAGCCCTAAGCAGTGACTGGCGAGATACACTGTCCTTGAAAGGGGTTGCCAAGCTTCCCAAAATTACGAATCTCCAGAAATCTCAGCAACTATTTTTTCACCCAAACTGGATGATACTTTCAGGTAATGATCAGTACACTAAGCCCACTTGGTTCCCCAAATTTCGTTCTTCTATGTTGAACCGTTCGTTTCCAGTAACAGTTTGAATTTTGGCGTTTCACTCTGTTTTCTCCTATATTGATAGATGTATGTGGAACTCTAAATCAAACACGGTTTGTGCTAGCTTCTTGAAACTTGACACGATAATGTAGTTTCAAGTTCTATCTCTAGGTTTTGTTTCCTCTTGATGTAGCCCTAAGCAGTGACTGGCGAGATACACTGTCCTTGAAAGGGGTTGCCAAGCTTCCCAAAATTACGAATCTCCAGAAATCTCAGCAACTATTTTTTCACCCAAACTGGATGATACTTTCAGGTAATGATCAGTACACTAAGCCCACTTGGTTCCCCAAATTTCGTTCTTCTATGTTGAAGCGTTCGTTTCCAGTAACAGTTTGAATCTTGGCGTTTCACTCTGTTTCCTCCAATATTGATAGGTGTACGTGGAACTCTAAATCAAACACGGTTTGTGCTAGCTTCTTCAAACTTGACACGATAATGTAGTTTCAAGTTCTGTCTCTAGGTTTTGTTTCCTCTTGATGTAGCCCTAAGCAGTGACTGGCGAGATACACTGTCCTTGAAAGGGGTTGCCAAGCTACCCAAAATTACGAATCTCCAGAAATCTCAGCAACTATTTTTTCACCCAAACTGGATGATACTTTCAGGTAATGATCAGTACACTAAGCCCAGTTGGTTCCCCAAATTTCGTTCTTCTATGTTGAAGCGTTCGTTTCCAGTAACAGTTTAAATTTTGGCGTTTCACTCTGTTTTCTCCTATATTGATAGATGTATGTGGAACTCTAAATCAAACACGGTTTGTGCTAGCTTCTTGAAACTTGACACGATAATGTAGTTTCAAGTTCTGTCTCTAGGTTTTGTTTCCTCTTGATGTAGCCCTAAGCAGTGACTGGCGAGATACACTGTCCTTGAAAGGGGTTGCCAAGCTTCCCAAAATTACGAATCTCCAGAAATCTCAGCAACTATTTTTTCACCCAAACTGGATGATACTTTCAGGTAATGATCAGTACACTAAGCCCACTTGGTTCCCCAAATTTCGTTCTTCTATGTTGAAGCGTTCGTTTCCAGTAACAGTTTGAATTTTGGCGTTTCACTCTGTTTTCTCCTATATTGAGAGATGTATGTGGAACTCTAAATCAAACACGGTTTGTGCTAGCTTCTTGAAACTTGACACGATAATGTAGTTTCAAGTTCTGTCTCTAGGTTTTGTTTCCTCTTGATGTAGCCCTAAGCAGTGACTGGCGAGATACACTGTCCTTGAAAGGGGTTGCCAAGCTTCCCAAAATTACGAATCTCCAGAAATCTCAGCAACTATTTTTTCACCCAAACTGGATGATACTTTCAGGTAATGATCAGTACACTAAGCCCAGTTGGTTCCCCAAATTTCGTTCTTCTATGTTGAACCGTTCGTTTCCAGTAACAGTTTGAATGTTGGCGTTTCACTCTGTTTTCTCCTATATTGATAGATGTATGTGGAACTCTATATCAAACACGGTTTGTGCTAGCTTCTTGAAACTTGACAAGATAATGTAGTTTCAAGTTCTGTCTCTAGGTTTGTTTCCTCTTGATGTAGCCCTAAGCAGTGACTGGCGAGATACACTGTCCTTGAAAGGGGTTGCCAAGCTTCCCAAAATTACGAATCTCCAGAAATCTCAGAAACTATTTTTTCACCCAAACTGGATGATACTTTCAGGTAATGATCAGTACACTAAGCCCACTTGGTTCCCCAAATTTCGTTCTTCTATGTTGAAGCGTTCGTTTCCAGTAACAGTTTGAATGTTGGCGTTTCACTCTGTTTTCTCCTATATTGATAGACGTATGTGGAACTCTAAATCAAACACGGTTTGTGCTAGCTTCGTGAAACTTGACACGATAATGTAGTTTCAAGTTCTGTCTCTAGGTTTTGTTTCCTCTTGATGTTGCCCTAAGCAGTGACTGGCGAGATACACTGTCCTTGAAAGGGGTTGCCAAGCTACCCAAAATTACGAATCTCCAGAAATCTCAGCAACTATTTTTTCACCCAAACTGGATGATACTTTCAGGTAATGATCAGTACACTAAGCCCAGTTGGTTCCCCAAATTTCGTTCTTCTATGTTGAAGCGTTCGTTTCCAGTAACAGTTTGAATTTTGGCGTTTCACTCTGTTTTCTCCTATATTGAGAGATGTATGTGGAACTCTAAATCAAACACGGTTTGTGCTAGCTTCTTCAAACTTGACACGATAATATAGTTTCAAGTTCTATCTCTAGGTTTTGTTTCCTCTTGATGTAGCCCTAAGCAGTGACTGGCGAGATACACTGTCCTTGAAAGGGGTTGCCAAGCTTCCCAAAATTACGAATCTCCAGAAATCGCAGCAACTATTTTTTCACCCAAACTGGATGATACTTTCAGGTAATGATCAGTACACTAAGCCCACTTGGTTCCCCAAATTTCGTTCTTCTATGTTGAAGCGTTCGTTTCCAGTAACAGTTTGAATTTTGGCGTTTCACTCTGTTTCCTCCAATATTGATAGGTGTACGTGGAACTCTAAATCAAACACGGTTTGTGCTAGCTTGTTGAAACTTGACACGATAATGTAGTTTCAAGTTCTGTCTCTAGGTTTTGTTTCCTCTTGATGTTGCCCTAAGCAGTGACTGGCGAGATACACTGTCCTTGAAAGGGGTTGCCAAGCTACCCAAAATTACGAATCTCCAGAAATCTCAGCAACTATTTTTTCACCCAAACTGGATGATACTTTCAGGTAATGATCAGTACACTAAGCCCACTTGGTTCCCCAAATTTCGTTCTTCTATGTTGAAGCGTTCGTTTCCAGTAACAGTTTGAATTTTGGCGTTTCACTCTGTTTTCTCCTATATTGATAGATGTATGTGGAACTCTAAATCAAACACGGTTTGTGCTAGCTTCTTGAAACTTGACACGATAATGTAGTTTCAAGTTCTATCTCTAGGTTTTGTTTCCTCTTGATGTAGCCCTAAGCAGTGACTGGCGAGATACACTGTCCTTGAAAGGGGTTGCCAAGCTTCCCAAAATTACGAATCTCCAGAAATCTCAGCAACTATTTTTTCACCCAAACTGGATGATACTTTCAGGTAATGATCAGTACACTAAGCCCACTTGGTTCCCCAAATTTCGTTCTTCTATGTTGAAGCGTTCGTTTCCAGTAACAGTTTGAATGTTGGCGTTTCACTCTGTTTTCTCCTATATTGATAGATGTATGTGGAACTCTAAATCAAACACGGTTTGTGCTAGCTTTTTGAAACTTGACACGATAATGTAGTTTCAAGTTCTATCTCTAGGTTTTGTTTCCTCTTGATGTAGCCCTAAGCAGTGACTGGCGAGATACACTGTCCTTGAAAGGGGTTGCCAAGCTTCCCAAAATTACGAATCTCCAGAAATCTCAGAAACTATTTTTTCGCCCAAACTGGATGATACTTTCAGGTAATGATCAGTACACTAAACCCACTTGGTTCCCCAAATTTCGTTCTTCTATGTTGAAGCGTTCGTTTCCAGTAACAGTTTGAATGTTGGCGTTTCACTCTGTTTTCTCCTATATTGATAGATGTATGTGGAACTCTAAATCAAACACGGTTTGTGCTAGCTTCTTGAAACTTGACACAATAATGTAGTTTCAAGTTCTATCTCTAGGTTTTGTTTCCTCTTGATGTAGCCCTAAGCAGTGACTGGCGAGATACACTGTCCTTGAAAGGGGTTGCCAAGCTTCCCAAAATTACGAATCTCCAGAAATCTCAGCAACTATTTTTTCACCCAAACTGGATGATACTTTCAGGTAATGATCAGTACACTAAGCCCACTTGGTTCCCCAAATTTCGTTCTTCTATGTTGAAGCGTTCGTTTCCAGTAACAGTTTGAATTTTGGCGTTTCACTCTGTTTTCTCCTATATTGATAGATGTATGTGGAACTCTAAATCAAACACGGTTGTGCTAGCTTCTTGAAACTTGACACGATAATATAGTTTCAAGTTCTATCTCTAGGTTTTGTTTCCTCTTGATGTAGCCCTAAGCAGTGACTGGCGAGATACACTGTCCTTGAAAGGGGTTGCCAAGCTTCCCAAAATTACGAATCTCCAGAAATCTCAGCAACTATTTTTTCACCCAAACTGGATGATACTTTCAGGTAATGATCAGTACACTAAGCCCAGTTGGTTCCCCAAATTTCGTTCTTCTATGTTGAAGCGTTCGTTTCCAGTAACAGTTTGAATTTTGGCGTTTCACTCTGTTTTCTCCTATATTGAGAGATGTATGTGGAACTCTAAATCAAACACGGTTTGTGCTAGCTTCTTCAAACTTGACACGATAATGTAGTTTCAAGTTCTGTCTCTAGGTTTTGTTTCCTCTTGATGTAGCCCTAAGCAGTGACTGGCGAGATACACTGTCCTTGAAAGGGGTTGCCAAGCTTCCCAAAATTACGAATCTCCAGAAATCTCAGCAACTATTTTTTCACCCAAACTGGATGATACTTTCAGGTAATGATCAGTACACTAAGCCCACTTGGTTCCCCAAATTTCGTTCTTCTATGTTGAAGCGTTCGTTTCCAGTAACAGTTTGAATTTTGGCGTTTCACTCTGTTTTCTCCTATATTGATAGATGTATGTGGAACTCTAAATCAAACACGGTTTGTGCTAGCTTCTTGAAACTTGACACGATAATGTAGTTTCAAGTTCTATCTCTAGGTTTTGTTTCCTCTTGATGTAGCCCTAAGCAGTGACTGGCGAGATACACTGTCCTTGAAAGGGGTTGCCAAGCTTCCCAAAATTACGAATCTCCAGAAATCTCAGCAACTATTTTTTCACCCAAACTGGATGATACTTTCAGGTAATGATCAGTACACTAAGCCCACTTGGTTCCCCAAATTTCGTTCTTCTATGTTGAAGCGTTCGTTTCCAGTAACAGTTTGAATCTTGGCGTTTCACTCTGTTTCCTCCAATATTGATAGGTGTACGTGGAACTCTAAATCAAACACGGTTTGTGCTAGCTTCTTCAAACTTGACACGATAATGTAGTTTCAAGTTCTGTCTCTAGGTTTTGTTTCCTCTTGATGTAGCCCTAAGCAGTGACTGGCGAGATACACTGTCCTTGAAAGGGGTTGCCAAGCTACCCAAAATTACGAATCTCCAGAAATCTCAGCAACTATTTTTTCACCCAAACTGGATGATACTTTCAGGTAATGATCAGTACACTAAGCCCAGGTGGTTCCCCAAATTTCGTTCTTCTATGTTGAAGCGTTCGTTTCCAGTAACAGTTTGAATTTTGGCGTTTCACTCTGTTTTCTCCTATATTGATAGATGTATGTGGAACTCTAAATCAAACACGGTTTGTGCTAGCTTCTTGAAACTTGACACGATAATGTAGTTTCAAGTTCTATCTCTAGGTTTTGTTTCCTCTTGATGTAGCCCTAAGCAGTGACTGGCGAGATACACTGTCCTTGAAAGGGGTTGCCAAGCTTCCCAAAATTACGAATCTCCAGAAATCTCAGCAACTATTTTTTCACCCAAACTGGATGATACTTTCAGGTAATGATCAGTACACTAAGCCCACTTGGTTCCCCAAATTTCGTTCTTCTATGTTGAAGCGTTCGTTTCCAGTAACAGTTTGAATCTTGGCGTTTCACTCTGTTTCCTCCAATATTGATAGGTGTACGTGGAACTCTAAATCAAACACGGTTTGTGCTAGCTTCTTCAAACTTGACACGATAATGTAGTTTCAAGTTCTGTCTCTAGGTTTTGTTTCCTCTTGATGTAGCCCTAAGCAGTGACTGGCGAGATACACTGTCCTTGAAAGGGGTTGCCAAGCTACCCAAAATTACGAATCTCCAGAAATCTCAGCAACTATTTTTTCACCCAAACTGGATGATACTTTCAGGTAATGATCAGTACACTAAGCCCAGTTGGTTCCCCAAATTTCGTTCTTCTATGTTGAAGCGTTCGTTTCCAGTAACAGTTTAAATTTTGGCGTTTCACTCTGTTTTCTCCTATATTGATAGATGTATGTGGAACTCTAAATCAAACACGGTTTGTGCTAGCTTCTTGAAACTTGACACGATAATGTAGTTTCAAGTTCTGTCTCTAGGTTTTGTTTCCTCTTGATGTAGCCCTAAGCAGTGACTGGCGAGATACACTGTCCTTGAAAGGGGTTGCCAAGCTTCCCAAAATTACGAATCTCCAGAAATCTCAGCAACTATTTTTTCACCCAAACTGGATGATACTTTCAGGTAATGATCAGTACACTAAGCCCACTTGGTTCCCCAAATTTCGTTCTTCTATGTTGAAGCGTTCGTTTCCAGTAACAGTTTGAATTTTGGCGTTTCACTCTGTTTTCTCCTATATTGATAGATGTATGTGGAACTCTAAATCAAACACGGTTTGTGCTAGCTTCTTGAAACTTGACACGATAATGTAGTTTCAAGTTCTATCTCTAGGTTTTGTTTCCTCTTGATGTAGCCCTAAGCAGTGACTGGCGAGATACACTGTCCTTGAAAGGGGTTGCCAAGCTTCCCAAAATTACGAATCTCCAGAAATCTCAGCAACTATTTTTTCACCCAAACTGGATGATACTTTCAGGTAATGATCAGTACACTAAGCCCACTTGGTTCCCCAAATTTCGTTCTTCTATGTTGAAGCGTTCGTTTCCAGTAACAGTTTGAATGTTGGCGTTTCACTCTGTTTTCTCCTATATTGAGAGATGTATGTGGAACTCTAAATCAAACACGGTTTGTGCTAGCTTCTTGAAACTTGACACGATAATGTAGTTTCAAGTTCTGTCTCTAGGTTTTGTTTCCTCTTGATGTAGCCCTAAGCAGTGACTGGCGAGATACACTGTCCTTGAAAGGGGTTGCCAAGCTTCCCAAAATTACGAATCTCCAGAAATCTCAGCAACTATTTTTTCACCCAAACTGGATGATACTTTCAGGTAATGATCAGTACACTAAGCCCACTTGGTTCCCCAAATTTCGTTCTTCTATGTTGAAGCGTTCGTTTCCAGTAACAGTTTGAATCTTGGCGTTTCACTCTGTTTCCTCCAATATTGATAGGTGTACGTGGAACTCTAAATCAAACACGGTTTGTGCTAGCTTCTTCAAACTTGACACGATAATGTAGTTTCAAGTTCTGTCTCTAGGTTTTGTTTCCTCTTGATGTAGCCCTAAGCAGTGACTGGCGAGATACACTGTCCTTGAAAGGGGTTGCCAAGCTACCCAAAATTACGAATCTCCAGAAATCTCAGCAACTATTTTTTCACCCAAACTGGATGATACTTTCAGGTAATGATCAGTACACTAAGCCCAGTTGGTTCCCCAAATTTCGTTCTTCTATGTTGAAGCGTTCGTTTCCAGTAACAGTTTGAATTTTGGCGTTTCACTCTGTTTTCTCCTATATTGATAGATGTATGTGGAACTCTAAATCAAACACGGTTTGTGCTAGCTTCTTGAAACTTGACACGATAATGTAGTTTCAAGTTCTATCTCTAGGTTTTGTTTCCTCTTGATGTAGCCCTAAGCAGTGACTGGCGAGATACACTGTCCTTGAAAGGGGTTGCCAAGCTTCCCAAAATTACGAATCTCCAGAAATCTCAGCAACTATTTTTTCACCCAAACTGGATGATACTTTCAGGTAATGATCAGTACACTAAGCCCACTTGGTTCCCCAAATTTCGTTCTTCTATGTTGAAGCGTTCGTTTCCAGTAACAGTTTGAATGTTGGCGTTTCACTCTGTTTTCTCCTATATTGATAGATGTATGTGGAACTCTAAATCAAACACGGTTTGTGCTAGCTTTTTGAAACTTGACACGATAATGTAGTTTCAAGTTCTATCTCGAGGTTTTGTTTCCTCTTGATGTAGCCCTAAGCAGTGACTGGCGAGATACACTGTCCTTGAAAGGGGTTGCCAAGCTTCCCAAAATTACGAATCTCCAGAAATCTCAGCAACTATTTTTTCACCCAAACTGGATGATACTTTCAGGTAATGATCAGTACACTAAGCCCACTTGGTTCCCCAAATTTCGTTCTTCTATGTTGAACCGTTCGTTTCCAGTAACAGTTTGAATTTTGGCGTTTCACTCTGTTTTCTCCTATATTGATAGATGTATGTGGAACTCTAAATCAAACACGGTTTGTGCTAGCTTCTTGAAACTTGACACGATAATGTAGTTTCAAGTTCTATCTCTAGGTTTTGTTTCCTCTTGATGTAGCCCTAAGCAGTGACTGGCGAGATACACTGTCCTTGAAAGGGGTTGCCAAGCTTCCCAAAATTACGAATCTCCAGAAATCTCAGCAACTATTTTTTCACCCAAACTGGATGATACTTTCAGGTAATGATCAGTACACTAAGCCCACTTGGTTCCCCAAATTTCGTTCTTCTATGTTGAAGCGTTCGTTTCCAGTAACAGTTTGAATCTTGGCGTTTCACTCTGTTTCCTCCAATATTGATAGGTGTACGTGGAACTCTAAATCAAACACGGTTTGTGCTAGCTTCTTCAAACTTGACACGATAATGTAGTTTCAAGTTCTGTCTCTAGGTTTTGTTTCCTCTTGATGTAGCCCTAAGCAGTGACTGGCGAGATACACTGTCCTTGAAAGGGGTTGCCAAGCTACCCAAAATTACGAATCTCCAGAAATCTCAGCAACTATTTTTTCACCCAAACTGGATGATACTTTCAGGTAATGATCAGTACACTAAGCCCAGTTGGTTCCCCAAATTTCGTTCTTCTATGTTGAAGCGTTCATTTCCAGTAACAGTTTAAATTTTGGCGTTTCACTCTGTTTTCTCCTATATTGATAGATGTATGTGGAACTCTAAATCAAACACGGTTTGTGCTAGCTTCTTGAAACTTGACACGATAATGTAGTTTCAAGTTCTGTCTCTAGGTTTTGTTTCCTCTTGATGTAGCCCTAAGCAGTGACTGGCGAGATACACTGTCCTTGAAAGGGGTTGCCAAGCTTCCCAAAATTACGAATCTCCAGAAATCTCAGCAACTATTTTTTCACCCAAACTGGATGATACTTTCAGGTAATGATCAGTACACTAAGCCCACTTGGTTCCCCAAATTTCGTTCTTCTATGTTGAAGCGTTCGTTTCCAGTAACAGTTTGAATTTTGGCGTTTCACTCTGTTTTCTCCTATATTGATAGATGTATGTGGAACTCTAAATCAAACACGGTTTGTGCTAGCTTCTTGAAACTTGACACGATAATGTAGTTTCAAGTTCTATCTCTAGGTTTTGTTTCCTCTTGATGTAGCCCTAAGCAGTGACTGGCGAGATACACTGTCCTTGAAAGGGGTTGCCAAGCTTCCCAAAATTACGAATCTCCAGAAATCTCAGCAACTATTTTTTCACCCAAACTGGATGATACTTTCAGGTAATGATCAGTACACTAAGCCCACTTGGTTCCCCAAATTTCGTTCTTCTATGTTGAAGCGTTCGTTTCCAGTAACAGTTTGAATTTTGGCGTTTCACTCTGTTTTCTCCTATATTGAGAGATGTATGTGGAACTCTAAATCAAACACGGTTTGTGCTAGCTTCTTGAAACTTGACACGATAATGTAGTTTCAAGTTCTGTCTCTAGGTTTTGTTTCCTCTTGATGTAGCCCTAAGCAGTGACTGGCGAGATACACTGTCCTTGAAAGGGGTTGCCAAGCTTCCCAAAATTACGAATCTCCAGAAATCTCAGCAACTATTTTTTCACCCAAACTGGATGATACTTTCAGGTAATGATCAGTACACTAAGCCCACTTGGTTCCCCAAATTTCGTTCTTCTATGTTGAAGCGTTCGTTTCCAGTAACAGTTTGAATCTTGGCGTTTCACTCTGTTTCCTCCAATATTGATAGGTGTACGTGGAACTCTAAATCAAACACGGTTTGTGCTAGCTTCTTCAAACTTGACACGATAATGTAGTTTCAAGTTCTGTCTCTAGGTTTTGTTTCCTCTTGATGTAGCCCTAAGCAGTGACTGGCGAGATACACTGTCCTTGAAAGGGGTTGCCAAGCTACCCAAAATTACGAATCTCCAGAAATCTCAGCAACTATTTTTTCACCCAAACTGGATGATACTTTCAGGTAATGATCAGTACACTAAGCCCAGTTGGTTCCCCAAATTTCGTTCTTCTATGTTGAAGCGTTCGTTTCCAGTAACAGTTTGAATTTTGGCGTTTCACTCTGTTTTCTCCTATATTGATAGATGTATGTGGAACTCTAAATCAAACACGGTTTGTGCTAGCTTCTTGAAACTTGACACGATAATGTAGTTTCAAGTTCTATCTCTAGGTTTTGTTTCCTCTTGATGTAGCCCTAAGCAGTGACTGGCGAGATACACTGTCCTTGAAAGGGGTTGCCAAGCTTCCCAAAATTACGAATCTCCAGAAATCTCAGCAACTATTTTTTCACCCAAACTGGATGATACTTTCAGGTAATGATCAGTACACTAAGCCCACTTGGTTCCCCAAATTTCGTTCTTCTATGTTGAAGCGTTCGTTTCCAGTAACAGTTTGAATGTTGGCGTTTCACTCTGTTTTCTCCTATATTGATAGATGTATGTGGAACTCTAAATCAAACACGGTTTGTGCTAGCTTTTTGAAACTTGACACGATAATGTAGTTTCAAGTTCTATCTCGAGGTTTTGTTTCCTCTTGATGTAGCCCTAAGCAGTGACTGGCGAGATACACTGTCCTTGAAAGGGGTTGCCAAGCTTCCCAAAATTACGAATCTCCAGAAATCTCAGCAACTATTTTTTCACCCAAACTGGATGATACTTTCAGGTAATGATCAGTACACTAAGCCCACTTGGTTCCCCAAATTTCGTTCTTCTATGTTGAACCGTTCGTTTCCAGTAACAGTTTGAATTTTGGCGTTTCACTCTGTTTTCTCCTATATTGATAGATGTATGTGGAACTCTATATCAAACACGGTTTGTGCTAGCTTCTTGAAACTTGACACGATAATGTAGTTTCAAGTTCTGTCTCTAGGTTTGTTTCCTCTTGATGTAGCCCTAAGCAGTGACTGGCGAGATACACTGTCCTTGAAAGGGGTTGCCAAGCTTCCCAAAATTACGAATCTCCAGAAATCTCAGAAACTATTTTTTCACCCAAACTGGATGATACTTTCAGGTAATGATCAGTACACTAAGCCCACTTGGTTCCCCAAATTTCGTTCTTCTATGTTGAAGCGTTTGTTTCCAGTAACAGTTTGAATTTTGGCGTTTCACTCTGTTTCCTCCAATATTGATAGGTGTACGTGGAACTCTAAATCAAACACGGTTTGTGCTAGCTTCTTGAAACTTGACACGATAATGTAGTTTCAAGTTCTGTCTCTAGGTTTTGTTTCATCTTGATGTAGCCCTAAGCAGTGACTGGCGAGATACACTGTCCTTGAAAGGGGTTGCCAAGCTTCCCAAAATTACGAATCTCCAGAAATCTCAGCAACTATTTTTTCACCCAAACTGGATGATACTTTCAGGTAATGATCAGTACACTAAGCCCACTTGGTTCCCCAAATTTCGTTCTTCTATGTTGAAGCGTTCGTTTCCAGTAACAGTTTGAATTTTGGCGTTTCACTCTGTTTTCTCCTATATTGATAGATGTATGTGGAACTCTAAATCAAACACGGTTTGTGCTAGCTTCTTGAAACTTGACACGATAATGTAGTTTCAAGTTCTATCTCTAGGTTTTGTTTCCTCTTGATGTAGCCCTAAGCAGTGACTGGCGAGATACACTGTCCTTGAAAGGGGTTGCCAAGCTTCCCAAAATTACGAATCTCCAGAAATCTCAGCAACTATTTTTTCACCCAAACTGGATGATGCTTTCAGGTAATGATCAGTACACTAAGCCCAGTTGGTTCCCCAAATTTCGTTCTTCTATGTTGAAGCGTTCGTTTCCAGTAACAGTTTGAATTTTGGCGTTTCACTCTGTTTTCTCCTATATTGAGAGATGTATGTGGAACTCTAAATCAAACACGGTTTGTGATAGCTTCTTCAAACTTGACACGATAATGTAGTTTCAAGTTCTGTCTCTAGGTTTTGTTTCCTCTTGATGTAGCCCTAAGCAGTGACTGGCGAGATACACTGTCCTTGAAAGGGGTTGCCAAGCTTCCCAAAATTACGAATCTCCAGAAATCTCAGCAACTATTTTTTCACCCAAACTGGATGATACTTTCAGGTAATGATCAGTACACTAAGCCCACTTGGTTCCCCAAATTTCGTTCTTCTATGTTGAAGCGTTCGTTTCCAGTAACAGTTTGAATTTTGGCGTTTCACTCTGTTTTCTCCTATATTGATAGATGTATGTGGAACTCTAAATCAAACACGGTTGTGCTAGCTTCTTGAAACTTGACACGATAATATAGTTTCAAGTTCTATCTCTAGGTTTTGTTTCCTCTTGATGTATCCCTAAGCAGTGACTGGCGAGATACACTGTCCTTGAAAGGGGTTGCCAAGCTTCCCAAAATTACGAATCTCCAGAAATCTCAGCAACTATTTTTTCACCCAAACTGGATGATACTTTCAGGTAATGATCAGTACACTAAGCCCAGTTGGTTCCCCAAATTTCGTTCTTCTATGTTGAAGCGTTCGTTTCCAGTAACAGTTTGAATTTTGGCGTTTCACTCTGTTTTCTCCTATATTGAGAGATGTATGTGGAACTCTAAATCAAACACGGTTTGTGCTAGCTTCTTGAAACTTGACACGATAATGTAGTTTCAAGTTCTGTCTCTAGGTTTTGTTTCCTCTTGATGTAGCCCTAAGCAGTGACTGGCGAGATACACTGTCCTTGAAAGGGGTTGCCAAGCTACCCAAAATTACGAATCTCCAGAAATCTCAGCAACTATTTTTTCACCCAAACTGGATGATACTTTCAGGTAATGATCAGTACACTAAGCCCAGTTGGTTCCCCAAATTTCGTTCTTCTATGTTGAAGCGTTCGTTTCCAGTAACAGTTTGAATGTTGGCGTTTCACTCTGTTTTCTCCTATATTGATAGATGTATGTGGAACTCTAAATCAAACACGGTTTGTGCTAGCTTCTTGAAACTTGACACGATAATATAGTTTCAAGTTCTATCTCTAGGTTTTGTTTCCTCTTGATGTAGCCCTAAGCAGTGACTGGCGAGATACACTGTCCTTGAAAGGGGTTGCCAAGCTTCCCAAAATTACGAATCTCCAGAAATCTCAGCAACTATTTTTTCACCCAAACTGGATGATACTTTCAGGTAATGATCAGTACACTAAGCCCACTTGGTTCCCCAAATTTCGTTCTTCTATGTTGAACCGTTCGTTTCCAGTAACAGTTTGAATTTTGGCGTTTCCCTCTGTTTCCTCCAATATTGATAGGTGTACGTGGAACTCTAAATCAAACACGGTTTGTGCTAGCTTCTTCAAACTTGACACGATAATGTAGTTTCAAGTTCTGTCTCTAGGTTTTGTTTCCTCTTGATGTAGCCCTAAGCAGTGACTGGCGAGATACACTGTCCTTGAAAGGGGTTGCCAAGCTTCCCAAAATTACGAATCTCCAGAAATCTCAGCAACTATTTTTTCACCCAAACTGGATGATACTTTCAGGTAATGATCAGTACACTAAGCCCACTTGGTTCCCCAAATTTCGTTCTTCTATGTTGAAGCGTTCGTTTCCAGTAACAGTTTGAATTTTGGCGTTTCACTCTGTTTTCTCCTATATTGATAGATGTATGTGGAACTCTAAATCAAACACGGTTTGTGCTAGCTTCTTGAAACTTGACACGATAATGTAGTTTCAAGTTCTATCTGTAGGTTTTGTTTCCTCTTGATGTAGCCCTAAGCAGTGACTGGCGAGATACACTGTCCTTGAAAGGGGTTGCCAAGCTTCCCAAAATTACGAATCTCCAGAGATCTCAGCAACTATTTTTTCACCCAAACTGGATGATACTTTCAGGTAATGATCAGTACACTAAGCCCACTTGGTTCCCCAAATTTCGTTCTTCTATGTTGAAGCGTTCGTTTCCAGTAACAGTTTGAATGTTGGCGTTTCACTCTGTTTTCTCCTATATTGATAGATGTATGTGGAACTCTAAATCAAACACGGTTTGTGCTAGCTTTTTGAAACTTGACACGATAATGTAGTTTCAAGTTCTATCTCGAGGTTTTGTTTCCTCTTGATGTAGCCCTAAGCAGTGACTGGCGAGATACACTGTCCTTGAAAGGGGTTGCCAAGATTCCCAAAATTACGAATCTCCAGAAATCTCAGCAACTATTTTTTCACCCAAACTGGATGATACTTTCAGGTAATGATCAGTACACTAAGCCCACTTGGTTCCCCAAATTTCGTTCTTCTGTGTTGAAGCGTTCGTTTCCAGTAACAGTTTGAATGTTGGCGTTTCACTCTGTTTTCTCCTATATTGATAGATGTATGTGGAACTCTAAATCAAACACGGTTTGTGCTAGCTTTTTGAAACTTGACACGATAATGTAGTTTCAAGTTCTATCTCTAGGTTTTGTTTCCTCTTGATGTAGCCCTAAGCAGTGACTGGCGAGATACACTGTCCTTGAAAGGGGTTGCCAAGCTTCCCAAAATTACGAATCTCCAGAAATCTCAGCAACTATTTTTTCACCCAAACTGGATGATACTTTCAGGTAATGATCAGTACACTAAACCCACTTGGTTCCCCAAATTTCGTTCTTCTATGTTGAAGCGTTCGTTTCCAGTAACAGTTTGAATTTTGGCGTTTCACTCTGTTTTCTCCTATATTGATAGATGTATGTGGAACTCTAAATCAAACACGGTTTGTGCTAGCTTCTTGAAACTTGACACGATAATGTAGTTTCAAGTTCTATCTCTAGGTTTTGTTTCCTCTTGATGTAGCCCTAAGCAGTGACTGGCGAGATACACTGTCCTTGAAAGGGGTTGCCAAGCTTCCCAAAATTACGAATCTCCAGAAATCTCAGCAACTATTTTTTCACCCAAACTGGATGATACTTTCAGGTAATGATCAGTACACTAAGCCCACTTGGTTCCCCAAATTTCGTTCTTCTATGTTGAAGCGTTCGTTTCCAGTAACAGTTTGAATTTTGGCGTTTCACTCTGTTTTCTCCTATATTGATAGATGTATGTGGAACTCTAAATCAAACACGGTTGTGCTAGCTTCTTGAAACTTGACACGATAATATAGTTTCAAGTTCTATCTCTAGGTTTTGTTTCCTCTTGATGTAGCCCTAAGCAGTGACTGGCGAGATACACTGTCCTTGAAAGGGGTTGCCAAGCTTCCCAAAATTACGAATCTCCAGAAATCTCAGCAACTATTTTTTCACCCAAACTGGATGATACTTTCAGGTAATGATCAGTACACTAAGCCCAGTTGGTTCCCCAAATTTCGTTCTTCTATGTTGAAGCGTTCGTTTCCAGT
This sequence comes from Spermophilus citellus, assembly GCF_964194105.1. Lineage (NCBI taxonomy): Eukaryota > Metazoa > Chordata > Mammalia > Rodentia > Sciuridae > Spermophilus > Spermophilus citellus. Next base: position 198,740 of record NW_027672894.1, on the reverse strand, counting down.
AACAGTTTGAATTTTGGCGTTTCACTCTGTTTTCTCCTATATTGAGAGATGTATGTGGAACTCTAAATCAAACACGGTTTGTGCTAGCTTCTTGAAACTTGACACGATAATGTAGTTTCAAGTTCTGTCTCTAGGTTTTGTTTCCTCTTGATGTAGCCCTAAGCAGTGACTGGCGAGATACACTGTCCTTGAAAGGGGTTGCCAAGCTTCCCAAAATTACGAATCTCCAGAAATCTCAGCAACTATTTTTTCACCCAAACTGGATGATACTTTCAGGTAATGATCAGTACACTAAGCCCAGTTGGTTCCCCAAATTTCGTTCTTCTATGTTGAAGCGTTCGTTTCCAGTAACAGTTTGAATTTTGGCGTTTCACTCTGTTTTCTCCTATATTGAGAGATGTATGTGGAACTCTAAATCAAACACGGTTTGTGCTAGATTCTTGAAACTTGACACGATAATGTAGTTTCAAGTTCTGTCTCTAGGTTTTGTTTCCTCTTGATGTAGCCCTAAGCAGTGACTGGCGAGATACACTGTCCTTGAAAGGGGTTGCCAAGCTTCCCAAAATTACGAATCTCCAGAAATCTCAGCAACTATTTTTTCACCCAAACTGGATGATACTTTCAGGTAATGATCAGTACACTAAGCCCACTTGGTTCCCCAAATTTCGTTCTTCTATGTTGAAGCGTTCGTTTCCAGTAACAGTTTGAATTTTGGCGTTTCACTCTGTTTTCTCCTATATTGATAGATGTATGTGGAACTCTAAATCAAACACGGTTGTGCTAGCTTCTTGAAACTTGACACGATAATATAGTTTCAAGTTCTATCTCTAGGTTTTGTTTCCTCTTGATGTAGCCCTAAGCAGTGACTGGCGAGATACACTGTCCTTGAAAGGGGTTGCCAAGCTTCCCAAAATTACGAATCTCCAGAAATCTCAGCAACTATTTTTTCACCCAAACTGGATGATACTTTCAGGTAATGATCAGTACACTAAGCCCAGTTGGTTCCCCAAATTTCGTTCTTCTATGTTGAAGCGTTCGTTTCCAGTAACAGTTTGAATTTTGGCGTTTCACTCTGTTTTCTCCTATATTGAGAGATGTATGTGGAACTCTAAATCAAACACGGTTTGTGCTAGCTTCTTGAAACTTGACACGATAATGTAGTTTCAAGTTCTGTCTCTAGGTTTTGTTTCCTCTTGATGTAGCCCTAAGCAGTGACTGGCGAGATACACTGTCCTTGAAAGGGGTTGCCAAGCTTCCCAAAATTACGAATCTCCAGAAATCTCAGCAACTATTTTTTCACCCAAACTGGATGATACTTTCAGGTAATGATCAGTACACTAAGCCCACTTGGTTCCCCAAATTTCGTTCTTCTATGTTGAAGCGTTCGTTTCCAGTAACAGTTTGAATGTTGGCGTTTCACTCTGTTTCCTCCAATATTGATAGGTGTACGTGGAACTCTAAATCAAACACGGTTTGTGCTAGCTTCTTCAAACTTGACACGATAATGTAGTTTCAAGTTCTGTCTCTAGGTTTGTTTCCTCTTGATGTAGCCCTAAGCAGTGACTGGCGAGATACACTGTCCTTGAAAGGGGTTGCCAAGCTTCCCAAAATTACGAATCTCCAGAAATCTCAGAAACTATTTTTTCACCCAAACTGGATGATACTTTCAGGTAATGATCAGTACACTAAGCCCACTTGGTTCCCCAAATTTCGTTCTTCTATGTTGAAGCGTTCGTTTCCAGTAACAGTTTGAATGTTGGCGTTTCACTCTGTTTTCTCCTATATTGATAGACGTATGTGGAACTCTAAATCAAACACGGTTTGTGCTAGCTTCGTGAAACTTGACACGATAATGTAGTTTCAAGTTCTGTCTCTAGGTTTTGTTTCCTCTTGATGTTGCCCTAAGCAGTGACTGGCGAGATACACTGTCCTTGAAAGGGGTTGCCAAGCTACCCAAAATTACGAATCTCCAGAAATCTCAGCAACTATTTTTTCACCCAAACTGGATGATACTTTCAGGTAATGATCAGTACACTAAGCCCACTTGGTTCCCCAAATTTCGTTCTTCTATGTTGAAGCGTTCGTTTCCAGTAACAGTTTGAATTTTGGCGTTTCACTCTGTTTTCTCCTATATTGATAGATGTATGTGGAACTCTAAATCAAACACGGTTTGTGCTAGCTTCTTGAAACTTGACACGATAATATAGTTTCAAGTTCTATCTCTAGGTTTTGTTTCCTCTTGATGTAGCCCTAAGCAGTGACTGGCGAGATACACTGTCCTTGAAAGGGGTTGCCAAGCTTCCCAAAATTACGAATCTCCAGAAATCTCAGCAACTATTTTTTCACCCAAACTGGATGATACTTTCAGGTAATGATCAGTACACTAAGCCCACTTGGTTCCCCAAATTTCGTTCTTCTATGTTGAACCGTTCGTTTCCAGTAACAGTTTGAATTTTGGCGTTTCCCTCTGTTTCCTCCAATATTGATAGGTGTACGTGGAACTCTAAATCAAACACGGTTTGTGCTAGCTTCTTCAAACTTGACACGATAATGTAGTTTCAAGTTCTGTCTCTAGGTTTTGTTTCCTCTTGATGTAGCCCTAAGCAGTGACTGGCGAGATACACTGTCCTTGAAAGGGGTTGCCAAGCTACCCAAAATTACGAATCTCCAGAAATCTCAGCAACTATTTTTTCACCCAAACTGGATGATACTTTCAGGTAATGATCAGTACACTAAGCCCACTTGGTTCCCCAAATTTCGTTCTTCTATGTTGAAGCGTTCGTTTCCAGTAACAGTTTGAATTTTGGCGTTTCACTCTGTTTTCTCCTATATTGATAGATGTATGTGGAACTCTAAATCAAACACGGTTTGTGCTAGCTTCTTGAAACTTGACACGATAATGTAGTTTCAAGTTCTATCTCTAGGTTTTGTTTCCTCTTGATGTAGCCCTAAGCAGTGACTGGCGAGATACACTGTCCTTGAAAGGGGTTGCCAAGCTTCCCAAAATTACGAATCTCCAGAAATCTCAGCAACTATTTTTTCACCCAAACTGGATGATACTTTCAGGTAATGATCAGTACACTAAGCCCACTTGGTTCCCCAAATTTCGTTCTTCTATGTTGAAGCGTTCGTTTCCAGTAACAGTTTGAATGTTGGCGTTTCACTCTGTTTTCTCCTATATTGATAGATGTATGTGGAACTCTAAATCAAACACGGTTTGTGCTAGCTTTTTGAAACTTGACACGATAATGTAGTTTCAAGTTCTATCTCGAGGTTTTGTTTCCTCTTGATGTAGCCCTAAGCAGTGACTGGCGAGATACACTGTCCTTGAAAGGGGTTGCCAAGCTTCCCAAAATTACGAATCTCCAGAAATCTCAGAAACTATTTTTTCACCCAAACTGGATGATACTTTCAGGTAATGATCAGTACACTAAACCCACTTGGTTCCCCAAATTTCGTTCTTCTATGTTGAAGCGTTCGTTTCCAGTAACAGTTTGAATTTTGGCGTTTCACTCTGTTTTCTCCTATATTGATAGATGTATGTGGAACTCTAAATCAAACACGGTTTGTGCTAGCTTCTTGAAACTTGACACGATAATGTAGTTTCAAGTTCTATCTCTAGGTTTTGTTTCCTCTTGATGTAGCCCTAAGCAGTGACTGGCGAGATACACTGTCCTTGAAAGGGGTTGCCAAGCTTCCCAAAATTACGAATCTCCAGAAATCTCAGCAACTATTTTTTCACCCAAACTGGATGATACTTTCAGGTAATGATCAGTACACTAAGCCCACTTGGTTCCCCAAATTTAGTTCTTCTATGTTGAAGCGTTCGTTTCCAGTAACAGTTTGAATTTTGGCGTTTCACTCTGTTTTCTCCTATATTGATAGATGTATGTGGAACTCTAAATCAAACACGGTTGTGCTAGCTTCTTGAAACTTGACACGATAATATAGTTTCAAGTTCTATCTCTAGGTTTTGTTTCCTCTTGATGTAGCCCTAAGCAGTGACTGGCGAGATACACTGTCCTTGAAAGGGGTTGCCAAGCTTCCCAAAATTACGAATCTCCAGAAATCTCAGCAACTATTTTTTCACCCAAACTGGATGATACTTTCAGGTAATGATCAGTACACTAAGCCCAGTTGGTTCCCCAAATTTCGTTCTTTTATGTTGAAGCGTTCGTTTCCAGTAACAGTTTGAATTTTGGCGTTTCACTCTGTTTTCTCCTATATTGAGAGATGTATGTGGAACTCTAAATCAAACACGGTTTGTGCTAGCTTCTTGAAACTTGACACGATAATGTAGTTTCAAGTTCTGTCTCTAGGTTTTGTTTCCTCTTGATGTAGCCCTAAGCAGTGACTGGCGAGATACACTGTCCTTGAAAGGGGTTGCCAAGCTTCCCAAAATTACGAATCTCCAGAAATCTCAGCAACTATTTTTTCACCCAAACTGGATGATACTTTCAGGTAATGATCAGTACACTAAGCCCACTTGGTTCCCCAAATTTCGTTCTTCTATGTTGAAGCGTTCGTTTCCAGTAACAGTTTGAATTTTGGCGTTTCACTCTGTTTTCTCCTATATTGATAGATGTATGTGGAACTCTAAATCAAACACGGTTTGTGCTAGCTTCTTGAAACTTGACACGATAATGTAGTTTCAAGTTCTATCTGTAGGTTTTGTTTCCTCTTGATGTAGCCCTAAGCAGTGACTGGCGAGATACACTGTCCTTGAAAGGGGTTGCCAAGCTTCCCAAAATTACGAATCTCCAGAAATCTCAGCAACTATTTTTTCACCCAAACTGGATGATACTTTCAGGTAATGATCAGTACACTAAGCCCACTTGGTTCCCCAAATTTCGTTCTTCTATGTTGAAGCGATCGTTTCCAGTAACAGTTTGAATCTTGGCGTTTCACTCTGTTTCCTCCAATATTGATAGGTGTACGTGGAACTCTAAATCAAACACGGTTTGTGCTAGCTTCTTCAAACTTGACACGATAATGTAGTTTCAAGTTCTGTCTCTAGGTTTTGTTTCCTCTTGATGTAGCCCTAAGCAGTGACTGGCGAGATACACTGTCCTTGAAAGGGGTTGCCAAGCTTCCCAAAATTACGAATCTCCAGAAATCTCAGCAACTATTTTTTCACCCAAACTGGATGATACTTTCAGGTAATGATCAGTACACTAAGCCCACTTGGTTCCCCAAATTTCGTTCTTCTATGTTGAAGCGTTCGTTTCCAGTAACAGTTTGAATGTTGGCGTTTCACTCTGTTTTCTCCTATATTGATAGATGTATGTGGAACTCTAAATCAAACACGGTTTGTGCTAGCTTTTTGAAACTTGACACGATAATGTAGTTTCAAGTTCTATCTCGAGGTTTTGTTTCCTCTTGATGTAGCCCTAAGCAGTGACTGGCGAGATACACTGTCCTTGAAAGGAGTTGCCAAGCTTCCCAAAATTACGAATCTCTAGAAATCTCAGAAACTATTTTTTCACCCAAACTGGATGATACTTTCAGGTAATGATCAGTACACTAAGCCCACTTGGTTCCCCAAATTTCGTTCTTCTATGTTGAACCGTTCGTTTCCAGTAACAGTTTGAATTTTGGCGTTTCACTCTGTTTTCTCCTATATTGATAGATGTATGTGGAACTCTATATCAAACACGGTTTGTGCTAGCTTCTTGAAACTTGACACGATAATGTAGTTTCAAGTTCTGTCTCTAGGTTTGTTTCCTCTTGATGTAGCCCTAAGCAGTGACTGGCGAGATACACTGTCCTTGAAAGGGGTTGCCAAGCTTCCCAAAATTACGAATCTCCAGAAATCTCAGAAACTATTTTTTCACCCAAACTGGATGATACTTTCAGGTAATGATCAGTACACTAAACCCACTTGGTTCCCCAAATTTCGTTCTTCTATGTTGAAGCGTTCGTTTCCAGTAACAGTTTGAATTTTGGCGTTTCACTCTGTTTTCTCCTATATTGATAGATGTATGTGGAACTCTAAATCAAACACGGTTTGTGCTAGCTTCTTGAAACTTGACACGATAATGTAGTTTCAAGTTCTATCTCTAGGTTTTGTTTCCTCTTGATGTAGCCCTAAGCAGTGACTGGCGAGATACACTGTCCTTGAAAGGGGTTGCCAAGCTTCCCAAAATTACGAATCTCCAGAAATCTCAGCAACTATTTTTTCACCCAAACTGGATGATACTTTCAGGTAATGATCAGTACACTAAGCCCAGTTGGTTCCCCAAATTTCGTTCTTCTATGTTGAAGCGTTCGTTTCCAGTAACAGTTTGAATTTTGGCGTTTCACTCTGTTTTCTCCTATATTGAGAGATGTATGTGGAACTCTAAATCAAACACGGTTAGTGCTAGCTTCTTGAAACTTGACACGATAATGTAGTTTCAAGTTCTGTCTCTAGGTTTTGTTTCCTCTTGATGTAGCCCTAAGCAGTGACTGGCGAGATACACTGTCCTTGAAAGGGGTTGCCAAGCTTCCCAAAATTACGAATCTCCAGAAATCTCAGCAACTATTTTTTCACCCAAACTGGATGATACTTTCAGGTAATGATCAGTACACTAAGCCCACTTGGTTCCCCAAATTTCGTTCTTCTATGTTGAAGCGTTCGTTTCCAGTAACAGTTTGAATTTTGGCGTTTCACTCTGTTTTCTCCTATATTGATAGATGTATGTGGAACTCTAAATCAAACACGGTTTGTGCTAGCTTCTTGAAACTTGACACGATAATGTAGTTTCAAGTTCTATCTGTAGGTTTTGTTTCCTCTTGATGTAGCCCTAAGCAGTGACTGGCGAGATACACTGTCCTTGAAAGGGGTTGCCAAGCTTCCCAAAATTACGAATCTCCAGAAATCTCAGCAACTATTTTTTCACCCAAACTGGATGTTACTTTCAGGTAATGATCAGTACACTAAGCCCACTTGGTTCCCCAAATTTCGTTCTTCTATGTTGAAGCGATCGTTTCCAGTAACAGTTTGAATCTTGGCGTTTCACTCTGTTTCCTCCAATATTGATAGGTGTACGTGGAACTCTAAATCAAACACGGTTTGTGCTAGCTTCTTCAAACTTGACACGATAATGTAGTTTCAAGTTCTGTCTCTAGGTTTTGTTTCCTCTTGATGTAGCCCTAAGCAGTGACTGGCGAGATACACTGTCCTTGAAAGGGGTTGCCAAGCTACCCAAAATTACGAATCTCCAGAAATCTCAGCAACTATTTTTTCACCCAAACTGGATGATACTTTCAGGTAATGATCAGTACACTAAGCCCAGTTGGTTCCCCAAATTTCGTTCTTCTATGTTGAAGCGTTCGTTTCCAGTAACAGTTTCAATTTTGGCGTTTCACTCTGTTTCCTCCAATATTGATAGGTGTACGTGGAACTCTAAATCAAACACGGTTTGTGCTAGCTTCTTCAAACTTGACACGATAATGTAGTTTCAAGTTCTATCTCTAGGTTTTGTTTCCTCTTGATGTAGCCCTAAGCAGTGACTGGCGAGATACTCTGTCCTTGAAAGGGGTTGCCAAGCTTCCCAAAATTACGAATCTCCAGAAATCTCAGCAACTATTTTTTCACCCAAACTGGATGATACTTTCAGATAATGATCAGTACACTAAGCCCACTTGGTTCCCCAAATTTCGTTCTTCTATGTTGAAGCGTTCGTTTCCAGTAACAGTTTGAATGTTGGCGTTTCACTCTGTTTTCTCCTATATTGATAGATGTATGTGGAACTCTAAATCAAACACGGTTTGTGCTAGCTTTTTGAAACTTGACACGATAATGTAGTTTCAAGTTCTATCTCGAGGTTTTGTTTCCTCTTGATGTAGCCCTAAGCAGTGACTGGCGAGATACACTGTCCTTGAAAGGGGTTGCCAAGCTTCCCAAAATTACGAATCTCCAGAAATCTCAGAAACTATTTTTTCACCCAAACTGGATGATACTTTCAGGTAATGATCAGTACACTAAGCCCACTTGGTTCCCCAAATTTCGTTCTTCTATGTTGAACCGTTCGTTTCCAGTAACAGTTTGAATTTTGGCGTTTCACTCTGTTTTCTCCTATATTGATAGATGTATGTGGAACTCTATATCAAACACGGTTTGTGCTAGCTTCTTGAAACTTGATACGATAATGTAGTTTCAAGTTCTGTCTCTAGGTTTGTTTCCTCTTGATGTAGCCCTAAGCAGTGACTGGCGAGATACACTGTCCTTGAAAGGGGTTGCCAAGCTTCCCAAAATTACGAATCTCCAGAAATCTCAGAAACTATTTTTTCACCCAAACTGGATGATACTTTCAGGTAATGATCAGTACACTAAGCCCACTTGGTTCCCCAAATTTCGTTCTTCTATGTTGAAGCGTTTGTTTCCAGTAACAGTTTGAATTTTGGCGTTTCACTCTGTTTCCTCCAATATTGATAGGTGTACGTGGAACTCTAAATCAAACACGGTTTGTGCTAGCTTCTTGAAACTTGACACGATAATGTAGTTTCAAGTTCTGTCTCTAGGTTTTGTTTCCTCTTGATGTAGCCCTAAGCAGTGACTGGCGAGATACACTGTCCTTGAAAGGGGTTGCCAAGCTTCCCAAAATTACGAATCTCCAGAAATCTCAGCAACTATTTTTTCACCCAAACTGGATGATACTTTCAGGTAATGATCAGTACACTAAGCCCACTTGGTTCCCCAAATTTCGTTCTTCTATGTTGAAGCGTTCGTTTCCAGTAACAGTTTGAATTTTGGCGTTTCACTCTGTTTTCTCCTATATTGATAGATGTATGTGGAACTCTAAATCAAACACGGTTTGTGCTAGCTTCTTGAAACTTGACACGATAATGTAGTTTCAAGTTCTATCTCGAGGTTTTGTTTCCTCTTGATGTAGCCCTAAGCAGTGACTGGCGAGATACACTGTCCTTGAAAGGGGTTGCCAAGCTTCCCAAAATTACGAATCTCCAGAAATCTCAGCAACTATTTTTTCACCCAAACTGGATGATACTTTCAGGTAATGATCAGTACACTAAGCCCAGTTTGTTCCCCAAATTTCGTTCTTCTATGTTGAAGCGTTCGTTTCCAGTAACAGTTTGAATTTTGGCGTTTCACTCTGTTTTCTCCTATATTGAGAGATGTATGTGGAACTCTAAATCAAACACGGTTTGTGCTAGCTTCTTGAAACTTGACACGATAATGTAGTTTCAAGTTCTGTCTCTAGGTTTTGTTTCCTCTTGATGTAGCCCTAAGCAGTGACTGGCGAGATACACTGTCCTTGAAAGGGGTTGCCAAGCTTCCCAAAATTACGAATCTCCAGAAATCTCAGCAACTATTTTTTCACCCAAACTGGATGATACTTTCAGGTAATGATCAGTACACTAAGCCCACTTGGTTCCCCAAATTTCGTTCTTCTATGTTGAAGCGTTCGTTTCCAGTAACAGTTTGAATGTTGGCGTTCACTCTGTTTTCTCCTATATTGATAGATGTATGTGGAACTCTAAATCAAACACGGTTTGTGCTAGCTTCTTGAAACTTGACACGATAATATAGTTTCAAGTTCTATCTCTAGGTTTTGTTTCCTCTTGATGTAGCCCTAAGCAGTGACTGGCGAGATACACTGTCCTTGAAAGGGGTTGAAAAGCTTCCCAAAATTACGAATCTCCAGAAATCTCAGCAACTATTTTTTCACCCAAACTGGATGACACTTTCAGGTAATGATCAGTACACTAAGCCCACTTGGTTCCCCAAATTTCGTTCTTCTATGTTGAAGCGTTCGTTTCCAGTAACAGTTTCAATTTTGGCGTTTCACTCTGTTTCCTCCAATATTGATAGGTGTACGTGGAACTCTAAATCAAACACGGTTTGTGCTAGCTTCTTCAAACTTGACACGATAATGTAGTTTCAAGTTCTGTCTCTAGGTTTTGTTTCCTCTTGATGTAGCCCTAAGCAGTGACTGGCGAGATACACTGTCCTTGAAAGTGGTTGCCAAGCTACCCAAAATTACGAATCTCCAGAAATCTCAGCAACTATTTTTTCACCCAAACTGGATGATACTTTCAGGTAATGATCAGTACACTAAGCCCAGTTGGTTCCCCAAATTTCGTTCTTCTATGTTGAAGCGTTCGTTTCCAGTAACAGTTTGAATGTTGGCGTTTCACTCTGTTTTCTCCTATATTGATAGATGTATGTGGAACTCTAAATCAAACACGGTTTGTGCTAGCTTCTTGAAACTTGACACGATAATGTAGTTTCAAGTTCTGTCTCTAGGTTTTGTTTCCTCTTGATGTAGCCCTAAGCAGTGACTGGCGAGATACACTGTCCTTGAAAAGGGTTGCCAAGCTTCCCAAAATTACGAATCTCCAGAAATCTCAGCAACTATTTTTTCACCCAAACTGGATGATACTTTCAGGTAATGATCAGTACACTAAGCCCACTTGGTTCCCCAAATTTCGTTCTTCTATGTTGAAGCGTTCGTTTCCAGTAACAGTTTGAATCTTGGCGTTTCACTCTGTTTCCTCCAATATTGATAGGTGTACGTGGAACTCTAAATCAAACACGGTTTGTGCTAGCTTCTTCAAACTTGACACGATAATGTAGTTTCAAGTTCTGTCTCTAGGTTTTGTTTCCTCTTGATGTAGCCCTAAGCAGTGACTGGCGAGATACACTGTCCTTGAAAGGGGTTGCCAAGCTACCCAAAATTACGAATCTCCAGAAATCTCAGCAACTATTTTTTCACCCAAACTGGATGATACTTTCAGGTAATGATCAGTACACTAAGCCCAGTTGGTTCCCCAAATTTCGTTCTTCTATGTTGAAGCGTTCGTTTCCAGTAACAGTTTGAATGTTGGCGTTTCACTCTGTTTTCTCCTATATTGATAGATGTATGTGGAACTCTAAATCAAACACGGTTTGTGCTAGCTTCTTGAAACTTGACACGATAATGTAGTTTCAAGTTCTATCTCGAGGTTTTGTTTCCTCTTGATGTAGCCCTAAGCAGTGACTGGCGAGATACACTGTCCTTGAAAGGGGTTGCCAAGCTTCCCAAAATTACGAATCTCCAGAAATCTCAGCAACTATTTTTTCACCCAAACTGGATGATACTTTCAGGTAATGATCAGTACACTAAGCCCACTTGGTTCCCCAAATTTCGTTCTTCTATGTTGAACCGTTCGCTTCCAGTAACAGTTTGAATTTTGGCGTTTCACTCTGTTTTCTCCTATATTGATAGATGTATGTGGAACTCTATATCAAACACGGTTTGTGCTAGCTTCTTGAAACTTGACACGATAATGTAGTTTCAAGTTCTATCTCTAGGTTTTGTTTCCTCTTGATGTAGCCCTAAGCAGTGACTGGCGAGATACACTGTCCTTGAAAGGGGTTGCCAAGCTACCCAAAATTACGAATCTCCAGAAATCTCAGCAACTATTTTTTCACCCAAACTGGATGATACTTTCAGGTAATGATCAGTACACTAAGCCCAGTTGGTTCCCCAAATTACGTTCTTCTATGTTGAAGCGTTCGTTTCCAGTAACAGTTTGAATTTTGGCGTTTCAGTCTGTTTTCTCCTATATTGAGAGATGTATGTGGAACTCTAAATCAAACACGGTTTGTGCTAGCTTCTTGAAACTTGACACGATAATGTAGTTTCAAGTTCTGTCTCTAGGTTTTGTTTCCTCTTGATGTAGCCCTAAGCAGTGACTGGCGAGATACACTGTCCTTGAAAGGGGTTGCCAAGCTTCTCAAAATTACGAATCTCCAGAAATCTCAGCAACTATTTTTTCACCCAAACTGGATGATACTTTCAGGTAATGATCAGTACACTAAGCCCACTTGGTTCCCCAAATTTCGTTCTTCTATGTTGAAGCGTTCGTTTCCAGTAACAGTTTGAATGTTGGCGTTTCACTCTGTTTCCTCCAATATTGATAGGTGTACGTGGAACTCTAAATCAAACACGGTTTGTGCTAGCTTCTTCAAACTTGACACGATAATGTAGTTTCAAGTTCTGTCTCTAGGTTTTGTTTCCTCTTGATGTAGCCCTAAGCAGTGACTGGCGAGATACACTGTCCTTGAAAGGGGTTGCCAAGCTTCCCAAAATTACGAATCTCCAGAAATCTCAGCAACTATTTTTTCACCCAAACTGGATGATACTTTCAGGTAATGATCAGTACACTAAGCCCACTTGGTTCCCCAAATTTCGTTCTTCTATGTTGAAGCGTTCGTTTCCAGTAACAGTTTGAATCTTGGCGTTTCACTCTGTTTCCTCCAATATTGATAGGTGTACGTGGAACTCTAAATCAAACACGGTTTGTGCTAGCTTCTTCAAACTTGACACGATAATGTAGTTTCAAGTTCTGTCTCTAGGTTTTTTTTCCTCTTGATGTAGCCCTAAGCAGTGACTGGCGAGATACACTGTCCTTGAAAGGGGTTGCCAAGCTACCCAAAATTACGAATCTCCAGAAATCTCAGCAACTATTTTTTCACCCAAACTGGATGATACTTTCAGGTAATGATCAGTACACTAAGCCCAGTTGGTTCCCCAAATTTCGTTCTTCTATGTTGAAGCGTTCGTTTCCAGTAACAGTTTGAATTTTGGCGTTTCACTCTGTTTTCTCCTATATTGATAGATGTATGTGGAACTCTAAATCAAACACGGTTTGTGCTAGCTTCTTGAAACTTGACACGATAATGTAGTTTCAAGTTCTATCTCGAGGTTTTGTTTCCTCTTGATGTAGCCCTAAGCAGTGACTGGCGAGATACACTGTCCTTGAAAGGGGTTGCCAAGCTTCCCAAAATTACGAATCTCCAGAAATCTCAGCAACTATTTTTTCACCCAAACTGGATGATACTTTCAGGTAATGATCAGTACACTAAGCCCACTTGGTTCCCCAAATTTCGTTCTTCTATGTTGAACCGTTCGTTTCCAGTAACAGTTTGAATTTTGGCGTTTCACTCTGTTTTCTCCTATATTGATAGATGTATGTGGAACTCTATATCAAACACGGTTTGTGCTAGCTTCTTGAAACTTGACACGATAATGTAGTTTCAAGTTCTGTCTCTAGGTTTGTTTCCTCTTGATGTAGCCCTAAGCAGTGACTGGCGAGATACACTGTCCTTGAAAGGGGTTGCCAAGCTTCCCAAAATTACGAATCTCCAGAAATCTCAGAAACTATTTTTTCACCCAAACTGGATGATACTTTCAGGTAATGATCAGTACACTAAGCCCACTTGGTTCCCCAAATTTCGTTCTTCTATGTTGAAGCGTTCGTTTCCAGTAACAGTTTGAATTTTGGCGTTTCACTCTGTTTTCTCCTATATTGATAGATGTATGTGGAACTCTAAATCAAACACGGTTTGTGCTAGCTTTTTGAAACTTGACACGATAATGTAGTTTCAAGTTCTATCTCGAGGTTTTGTTTCCTCTTGATGTAGCCCTAAGCAGTGACTGGCGAGATACACTGTCCTTGAAAGGGGTTGCCAAGCTTCCCAAAATTACGAATCTCCAGAAATCTCAGAAACTATTTTTTCACCCAAACTGGATGATACTTTCAGGTAATGATCAGTACACTAAGCCCACTTGGTTCCCCAAATTTCGTTCTTCTATGTTGAAGCGTTCGTTTCCAGTAACAGTTTGAATGTTGGCATTTCACTCTGTTTTCTACTATATTGATAGACGTATGTGGAAAGCTAAATCAAACACGGTTTGTGCTAGCTTCGTGAAACTTGACACGATAATGTAGTTTCAAGTTCTGTCTCTAGGTTTTGTTTCCTCTTGATGTTGCCCTAAGCAGTGACTGGCGAGATACACTGTCCTTGAAAGGGGTTGCCAAGCTACCCAAAATTACGAATCTCCAGAAATCTCAGCAACTATTTTTTCACCCAAACTGGATGATACTTTCAGGTAATGATCAGTACACTAAGCCCAGTTGGTTCCCCAAATTTCGTTCTTCTATGTTGAAGCGTTCGTTTCCAGTAACAGTTTGAATTTTGGCGTTTCACTCTGTTTTCTCCTATATTGATAGATGTATGTGGAACTCTAAATCAAACACGGTTTGTGCTAGCTTCTTGAAACTTGACACGATAATATAGTTTCAAGTTCTATCTCTAGGTTTTGTTTCCTCTTGATGTAGCCCTAAGCAGTGACTGGCGAGATACACTGTCCTTGAAAGGGGTTGAAAAGCTTCCCAAAATTACGAATCTCCAGAAATCTCAGCAACTATTTTTTCACCCAAACTGGATGACACTTTCAGGTAATGATCAGTACACTAAGCCCACTTGGTTCCCCAAATTTCGTTCTTCTATGTTGAAGCGTTCGTTTCCAGTAACAGTTTCAATTTTGGCGTTTCACTCTGTTTCCTCCAATATTGATAGGTGTACGTGGAACTCTAAATCAAACACGGTTTGTGCTAGCTTCTTCAAACTTGACACGATAATGTAGTTTCAAGTTCTGTCTCTAGGTTTTGTTTCCTCTTGATGTAGCCCTAAGCAGTGACTGGCGAGATACACTGTCCTTGAAAGTGGTTGCCAAGCTACCCAAAATTACGAATCTCCAGAAATCTCAGCAACTATTTTTTCACCCAAACTGGATGATACTTTCAGGTAATGATCAGTACACTAAGCCCAGTTGGTTCCCCAAATTTCGTTCTTCTATGTTGAAGCGTTCGTTTCCAGTAACAGTTTGAATGTTGGCGTTTCACTCTGTTTTCTCCTATATTGATAGATGTATGTGGAACTCTAAATCAAACACGGTTTGTGCTAGCTTCTTGAAACTTGACACGATAATGTAGTTTCAAGTTCTGTCTCTAGGTTTTGTTTCCTCTTGATGTAGCCCTAAGCAGTGACTGGCGAGATACACTGTCCTTGAAAAGGGTTGCCAAGCTTCCCAAAATTACGAATCTCCAGAAATCTCAGCAACTATTTTTTCACCCAAACTGGATGATACTTTCAGGTAATGATCAGTACACTAAGCCCACTTGGTTCCCCAAATTTCGTTCTTCTATGTTGAAGCGTTCGTTTCCAGTAACAGTTTGAATCTTGGCGTTTCACTCTGTTTCCTCCAATATTGATAGGTGTACGTGGAACTCTAAATCAAACACGGTTTGTGCTAGCTTCTTCAAACTTGACACGATAATGTAGTTTCAAGTTCTGTCTCTAGGTTTTGTTTCCTCTTGATGTAGCCCTAAGCAGTGACTGGCGAGATACACTGTCCTTGAAAGGGGTTGCCAAGCTACCCAAAATTACGAATCTCCAGAAATCTCAGCAACTATTTTTTCACCCAAACTGGATGATACTTTCAGGTAATGATCAGTACACTAAGCCCAGTTGGTTCCCCAAATTTCGTTCTTCTATGTTGAAGCGTTCGTTTCCAGTAACAGTTTGAATGTTGGCGTTTCACTCTGTTTTCTCCTATATTGATAGATGTATGTGGAACTCTAAATCAAACACGGTTTGTGCTAGCTTCTTGAAACTTGACACGATAATGTAGTTTCAAGTTCTATCTCGAGGTTTTGTTTCCTCTTGATGTAGCCCTAAGCAGTGACTGGCGAGATACACTGTCCTTGAAAGGGGTTGCCAAGCTTCCCAAAATTACGAATCTCCAGAAATCTCAGCAACTATTTTTTCACCCAAACTGGATGATACTTTCAGGTAATGATCAGTACACTAAGCCCACTTGGTTCCCCAAATTTCGTTCTTCTATGTTGAACCGTTCGTTTCCAGTAACAGTTTGAATTTTGGCGTTTCACTCTGTTTTCTCCTATATTGATAGATGTATGTGGAACTCTATATCAAACACGGTTTGTGCTAGCTTCTTGAAACTTGACACGATAATGTAGTTTCAAGTTCTGTCTCTAGGTTTGTTTCCTCTTGATGTAGCCCTAAGCAGTGACTGGCGAGATACACTGTCCTTGAAAGGGGTTGCCAAGCTTCCCAAAATTACGAATCTCCAGAAATCTCAGAAACTATTTTTTCACCCAAACTGGATGATACTTTCAGGTAATGATCAGTACACTAAGCCCACTTGGTTCCCCAAATTTCGTTCTTCTATGTTGAAGCGTTCGTTTCCAGTAACAGTTTGAATGTTGGCGTTTCACTCTGTTTTCTCCTATATTGATAGACGTATGTGGAACGCTAAATCAAACACGGTTTGTGCTAGCTTCTTGAAACTTGACACGATAATACAGTTTCAAGTTCTATCTCTAGGTTTTGTTTCCTCTTGATGTAGCCCTAAGCAGTGACTGGCGAGATACACTGTCCTTGAAAGGGGTTGCCAAGCTTCCCAAAATTACGAATCTCCAGAAATCTCAGAAACTATTTTTTCACCCAAACTGGATGATACTTTCAGGTAATGATCAGTACACTAAGCCCACTTGGTTCCCCAAATTTCGTTCTTCTATGTTGAAGCGTTCGTTTCCAGTAACAGTTTGAATGTTGGCGTTTCACTCTGTTTTCTCCTATATTGATAGACGTATGTGGAACTCTAAATCAAACACGGTTTGTGCTAGCTTCGTGAAACTTGACACGATAATGTAGTTTCAAGTTCTGTCTCTAGGTTTTGTTTCCTCTTGATGTTGCCCTAAGCAGTGACTGGCGAGATACACTGTCCTTGAAAGGGGTTGCCAAGCTACCCAAAATTACGAATCTCCAGAAATCTCAGCAACTATTTTTTCACCCAAACTGGATGATACTTTCAGGTAATGATCAGTACACTAAGCCCAGTTGGTTCCCCAAATTTCGTTCTTCTATGTTGAAGCGTTCGTTTCCAGTAACAGTTTGAATGTTGGCGTTTCATTCTGTTTTCTCCTATATTGATAGATGTATGTGGAACTCTAAATCAAACACGGTTTGTGCTAGCTTCTTGAAAATTGACACGATAATGTAGTTTCAAGTTCTGTCTCTAGGTTTTGTTTCCTCTTGATGTAGCCCTAAGCAGTGACTGGCGAGATACACTGTCCTTGAAAGGGGTTGCCAAGCTACCCAAAATTACGAATCTCCAGAAATCTCAGCAACTATTTTTTCACCCAAACTGGATGATACTTTCAGGTAATGATCAGTACACTAAGCCCACTTGGTTCCCCAAATTTCGTTCTTCTATGTTGAAGCGTTCGTTTCCAGTAACAGTTTGAATTTTGGCGTTTCACTCTGTTTTCTCCTATATTGATAGATGTATGTGGAACTCTAAATCAAACACGGTTTGTGCTAGCTTCTTGAAACTTGACACGATAATGTAGTTTCAAGTTCTATCTCTAGGTTTTGTTTCCTCTTGATGTAGCCCTAAGCAGTGACTGGCGAGATACACTGTCCTTGGAAGGGGTTGCCAAGCTTCCCAAAATTACGAATCTCCAGAAATCTCAGCAACTATTTTTTCACCCAAACTGGATGATACTTTCAGGTAATGATCAGTACACTAAGCCCACTTGGTTCCCCAAATTTCGTTCTTCTATGTTGAAGCGTTCGTTTCCAGTAACAGTTTGAATGTTGGCGTTTCACTCTGTTTTCTCCTATATTGATAGATGTATGTGGAACTCTAAATCAAACACGGTTTGTGCTAGCTTTTTGAAACTTGACACGATAATGTAGTTTCAAGTTCTATCTCGAGGTTTTGTTTCCTCTTGATGTAGCCCTAAGCAGTGACTGGCGAGATACACTGTCCTTGAAAGGGGTTGCCAAGCTTCCCAAAATTACGAATCTCCAGAAATCTCAGAAACTATTTTTTCACCCAAACTGGATGATACTTTCAGGTAATGATCAGTACACTAAGCCCACTTGGTTCCCCAAATTTCGTTCTTCTATGTTGAAGCGTTCGTTTCCAGTAACAGTTTGAATGTTGGCGTTTCACTCTGTTTTCTACTATATTGATAGACGTATGTGGAAAGCTAAATCAAACACGGTTTGTGCTAGCTTCGTGAAACTTGACACGATAATGTAGTTTCAAGTTCTGTCTCTAGGTTTTGTTTCCTCTTGATGTTGCCCTAAGCAGTGACTGGCGAGATACACTGTCCTTGAAAGGGGTTGCCAAGCTACCCAAAATTACGAATCTCCAGAAATCTCAGCAACTATTTTTTCACCCAAACTGGATGATACTTTCAGGTAATGATCAGTACACTAAGCCCACTTGGTTCCCCAAATTTCGTTCTTCTATGTTGAAGCGTTCGTTTCCAGTAACAGTTTGAATTTTGGCGTTTCACTCTGTTTTCTCCTATATTGATAGATGTATGTGGAACTCTAAATCAAACACGGTTTGTGCTAGCTTCTTGAAACTTGACACGATAATGTAGTTTCAAGTTCTATCTCTAGGTTTTGTTTCCTCTTGATGTAGCCCTAAGCAGTGACTGGCGAGATACACTGTCCTTGAAAGGGGTTGCCAAGCTTCCCAAAATTACGAATCTCCAGAAATCTCAGCAACTATTTTTTAACCCAAACTGGATGATACTTTCAGGTAATGATCAGTACACTAAGCCCACTTGGTTCCCCAAATTTCGTTCTTCTATGTTGAAGCGTTCGTTTCCAGTAACAGTTTGAATGTTGGCGTTTCACTCTGTTTTCTCCTATATTGATAGATGTATGTGGAACTCTAAATCAAACACGGTTTGTGCTAGCTTTTTGAAACTTGACACGATAATGTAGTTTCAAGTTCTATCTCGAGGTTTTGTTTCCTCTTGATGTAGCCCTAAGCAGTGACTGGCGAGATACACTGTCCTTGAAAGGGGTTGCCAAGCTTCCCAAAATTACGAATCTCCAGAAATCTCAGCAACTATTTTTTCACCCAAACTGGATGATACTTTCAGGTAATGATCAGTACACTAAGCCCACTTGGTTCCCCAAATTTCGTTCTTCTATGTTGAAGCGTTCGTTTCCAGTAACAGTTTGAATGTTGGCGTTTCACTCTGTTTTCTCCTATATTGATAGACGTATGTGGAACTCTAAATCAAACACGGTTTGTGCTAGCTTCTTGAAACTTGACACGATAATGTAGTTTCAAGTTCTGTCTCTAGGTTTTGTTTCCTCTTGATGTAGCCCTAAGCAGTGACTGGCGAGATACACTGTCCTTGAAAGGGGTTGCCAAGCTACCCAAAATTACGAATCTCCAGAAATCTCAGCAACTATTTTTTCACCCAAACTGGATGATACTTTCAGGTAATGATCAGTACACTAAGCCCACTTGGTTCCCCAAATTTGGTTCTTCTATGTTGAAGCGTTCGTTTCCAGTAACAGTTTGAATTTTGGCGTTTCACTCTGTTTCCTCCAATATTGATAGGTGTACGTGGAACTCTAAATCAAACACGGTTTGTGCTAGCTTCTTCAAACTTGACACGATAATGTAGTTTCAAGTTCTGTCTGTAGGTTTTGTTTCCTCTTGATGTAGCCCTAAGCAGTGACTGGCGAGATACACTGTCCTTGAAAGGGGTTGCCAAGCTACCCAAAATTACGAATCTCCAGAAATCTCAGCAACTATTTTTTCACCCAAACTGGATGATACTTTCAGGTAATGATCAGTACACTAAGCCCACTTGGTTCCCCAAATTTCGTTGTTCTATGTTGAAGCGTTCGTTTCCAGTAACAGTTTGAATTTTGGCGTTTCACTCTGTTTTCTCCTATATTGATAGATGTATGTGGAACTCTAAATCAAACACGGTTTGTGCTAGCTTCTTGAAACTTGACACGATAATGTAGTTTCAAGTTCTATCTCTAGGTTTTGTTTCCTCTTGATGTAGCCCTAAGCAGTGACTGGCGAGATACACTGTCCTTGAAAGGGGTTGCCAAGCTTCCCAAAATTACGAATCTCCAGAAATCTCAGCAACTATTTTTTCACCCAAACTGGATGATACTTTCAGGTAATGATCAGTACACTAAGCCCACTTGGTTCCCCAAATTTCGTTCTTCTATGTTGAAGCGTTCGTTTCCAATAACAGTTTGAATGTTGGCGTTTCACTCTGTTTTCTCCTATATTGATAGATGTATGTGGAACTCTAAATCAAACACGGTTTGTGCTAGGTTTTTGAAACTTGACACGATAATGTAGTTTCAAGTTCTATCTCGAGGTTTTGTTTCCTCTTGATGTAGCCCTAAGCAGTGACTGGCGAGATACACTGTCCTTGAAAGGGGTTGCCAAGCTTCCCAAAATTACGAATCTTCAGAAATCTCAGAAACTATTTTTTCACCCAAACTGGATGATACTTTCAGGTAATGATCAGTACACTAAGCCCACTTGGTTCCCCAAATTTCGTTCTTCTATGTTGAAGCGTTCGTTTCCAGTAACAGTTTGAATGTTGGCGTTTCACTCTGTTTTCTCCTATATTGATAGACGTATGTGGAACTCTAAATCAAACACGGTTTGTGCTAGCTTCTTGAAACTTGACACGATAATGTAGTTTCAAGTTCTGTCTCTAGGTTTTGTTTCCTCTTGATGTAGCCCTAAGCAGTGACTGGCGAGATACACTGTCCTTGAAAGGGGTTGACAATCTTCCCAAAATTACGAATCTCCAGAAATCTCAGCAACTATTTTTTCACCCAAACTGGATGATACTTTCAGGTAATGATCAGTACACTAAGCCCACTTGGTTCCCCAAATTTGGTTCTTCTATGTTGAACCGTTCGTTTCCAGTAACAGTTTGAATCTTGGCGTTTCACTCTGTTTCCTCCAATATTGATAGGTGTACGTGGAACTCTAAATCAAACACGGTTTGTGCTAGCTTCTTCAAACTTGACACGATAATGTAGTTTCAAGTTCTATCTCTAGGTTTTGTTTCCTCTTGATGTAGCCCTAAGCAGTGACTGGCGAGATACACTGTCCTTGAAAGGGGTTGCCAAGCTTCCCAAAATTACGAATCTCCAGAAATCTCAGCAACTATTTTTTCACCCAAACTGGATGATACTTTCAGGTAATGATCAGTACACTAAGCCCACTTGGTTCCCCAAATTTCGTTCTTCTATGTTGAAGCGTTCGTTTCCAGTAACAGTTTGAATGTTGGAGTTTCACTCTGTTTTCTCCTATATTGATAGATGTATGTGGAACTCTAAATCAAACACGGTTTGTGCTAGCTTCTTGAAACTTGACACGATAATGTAGTTTCAAGTTCTATCTCTAGGTTTTGTTTCCTCTTGATGTAGCCCTAAGCAGTGACTGGCGAGATACACTGTCCTTGAAAGGGGTTGCCAAGCTTCCCAAAATTACGAATCTCCAGAAATCTCAGCAACTATTTTTTCACCCAAACTGGATGATACTTTCAGGTAATGATCAGTACACTAAGCCCACTTGGTTCCCCAAATTTCGTTCTTCTATGTTGAAGCGTCCGTTTCCAGTAACAGTTTGAATGTTGGCGTTTCACTCTGTTTTCTACTATATTGATAGACGTATGTGGAACGCTAAATCAAACACGGTTTGTGCTAGCTTCGTGAAACTTGACACGATAATGTAGTTTCAAGTTCTGTCTCTAGGTTTTGTTTCCTCTTGATGTTGCCCTAAGCAGTGACTGGCGAGATACACTGTCCTTGAAAGGGGTTGCCAAGCTACCCAAAATTACGAATCTCCAGAAATCTCAGCAACTATTTTTTCACCCAAACTGGATGATACTTTCAGGTAATGATCAGTACACTAAGCCCAGTTGGTTCCCCAAATTTCGTTCTTCTATGTTGAAGCGTTCGTTTCCAGTAACAGTTTGAATTTTGGCGTTTCACTCTGTTTTCTCCTATATTGATAGATGTATGTGGAACTCTAAATCAAACACGGTTTGTGCTAGCTTCTTCAAACTTGACACGATAATGTAGTTTCAAGTTCTGTCTCTAGGTTTTGTTTCCTCTTGATGTAGCCCTAAGCAGTGACTGGCGAGATACACTGTCCTTGAAAGGGGTTGCCAAGCTACCCAAAATTACGAATCTCCAGAAATCTCAGCAACTATTTTTTCACCCAAACTGGATGATACTTTCAGGTAATGATCAGTACACTAAGCCCACTTGGTTCCCCAAATTTCGTTCTTCTATGTTGAAGCGTTCGTTTCCAGTAACAGTTTGAATGTTGGCGTTTCACTCTGTTTTCTCCTATATTGATAGATGTATGTGGAACTCTAAATCAAACACGGTTTGTGCTAGCTTTTTGAAACTTGACACGATAATGTAGTTTCAAGTTCTATCTCGAGGTTTTGTTTCCTCTTGATGTAGCCCTAAGCAGTGACTGGCGAGATACACTGTCCTTGAAAGGGGTTGCCAAGCTTCCCAAAATTACGAATCTCCAGAAATCTCAGCAACTATTTTTTCACCCAAACTGGATGATACTTTCAGGTAATGATCAGTACACTAAGCCCACTTGGTTCCCCAAATTTCGTTCTTCTATGTTGAAGCGTTCGTTTCCAGTAACAGTTTGAATGTTGGCGTTTCACTCTGTTTTCTCCTATATTGATAGACGTATGTGGAACTCTAAATCAAACACGGTTTGTGCTAGCTTCTTGAAACTTGACACGATAATGTAGTTTCAAGTTCTGTCTCTAGGTTTTGTTTCCTCTTGATGTAGCCCTAAGCAGTGACTGGCGAGATACACTGTCCTTGAAAGGGGTTGCCAAGCTACCCAAAATTACGAATCTCCAGAAATCTCAGCAACTATTTTTTCACCCAAACTGGATGATACTTTCAGGTAATGATCAGTACACTAAGCCCACTTGGTTCCCCAAATTTGGTTCTTCTATGTTGAAGCGTTCGTTTCCAGTAACAGTTTGAATTTTGGCGTTTCACTCTGTTTCCTCCAATATTGATAGGTGTACGTGGAACTCTAAATCAAACACGGTTTGTGCTAGCTTCTTCAAACTTGACACGATAATGTAGTTTCAAGTTCTGTCTGTAGGTTTTGTTTCCTCTTGATGTAGCCCTAAGCAGTGACTGGCGAGATACACTGTCCTTGAAAGGGGTTGCCAAGCTACCCAAAATTACGAATCTCCAGAAATCTCAGCAACTATTTTTTCACCCAAACTGGATGATACTTTCAGGTAATGATCAGTACACTAAGCCCACTTGGTTCCCCAAATTTCGTTGTTCTATGTTGAAGCGTTCGTTTCCAGTAACAGTTTGAATTTTGGCGTTTCACTCTGTTTTCTCCTATATTGATAGATGTATGTGGAACTCTAAATCAAACACGGTTTGTGCTAGCTTCTTGAAACTTGACACGATAATGTAGTTTCAAGTTCTATCTCTAGGTTTTGTTTTCTCTTGATGTAGCCCTAAGCAGTGACTGGCGAGATACACTGTCCTTGAAAGGGGTTGCCAAGCTTCCCAAAATTACGAATCTCCAGAAATCTCAGCAACTATTTTTTCACCCAAACTGGATGATACTTTCAGGTAATGATCAGTACACTAAGCCCACTTGGTTCCCCAAATTTCGTTCTTCTATGTTGAAGCGTTCGTTTCCAATAACAGTTTGAATGTTGGCGTTTCACTCTGTTTTCTCCTATATTGATAGATGTATGTGGAACTCTAAATCAAACACGGTTTGTGCTAGGTTTTTGAAACTTGACACGATAATGTAGTTTCAAGTTCTATCTCGAGGTTTTGTTTCCTCTTGATGTAGCCCTAAGCAGTGACTGGCGAGATACACTGTCCTTGAAAGGGGTTGCCAAGCTTCCCAAAATTACGAATCTTCAGAAATCTCAGCAACTATTTTTTCACCCAAACTGGATGATACTTTCAGGTAATGATCAGTACACTAAGCCCACTTGGCTCCCCAAATTTCGTTCTTCTATGTTGAAGCGTTCGTTTCCAGTAACAGTTTGAATGTTGGCGTTTCACTCTGTTTTCTCCTATATTGATAGACGTATGTGGAACTCTAAATCAAACACGGTTTGTGCTAGCTTCTTGAAACTTGACACGATAATGTAGTTTCAAGTTCTGTCTCTAGGTTTTGTTTCCTCTTGATGTAGCCCTAAGCAGTGACTGGCGAGATACACTGTCCTTGAAAGGGGTTGACAATCTTCCCAAAATTACGAATCTCCAGAAATCTCAGCAACTATTTTTTCACCCAAACTGGATGATACTTTCAGGTAATGATCAGTACACTAAGCCCACTTGGTTCCCCAAATTTGGTTCTTCTATGTTGAAGCGTTCGTTTCCAGTAACAGTTTGAATCTTGGCGTTTCACTCTGTTTCCTCCAATATTGATAGGTGTACGTGGAACTCTAAATCAAACACGGTTTGTGCTAGCTTCTTCAAACTTGACACGATAATGTAGTTTCAAGTTCTATCTCTAGGTTTTGTTTCCTCTTGATGTAGCCCTAAGCAGTGACTGGCGAGATACACTGTCCTTGAAAGGGGTTGCCAAGCTTCCCAAAATTACGAATCTCCAGAAATCTCAGCAACTATTTTTTCACCCAAACTGGATGATACTTTCAGGTAATGATCAGTACACTAAGCCCACTTGGTTCCCCAAATTTCGTTCTTCTATGTTGAAGCGTTCGTTTCCAATAACAGTTTGAATGTTGGCGTTTCACTCTGTTTTCTCCTATATTGATAGATGTATGTGGAACTCTAAATCAAACACGGTTTGTGCTAGGTTTTTGAAACTTGACACGATAATGTAGTTTCAAGTTCTATCTCGAGGTTTTGTTTCCTCTTGATGTAGCCCTAAGCAGTGACTGGCGAGATACACTGTCCTTGAAAGGGGTTGCCAAGCTTCCCAAAATTACGAATCTTCAGAAATCTCAGCAACTATTTTTTCACCCAAACTGGATGATACTTTCAGGTAATGATCAG
The DNA here is from genome assembly GCF_964194105.1 of Spermophilus citellus. Classification (NCBI taxonomy): domain Eukaryota; kingdom Metazoa; phylum Chordata; class Mammalia; order Rodentia; family Sciuridae; genus Spermophilus; species Spermophilus citellus. Next base: position 174,031 of record NW_027672894.1, on the reverse strand, counting down.
TACACTAAGCCCACTTGGTTCCCCAAATTTCGTTCTTCTATGTTGAAGCGTTCGTTTCCAGTAACAGTTTGAATGTTGGCGTTTCACTCTGTTTTCTCCTATATTGATAGACGTATGTGGAACTCTAAATCAAACACGGTTTGTGCTAGCTTCTTGAAACTTGACACGATAATGTAGTTTCAAGTTCTGTCTCTAGGTTTTGTTTCCTCTTGATGTAGCCCTAAGCAGTGACTGGCGAGATACACTGTCCTTGAAAGGGGTTGACAATCTTCCCAAAATTACGAATCTCCAGAAATCTCAGCAACTATTTTTTCACCCAAACTGGATGATACTTTCAGGTAATGATCAGTACACTAAGCCCACTTGGTTCCCCAAATTTGGTTCTTCTATGTTGAAGCGTTCGTTTCCAGTAACAGTTTGAATCTTGGCGTTTCACTCTGTTTCCTCCAATATTGATAGGTGTACGTGGAACTCTAAATCAAACACGGTTTGTGCTAGCTTCTTCAAACTTGACACGATAATGTAGTTTCAAGTTCTATCTCTAGGTTTTGTTTCCTCTTGATGTAGCCCTAAGCAGTGACTGGCGAGATACACTGTCCTTGAAAGGGGTTGCCAAGCTTCCCAAAATTACGAATCTCCAGAAATCTCAGCAACTATTTTTTCACCCAAACTGGATGATACTTTCAGGTAATGATCAGTACACTAAGCCCACTTGGTTCCCCAAATTTCGTTCTTCTATGTTGAAGCGTTCGTTTCCAGTAACAGTTTGAATGTTGGAGTTTCACTCTGTTTTCTCCTATATTGATAGATGTATGTGGAACTCTAAATCAAACACGGTTTGTGCTAGCTTCTTGAAACTTGACACGATAATGTAGTTTCAAGTTCTATCTCTAGGTTTTGTTTCCTCTTGATGTAGCCCTAAGCAGTGACTGGCGAGATACACTGTCCTTGAAAGGGGTTGCCAAGCTTCCCAAAATTACGAATCTCCAGAAATCTCAGCAACTATTTTTTCACCCAAACTGGATGATACTTTCAGGTAATGATCAGTACACTAAGCCCACTTGGTTCCCCAAATTTCGTTCTTCTATGTTGAAGCGTCCGTTTCCAGTAACAGTTTGAATGTTGGCGTTTCACTCTGTTTTCTACTATATTGATAGACGTATGTGGAACGCTAAATCAAACACGGTTTGTGCTAGCTTCTTGAAACTTGACACGATAATGTAGTTTCTAGTTCTGTCTCTAGGTTTTGTTTCCTCTTGATGTTGCCCTAAGCAGTGACTGGCGAGATACACTGTCCTTGAAAGGGGTTGCCAAGCTACCCAAAATTACGAATCTCCAGAAATCTCAGAAACTATTTTTTCACCCAAACTGGATGATACTTTCAGGTAATGATCAGTACACTAAGCCCAGTTGGTTCCCCAAATTTCGTTCTTCTATGTTGAAGCGTTCGTTTCCAGTAACAGTTTGAATTTTGGCGTTTCACTCTGTTTTCTCCTATATTGATAGATGTATGTGGAACTCTAAATCAAACACGGTTTGTGCTAGCTTCTTCAAACTTGACACGATAATGTAGTTTCAAGTTCTGTCTCTAGGTTTTGTTTCCTCTTGATGTAGCCCTAAGCAGTGACTGGCGAGATACACTGTCCTTGAAAGGGGTTGCCAAGCTACCCAAAATTACGAATCTCCAGAAATCTCAGCAACTATTTTTTCACCCAAACTGGATGATACTTTCAGGTAATGATCAGTACACTAAGCCCACTTGGTTCCCCAAATTTCGTTCTTCTATGTTGAAGCGTTCGTTTCCAGTAACAGTTTGAATTTTGGTGTTTCACTCTGTTTTCTCCTATATTGATAGATGTATGTGGAACTCTAAATCAAACACGGTTTGTGCTAGCTTCTTGAAACTTGACACGATAATGTAGTTTCAAGTTCTATCTCTAGGTTTTGTTTCCTCTTGATGTAGCCCTAAGCAGTGACTGGCGAGATACACTGTCCTTGAAAGGGGTTGCCAAGCTTCCCAAAATTACGAATCTCCAGAAATCTCAGCAACTATTTTTTTCACCCAAACTGGATGATACTTTCAGGTAATGATCAGTACACTAAGCCCACTTGGTTCCCCAAATTTCGTTCTTCTATGTTGAAGCGTTCGTTTCCAGTAACAGTTTGAATGTTGGCGTTTCACTCTGTTTTCTCCTATATTGATAGATGTATGTGGAACTCTAAATCAAACACGGTTTGTGCTAGCTTTTTGAAACTTGACACGATAATGTAGTTTCAAGTTCTATCTCGAGGTTTTGTTTCCTCTTGATGTAGCCCTAAGCAGTGACTGGCGAGATACACTGTCCTTGAAAGGGGTTGCCATGCTTCCCAAAATTACGAATCTCCAGAAATCTCAGAAACTATTTTTTCACCCAAACTGGATGATACTTTCAGGTAATGATCAGTACACTAAGCCCACTTGGTTCCCCAAATTTCGTTCTTCTATGTTGAAGCGTTCGTTTCCAGTAACAGTTTGAATGTTGGCGTTTCACTCTGTTTTCTACTATATTGATAGACGTATGTGGAACGCTAAATCAAACACGGTTTGTGCTAGCTTCGTGAAACTTGACACGATAATGTAGTTTCAAGTTCTGTCTCTAGGTTTTGTTTCCTCTTGATGTTGCCCTAAGCAGTGACTGGCGAGATACACTGTCCTTGAAAGGGGTTGCCAAGCTACCCAAAATTACGAATCTCCAGAAATCTCAGCAACTATTTTTTCACCCAAACTGGATGATACTTTCAGGTAATGATCAGTACACTAAGCCCACTTGGTTCCCCAAATTTCGTTCTTCTATGTTGAAGCGTTCGTTTCCAGTAACAGTTTGAATTTTGGCGTTTCACTCTGTTTTCTCCTATATTGATAGATGTATGTGGAACTCTAAATCAAACACGGTTTGTGCTAGCTTCTTGAAACTTGACACGATAATATAGTTTCAAGTTCTATCTCTAGGTTTTGTTTCCTCTTGATGTAGCCCTAAGCAGTGACTGGCGAGATACACTGTCCTTGAAAGGGGTTGCCAAGCTTCCCAAAATTACGAATCTCCAGAAATCTCAGCAACTATTTTTTCACCCAAACTGGATGATACTTTCAGGTAATGATCAGTACACTAAGCCCACTTGGTTCCCCAAATTTCATTCTTCTATGTTGAAGCGTTCGTTTCCAGTAACAGTTTCAATTTTGGCGTTTCACTCTGTTTCCTCCAATATTGATAGGTGTACGTGGAACTCTAAATCAAACACGGTTTGTGCTAGCTTCTTCAAACTTGACACGATAATGTAGTTTCAAGTTCTGTCTCTAGGTTTTGTTTCCTCTTGATGTAGCCCTAAGCAGTGACTGGCGAGATACACTGTCCTTGAAAGGGGTTGCCAAGCTTCCCAAAATTACGAATCTCCAGAAATCTCAGCAACTATTTTTTCACCCAAACTGGATGATACTTTCAGGTAATGATCAGTACACTAAGCCCACTTGGTTCCCCAAATTTCGTTCTTCTATGTTGAAGCGTTCGTTTCCAGTAACAGTTTGAATGTTGGCGTTTCACTCTGTTTTCTCCTATATTGATAGATGTATGTGGAACTCTAAATCAAACACGGTTTGTGCTAGCTTTTTGAAACTTGACACGATAATGTAGTTTCAAGTTCTATCTCGAGGTTTTGTTTCCTCTTGATGTAGCCCTAAGCAGTGACTGGCGAGATACACTGTCCTTGAAAGGGGTTGCCAAGCTACCCAAAATTACGAATCTCCAGAAATCTCAGCAACTATTTTTTCACCCAAACTGGATGATACTTTCAGGTAATGATCAGTACACTAAGCCCACTTGGTTCCCCAAATTTCGTTCTTCTATGTTGAAGCGTTCGTTTCCAGTAACAGTTTGAATGTTGGCGTTTCACTCTGTTTTCTCCTATATTGATAGACGTATGTGGAACTCTAAATCAAACACGGTTTGTGCTAGCTTCTTGAAACTTGACACGATAATGTAGTTTCAAGTTCTGTCTCTAGGTTTTGTTTCCTCTTGATGTAGCCCTAAGCAGTGACTGGCGAGATACACTGTCCTTGAAAGGGGTTGCCAAGCTACCCAAAATTACGAATCTCCAGAAATCTCAGCAACTATTTTTTCACCCAAACTGGATGATACTTTCAGGTAATGATCAGTACACTAAGCCCACTTGGTTCCCCAAATTTCGTTCTTCTATGTTGAAGCGTTCGTTTCCAGTAACAGTTTGAATTTTGGCGTTTCACTCTGTTTCCTCCAATATTGATAGGTGTACGTGGAACTCTAAATCAAACACGGTTTGTGCTAGCTTCTTCAAACTTGACACGATAATGTAGTTTCAAGTTCTGTCTCTAGGTTTTGTTTCCTCTTGATGTAGCCCTAAGCAGTGACTGGCGAGATACACTGTCCTTGAAAGGGGTTGCCAAGCTACCCAAAATTACGAATCTCCAGAAATCTCAGCAACTATTTTTTCACCCAAACTGGATGATACTTTCAGGTAATGATCAGTACACTAACCCCACTTGGTTCCCCAAATTTCGTTCTTCTATGTTGAAGCGTTCGTTTCCAGTAACAGTTTGAATGTTGGCGTTTCACTCTGTTTTCTCCTATATTGATAGATGTATGTGGAACTCTAAATCAAACACGGTTTGTGCTAGCTTCTTGAAACTTGACACGATAATGTAGTTTCAAGTTCTATCTCTAGGTTTTGTTTCCCCTTGATGTAGCCCTAAGCAGTGACTGGCGAGATACACTGTCCTTGAAAGGGGTTGCCAAGCTTCCCAAAATTACGAATCTCCAGAAATCTCAGCAACTATTTTTTCACCCAAACTGGTTGATACTTTCAGGTAATGATCAGGACACTAAGCCCACTTGGTTCCCCAAATTTCGTTCTTCTATGTTGAAGCGTTCGTTTCCAGTAACAGTTTGAATGTTGGCGTTTCACTCTGTTTTCTCCTATATTGATAGATGTATGTGGAACTCTAAATCAAACACGGTTTGTGCTAGCTTTTTGAAACTTGACACGATAATGTAGTTTCAAGTTCTATCTCGAGGTTTTGTTTCCTCTTGATGTAGCCCTAAGCAGTGACTGGCGAGATACACTGTCCTTGAAAGGGGTTGCCAAGCTTCCCAAAATTACGAATCTCCAGAAATCTCAGAAACTATTTTTTCACCCAAACTGGATGATACTTTCAGGTAATGATCAGTACACTAAGCCCACTTGGTTCCCCAAATTTCGTTCTTCTATGTTGAAGCGTTCGTTTCCAGTAACAGTTTGAATTTTGGCGTTTCACTCTGTTTTCTACTATATTGATAGACGTATGTGGAACGCTAAATCAAACACGGTTTGTGCTAGCTTCGTGAAACTTGACACGATAATGTAGTTTCAAGTTCTGTCTCTAGGTTTTGTTTCCTCTTGATGTTGCCCTAAGCAGTGACTGGCGAGATACACTGTCCTTGAAAGGGGTTGCCAAGCTACCCAAAATTACGAATCTCCAGAAATCTCAGCAACTATTTTTTCACCCAAACTGGATGATACTTTCAGGTAATGATTAGTACACTAAGCCCAGTTGGTTCCCCAAATTTCGTTCTTCTATGTTGAAGCGTTCGTTTCCAGTAACAGTTTGAATTTTGGCGTTTCACTCTGTTTTCTCCTATATTGATAGATGTATGTGGAACTCTAAATCAAACACGGTTTGTGCTAGCTTCTTGAAACTTGACACGATAATATAGTTTCAAGTCTATCTCTAGGTTTTGTTTCCTCTTGATGTAGCCCTAAGCAGTGAATGGCGAGATACACTGTCCTTGAAAGGGGTTGCCAAGCTTCCCAAAATTACGAATCTCCAGAAATCTCAGCAACTATTTTTTCACCCAAACTGGATGATACTTTCAGGTAATGATCAGTACACTAAGCCCACTTGGTTCCCCAAATTTCGTTCTTCTATGTTGAAGCGTTCGTTTCCAGTAACAGTTTCAATTTTGGCGTTTCACTCTGTTTCCTCCAATATTGATAGGTGTACGTGGAACTCTAAATCAAACACGGTTTGTGCTAGCTTCTTCAAACTTGACACGATAATGTAGTTTCAAGTTCTGTCTCTAGGTTTTGTTTCCTCTTGATGTAGCCCTAAGCAGTGACTGGCGAGATACACTGTCCTTGAAAGGGGTTGCCAAGCTACCCAAAATTACGAATCTCCAGAAATCTCAGCAACTATTTTTTCACCCAAACTGGATGATACTTTCAGGTAATGATCAGTACACTAAGCCCAGTTGGTTCCCCAAATTTCGTTCTTCTATATTGAAGCGTTCGTTTCCAGTAACAGTTTGAATTTTGGCGTTTCACTCTGTTTTCTCCTATATTGATAGATGTATGTGGAACTCTAAATCAAACACGGTTTGTGCTAGCTTCTTGAAACTTGACACGATAATGTAGTTTCAAGTTCTATCTCTAGGTTTTGTTTCCTCTTGATGTAGCCCTAAGCAGTGACTGGCGAGATACACTGTCCTTGAAAGGGGTTGCCAAGCTTCCCAAAATTACGAATCTCCAGAAATCTCAGCAACTATTTTTTCACCCAAACTGGATGATACTTTCAGGTAATGATCAGTACACTAAGCCCACTTGGTTCCCCAAATTTCGTTCTTCTATGTTGAAGCGTTCGTTTCCAGTAACAGTTTGAATGTTGGCGTTTCACTGTGTTTTCTCCTATATTGATAGATGTATGTGGAACTCTAAATCAAACACGGTTTGTGCTAGCTTTTTGAAACTTGACAAGATAATGTAGTTTCAAGTTCTATCTCGAGGTTTTGTTTCCTCTTGATGTAGCCCTAAGCAGTGACTGGCGAGATACACTGTCCTTGAAATAGGTTGCCAAGCTTCCCAAAATTACGAATCTCCAGAAATCTCAGCAACTATTTTTTCACCCAAACTGGATGGTACTTTCAGGTAATGATCAGTACACTAAGCCCACTTGGTTCCCCAAATTTCGTTCTTCTATGTTGAAGCGTTCGTTTCCAGTAACAGTTTGAATTTTGGCGTTTCACTCTGTTTCCTCCAATATTGATAGGTGTACGTGGAACTCTAAATCAAACACGGTTTGTGCTAGCTTCTTCAAACTTGACATGATAATGTAGTTTCAAGTTCTGTCTCTAGGTTTTGTTTCCTCTTGATGTAGCCCTAAGCAGTGACTGGCGAGATACACTGTCCTTGAAAGGGGTTGCCAAGCTACCCAAAATTACGAATCTCCAGAAATCTCAGCAACTATTTTTTCACCCAAACTGGATGATACTTTCAGGTAATGATCAGTACACTAAGCCCACTTGGTTCCCCAAATTTCGTTCTTCTATGTTGAAGCGTTCGTTTCCAGTAACAGTTTGAATTTTGGCGTTTCACTCTGTTTTCTCCTATATTGATAGATGTATGTGGAACTCTAAATCAAACACGGTTTGTGCTAGCTTCTTGAAACTTGACACGATAATGTAGTTTCAAGTTCTATCTCTAGGTTTTGTTTCCTCTTGATGTAGCCCTAAGCAGTGACTGGCGAGATACACTGTCCTTGAAAGGGGTTGCCAAGCTTCCCAAAATTACGAATCTCCAGAAATCTCAGCAACTATTTTTTCACCCAAACTGGATGATACTTTCAGGTAATGATCAGTACACTAAGCCCAGTTGGTTCCCCAAATTTCGTTCTTCTATGTTGAAGCGTTCGTTTCCAGTAACAGTTTGAATTTTGGCGTTTCACTCTGTTTTCTCCTATATTGAGAGATGTATGTGGAACTCTAAATCAAACACGGTTTGTGCTAGCTTCTTGAAACTTGACACGATAATGTAGTTTCAAGTTCTGTCTCTAGGTTTTGTTTCCTCTTGATGTAGCCCTAAGCAGTGACTGGCGAGATACACTGTCCTTGAAAGGGGTTGCCAAGCTTCCCAAAATTACGAATCTCCAGAAATCTCAGCAACTATTTTTTCACCGAAACTGGATGATACTTTCAGGTAATGATCAGTACACTAAGTCCAGTTGGTTCCCCAAATTTCGTTCTTCTATGTTGAAGCGTTCGTTTCCAGTAACAGTTTGAATTTTGGCGTTTCACTCTGTTTTCTCCTATATTGATAGATGTATGTGGAACTCTAAATCAAACACGGTTTGTGCTAGCTTCTTGAAACTTGACACGATAATATAGTTTCAAGTTCTATCTCTAGGTTTTGTTTCCTCTTGATGTAGCCCTAAGCAGTGACTGGCGAGATACACTGTCCTTGAAAGGGGTTGCCAAGCTTCCCAAAATTACGAATCTCCAGAAATCTCAGCAACTATTTTTTCACCCAAACTGGATGATACTTTCAGGTAATGATCAGTACACTAAGCCCACTTGGTTCCCCAAATTTCGTTCTTCTATGTTGAAGCGTTCGTTTCCAGTAACAGTTTGAATTTTGGCGTTTCACTCTGTTTCCTCCAATATTGATAGGTGTACGTGGAACTCTAAATCAAACACGGTTTGTGCTAGCTTCTTGAAACTTGACACGTTAATGTAGTTTCAAGTTCTGTCTCTAGGTTTTGTTTCCTCTTGATGTAGCCCTAAGCAGTGACTGGCGAGATACACTGTCCTTGAAAGGGGTTGCCAAGCTACCCAAAATTACGAATCTCCAGAAATCTCAGCAACTATTTTTTCACCCAAACTGGATGATACTTTCAGGTAATGATCAGTACACTAAGCCCAGTTGGTTCCCCAAATTTCGTTCTTCTATGTTGAAGCGTTCGTTTCCAGTAACAGTTTGAATTTTGGCGTTTCACTCTGTTTTCTCCTATATTGAGAGATGTATGTGGAACTCTAAATCAAACACGGTTTGTGCTAGCTTCTTGAAACTTGACACGATAATGTAGTTTCAAGTTCTGTCTCTAGGTTTTGTTTCCTCTTGATGTAGCCCTAAGCAGTGACTGGCGAGATACACTGTCCTTGAAAGGGGTTGCCAAGCTTCCCAAAATTACGAATCTCCAGAAATCTCAGCAACTATTTTTTCACCCAAACTGGATGATACTTTCAGGTAATGATCAGTACACTAAGCCCACTTGGTTCCCCAAATTTCGTTCTTCTATGTTGAAGCGTTCGTTTCCAGTAACAGTTTGAATGTTGGCGTTTCACTCTGTTTTCTCCTATATTGATAGACGTATGTGGAACTCTAAATCAAACACGGTTTGTGCTAGCTTCGTGAAACTTGACACGATAATGTAGTTTCAAGTTCTGTCTCTAGGTTTTGTTTCCTCTTGATGTTGCCCTAAGCAGTGACTGGCGAGATACACTGTCCTTGAAAGGGGTTGCCAAGCTACCCAAAATTACGAATCTCCAGAAATCTCAGCAACTATTTTTTCACCCAAACTGGATGATACTTTCAGATAATGATCAGTACACTAAGCCCAGTTGGTTCCCCAAATTTCGTTCTTCTATGTTGAAGCGTTCGTTTCCAGTAACAGTTTGAATTTTGGCGTTTCACTCTGTTTTCTCCTATATTGATAGATGTATGTGGAACTCTAAATCAAACACGGTTTGTGCTAGCTTCTTGAAACTTGACACGATAATATAGTTTCAAGTTCTATCTCTAGGTTTTGTTTCCTCTTGATGTAGCCCTAAGCAGTGACTGGCGAGATACACTGTCCTTGAAAGGGGTTGCCAAGCTTCCCAAAATTACGAATCTCCAGAAATCTCAGCAACTATTTTTTCACCCAAACTGGATGATACTTTCAGGTAATGATCAGTACACTAAGCCCACTTGGTTCCCCAAATTTCGTTCTTCTATGTTGAAGCGTTCGTTTCCAGTAACAGTTTGAATTTTGGCGTTTCACTCTGTTTCCTCCAATATTGATAGGTGTACGTGGAACTCTAAATCAAACACGGTTTGTGCTAGCTTCTTGAAACTTGACACGTTAATGTAGTTTCAAGTTCTGTCTCTAGGTTTTGTTTCCTCTTGATGTAGCCCTAAGCAGTGACTGGCGAGATACACTGTCCTTGAAAGGGGTTGCCAAGCTACCCAAAATTACGAATCTCCAGAAATCTCAGCAACTATTTTTTCACCCAAACTGGATGATACTTTCAGGTAATGATCAGTACACTAAGCCCAGTTGGTTCCCCAAATTTCGTTCTTATATGTTGAAGCGTTCGTTTCCAGTAACAGTTTGAATTTTGGCGTTTCACTCTGTTTTCTCCTATATTGATAGATGTATGTGGAACTCTAAATCAAACACGGTTTGTGCTAGCTTCTTGAAACTTGACACGATAATGTAGTTTCAAGTTCTATATCTAGGTTTTGTTTCCTCTTGATGTAGCCCTAAGCAGTGACTGGCGAGATACACTGTCCTTGAAAGGGGTTGCCAAGCTTCCCAAAATTACGAATCTCCAGAAATCTCAGCAACTATTTTTTCACCCAAACTGGATGATACTTTCAGGTAATGATCAGTACACTAAGCCCACTTGGTTCCCCAAATTTCGTTCTTCTATGTTGAAGCGTTCGTTTCCAGTAACAGTTTGAATTTTGGCGTTTCACTCTGTTTTCTCCTATATTGAGAGATGTATGTGGAACTCTAAATCAAACACGGTTTGTGCTAGCTTCTTGAAACTTGACACGATAATGTAGTTTCAAGTTCTGTCTCTAGGTTTTGTTTCCTCTTGATGTAGCCCTAAGCAGTGACTGGCGAGATACACTGTCCTTGAAAGGGGTTGCCAAGCTTCCCAAAATTACGAATCTCCAGAAATCTCAGCAACTATTTTTTCACCCAAACTGGATGATACTTTCAGGTAATGATCAGTACACTAAGCCCACTTGGTTCCCCAAATTTCGTTCTTCTATGTTGAAGCGTTCGTTTCCAGTAACAGTTTGAATGTTGGCGTTTCACTCTGTTTTCTCCTATATTGATAGACGTATGTGGAACTCTAAATCAAACACGGTTTGTGCTAGCTTCGTGAAACTTGACACGATAATGTAGTTTCAAGTTCTGTCTCTAGGTTTTGTTTCCTCTTGATGTAGCCCTAAGCAGTGACTGGCGAGATACACTGTCCTTGAAAGGGGTTGCCAAGCTACCCAAAATTACGAATCTCCAGAAATCTCAGCAACTATTTTTTCACCCAAACTGGATGATACTTTCAGATAATGATCAGTACACTAAGCCCAGTTGGTTCCCCAAATTTCGTTCTTCTATGTTGAAGCGTTCGTTTCCAGTAACAGTTTGAATGTTGGCGTTTCACTCTGTTTTCTCCTATATTGATAGATGTATGTGGAACTCTAAATCAAACACGGTTTGTGCTAGCTTCTTGAAACTTGACACGATAATATAGTTTCAAGTTCTATCTCTAGGTTTTGTTTCCTCTTGATGTAGCCCTAAGCAGTGACTGGCGAGATACACTGTCCTTGAAAGGGGTTGCCAAGCTTCCCAAAATTACGAATCTCCAGAAATCTCAGCAACTATTTTTTCACCCAAACTGGATGATACTTTCAGGTAATGATCAGTACACTAAGCCCACTTGGTTCCCCAAATTTCGTTCTTCTATGTTGAAGCGTTCGTTTCCAGTAACAGTTTGAATTTTGGCGTTTCACTCTGTTTCCTCCAATATTGATAGGTGTACGTGGAACTCTAAATCAAACACGGTTTGTGCTAGCTTCTTGAAAATTGACACGTTAATGTAGTTTCAAGTTCTGTCTCTAGGTTTTGTTTCCTCTTGATGTAGCCCTAAGCAGTGACTGGCGAGATACACTGTCCTTGAAAGGGGTTGCCAAGCTACCCAAAATTACGAATCTCCAGAAATCTCAGCAACTATTTTTTCACCCAAACTGGATGATACTTTCAGGTAATGATCAGTACACTAAGCCCAGTTGGTTCCCCAAATTTCGTTCTTCTATGTTGAAGCGTTCGTTTCCAGTAACAGTTTGAATTTTGGCGTTTCACTCTGTTTTCTCCTATATTGATAGATGTATGTGGAACTCTAAATCAAACACGGTTTGTGCTAGCTTCTTGAAACTTGACACGATAATGTAGTTTCAAGTTCTATCTCTAGGTTTTGTTTCCTCTTGATGTAGCCCTAAGCAGTGACTGGCGAGATACACTGTCCTTGAAAGGGGTTGCCAAGCTTCCCAAAATTACGAATCTCCAGAAATCTCAGCAACTATTTTTTCACCCAAACTGGATGATACTTTCAGGTAATGATCAGTACACTAAGCCCAGTTGGTTCCCCAAATTTCGTTCTTCTATGTTGAAGCGTTCGTTTCCAGTAACAATTTGAATTTTGGCGTTTCACTCTGTTTTCTCCTATATTGAGAGATGTATGTGGAACTCTAAATCAAACACGGTTTGTGCTAGCTTCTTGAAACTTGACACGATAATGTAGTTTCAAGTTCTGTCTCTAGGTTTTGTTTCCTCTTGATGTAGCCCTAAGCAGTGACTGGCGAGATACACTGTCCTTGAAAGGGGTTGCCAAGCTTCCCAAAATTACGAATCTCCAGAAATCTCAGCAACTATTTTTTCACCCAAACTGGATGATACTTTCAGGTAATGATCAGTACACTAAGCCCACTTGGTTCCCCAAATTTCGTTCTTCTATGTTGAAGCGTTCGTTTCCAGTAACAGTTTGAATGTTGGCGTTTCACTCTGTTTCCTCCAATATTGATAGGTGTACGTGGAACTCTAAATCAAACACGGTTTGTGCTAGCTTCTTGAAACTTGACACGATAATGTAGTTTCAAGTTCTGTCTCTAGGTTTTGTTTCCTCTTGATGTAGCCCTAAGCAGTGACTGGCGAGATACACTGTCCTTGAAAGGGGTTGCCAAGCTTCCCAAAATTACGAATCTCCAGAAATCTCAGCAACTATTTTTTTAACCCAAACTGGATGATACTTTCAGGTAATGATCAGTACACTAAGCCCACTTGGTTCCCCAAATTTCGTTCTTCTATGTTGAAGCGTTCGTTTCCAGTAACAGTTTGAATCTTGGCGTTTCACTCTGTTTCCTCCAATATTGATAGGTGTACGTGGAACTCTAAATCAAACACGGTTTGTGCTAGTTTCTTCAAACTTGACACGATAATGTAGTTTCAAGTTCTGTCTCTAGGTTTTGTTTCCTCTTGATGTAGCCCTAAGCAGTGACTGGCGAGATACACTGTCCTTGAAAGGGGTTGCCAAGCTACCCAAAATTACGAATCTCCAGAAATCTCAGCAACTATTTTTTCACCCAAACTGGATGATACTTTCAGGTAATGATCAGTACACTAAGCCCACTTGGTTCCCCAAATTTCGTTCTTCTATGTTGAAGCGTTCGTTTCCAGTAACAGTTTGAATGTTGGCGTTTCACTCTGTTTTCTCCTATATTGATAGACGTATGTGGAACGCTAAATCAAACACGGTTTGTGCTAGCTTCTTGAAACTTGACACGATAATACAGTTTCAAGTTCTATCTCTAGGTTTTGTTTCCTCTTGATGTAGCCCTAAGCAGTGACTGGCGAGATACACTGTCCTTGAAAGGGGTTGCCAAGCTTCCCAAAATTACGAATCTACAGAAATCTCAGCAACTATTTTTTCACCCAAACTGGATGATACTTTCAGGTAATGATCAGTACACTAAGCCCACTTGGTTCCCCAAATTTCGTTCTTCTATGTTGAAGCGTTCGTTTCCAGTAACAGTTTGAATTTTGGCGTTTCACTCTGTTTCCTCCAATATTGATAGGTGTACGTGGAACTCTAAATCAAACACGGTTTGTGCTAGCTTCTTGAAACTTGACACGATAATGTAGTTTCAAGTTCTGTCTCTAGGTTTTGTTTCCTCTTGATGTAGCCCTAAGCAGTGACTGGCGAGATACACTGTCCTTGAAAGGGGTTGCCAAGCTACCCAAAATTACGAATCTCCAGAAATCTCAGCAACTATTTTTTCACCCAAACTGGATGATACTTTCAGGTAATGATCAGTACACTAAGCCCACTTGGTTCCCCAAATTTCGTTCTTCTATGTTGAAGCGTTCGTTTCCAGTAACAGTTTGAATTTTGGCGTTTCACTCTGTTTTCTCCTATATTGATAGATGTATGTGGAACTCTAAATCAAACACGGTTTGTGCTAGCTTCTTGAAACTTGACACGATAATGTAGTTTCAAGTTCTATCTCTAGGTTTTGTTTCCTCTTGATGTAGCCCTAAGCAGTGACTGGCGAGATACACTGTCCTTGAAAGGGGTTGCCAAGCTTCCCAAAATTACGAATCTCCAGAAATCTCAGCAACTATTTTTTCACCCAAACTGGATGATACTTTCAGGTAATGATCAGTACACTAAGCCCAGTTGGTTCCCCAAATTTCGTTCTTCTATGTTGAAGCGTTCGTTTCCAGTAACAGTTTGAATTTTGGCGTTTCACTCTATTTTCTCCTATATTGAGAGATGTATGTGGAACTCTAAATCAAACACTGTTTGTGCTAGCTTCTTGAAACTTGACACGATAATGTAGTTTCAAGTTCTATCTCTAGGTTTTGTTTCCTCTTGATGTAGCCCTAAGCAGTGACTGGCGAGATACACTGTCCTTGAAAGGGGTTGCCAAGCTTCCAAAAATTACGAATCTCCAGAAATCTCAGCAACTATTTTTTCACCCAAACTGGATGATACTTTCAGGTAATGATCAGTACACTAAGCCCACTTGGTTCCCCAAATTTCGTTCTTCTATGTTGAAGCGTTCGTTTCCAGTAACAGTTTGAATGTTGGCGTTTCACTCTGTTTTCTCCTATATTGATAGATGTATGTGGAACTCTAAATCAAACACGGTTTGTGCTAGCTTTTTGAAACTTGACACGATAATGTAGTTTCAAGTTCTATCTCTAGGTTTTGTTTCCTCTTGATGTAGCCCTAAGCAGTGACTGGCGAGATACACTGTCCTTGAAAGGGGTTGCCAAGCTTCCCAAAATTACGAATCTCCAGAAATCTCAGCAACTATTTTTTCACCCAAACTGGATGATACTTTCAGGTAATGATCAGTACACTAAGCCCACTTGGTTCCCCAAATTTCGTTCTTCTATGTTGAACCGTTCGTTTCCAGTAACAGTTTGAATTTTGGCGTTTCACTCTGTTTTCTCCTATATTGATAGATGTATGTGGAACTCTATATCAAACACGGTTTGTGCTAGCTTCTTGAAACTTGACACGATAATGTAGTTTCAAGTTCTGTCTCTAGGTTTGTTTCCTCTTGATGTAGCCCTAAGCAGTGACTGGCGAGATACACTGTCCTTGAAAGGGGTTGCCAAGCTTCCCAAAATTACGAATCTCCAGAAATCTCAGAAACTATTTTTTCACCCAAACTGGATGATACTTTCAGGTAATGATCAGTACACTAAGCCCACTTGGTTCCCCAAATTTTGTTCTTCTATGTTGAAGCGTTCGTTTCCAGTAACAGTTTGAATGTTGGCGTTTCACTCTGTTTTCTCCTATATTGATAGACGTATGTGGAACGCTAAATCAAACACGGTTTGTGCTAGCTTCTTGAAACTTGACACGATAATATAGTTTCAAGTTCTATCTCTAGGTTTTGTTTCGTCTTGATGTAGCCCTAAGCAGTGACTGGCGAGATACACTGTCCTTGAAAGGGGTTGCCAAGCTTCCCAAAATTACGAATCTCCAGAAATCTCAGCAACTATTTTTTCACCCAAACTGGATGATACTTTCAGGTAATGATCAGTACACTAAGCCCACTTGGTTCCCCAAATTTCGTTCTTCTATGTTGAAGCGTTCGTTTCCAGTAACAGTTTGAATTTTGGCGTTTCACTCTGTTTCCTCCAATATTGATAGGTGTACGTGGAACTCTAAATCAAACACGGTTTGTGCTAGCTTCTTCAAACTTGACACGATAATGTAGTTTCAAGTTCTGTCTCTAGGTTTTGTTTCCTCTTGATGTAGCCCTAAGCAGTGACTGGCGAGATACACTGTCCTTGAAAGGGGTTGCCAAGCTTCCCAAAATTACGAATCTCCAGAAATCTCAGAAACTATTTTTTCACCCAAACTGGATGATACTTTCAGGTAATGATCAGTACACTAAGCCCACTTGGTTCCCCAAATTTCGTTCTTCTATGTTGAAGCGTTCGTTTCCAGTAACAGTTTGAATGTTGGCTTTTCACTCTGTTTTCTCCTATATTGATAGACGTATGTGGAACTCTAAATCAAACACGGTTTGTGCTAGCTTCGTGAAACTTGACACGATAATGTAGTTTCAAGTTCTGTCTCTAGGTTTTGTTTCCTCTTGATGTTGCCCTAAGCAGTGACTGGCGAGATACACTGTCCTTGAAAGGGGTTGCCAAGCTACCCAAAATTACGAATCTCCAGAAATCTCAGCAACTATTTTTTCACCCAAACTGGATGATACTTTCAGGTAATGATCAGTACACTAAGCCCAGTTGGTTCCCCAAATTTCGTTCTTCTATGTTGAAGCGTTCGTTTCCAGTAACAGTTTGAATTTTGGCGTTTCACTCTGTTTTCTCCTATATTGATAGATGTATGTGGAACTCTAAATCAAACACGGTTTGTGCTAGCTTCTTGAAACTTGACACGATAATATAGTTTCAAGTTCTATCTCTAGGTTTTGTTTCCTCTTGATGTAGCCCTAAGCAGTGACTGGCGAGATACACTGTCCTTGAAATGGGTTGCCAAGCTTCCCAAAATTACGAATCTCCAGAAATCTCAGCAACTATTTTTTCACCCAAACTGGATGATACTTTCAGGTAATGATCAGTACACTAAGCCCACTTGGTTCCCCACATTTCGTTCTTCTATGTTGAAGCGTTCGTTTCCAGTAACAGTTTCAATTTTGGCGTTTCACTCTGTTTCCTCCAATATTGATAGGTGTACGTGGAACTCTAAATCAAACACGGTTTGTGCTAGCTTCTTGAAACTTGACACTATAATGTAGTTTCAAGTTCTGTCTCTAGGTTTTGTTTCCTCTTGATGTAGCCCTAAGCAGTGACTGGCGAGATACACTGTCCTTGAAAGGGGTTGCCAAGCTACCCAAAATTACGAATCTCCAGAAATCTCAGCAACTATTTTTTCACCCAAACTGGATGATACTTTCAGGTAATGATCAGTACACTAAGCCCACTTGGTTCCCCAAATTTCGTTCTTCTATGTTGAACCGTTCGTTTCCAGTAACAGTTTGAATTTTGGCGTTTCACTCTGTTTTCTCCTATATTGATAGATGTATGTGGAACTCTAAATCAAACACGGTTTGTGCTAGCTTTTTGAAACTTGACACGACAATGTAGTTTCAAGTTCTATCTCTAGGTTTTGTTTCCTCTTGATGTAGCCCTAAGCAGTGACTGGCGAGATACACTGTCCTTGAAAGGGGTTGCCAAGCTTCCCAAAATTACGAATCTCCAGAAATCTCAGAAACTATTTTTTCACCCAAACTGGATGATACTTTCAGGTAATGATCAGTACACTAAGCCCACTTGGTTCCCCAAATTTCGTTCTTCTATGTTGAAGCGTTCGTTTCCAGTAACAGTTTGAATGTTGGCGTTTCACTCTGTTTTCTCCTATATTGATAGACGTATGTGGAACTCTAAATCAAACACGGTTTGTGCTAGCTTCTTGAAACTTGACACGTTAATGTAGTTTCAAGTTCTGTCTCTAGGTTTTGTTTCCTCTTGATGTAGCCCTAAGCAGTGACTGGCGAGATACACTGTCCTTGAAAGGGGTTGCCAAGCTACCCAAAATTACGAATCTCCAGAAATCTCAGCAACTATTTTTTCACCCAAACTGGATGATACTTTCAGGTAATGATCAGTACACTAAGCCCAGTTGGTTCCCCAAATTTCGTTCTTCTATGTTGAAGCGTTCGTTTCCAGTAACAGTTTGAATTTTGGCGTTTCACTCTGTTTTCTCCTATATTGATAGATGTATGTGGAACTCTAAATCAAACACGGTTTGTGCTAGCTTCTTGAAACTTGACACGATAATATAGTTTCAAGTCTATCTCTAGGTTTTGTTTCCTCTTGATGTAGCCCTAAGCAGTGACTTGCGAGATACACTGTCCTTGAAAGGGCTTGCCAAGCTTCCCAAAATTACGAATCTCCAGAAATCTCAGCAACTATTTTTTCACCCAAACTGGATGATACTTTCAGGTAATGATCAGTACACTAAGCCCACTTGGTTCCCCAAATTTCGTTCTTCTATGTTGAAGCGTTCGTTTCCAGTAACAGTTTCAATTTTGGCGTTTCACTCTGTTTCCTCCAATATTGATAGGTGTACGTGGAACTCTAAATCAAACACGGTTTGTGCTAGCTTCTTCAAACTTGACACGATAATGTAGTTTCAAGTTCTGTCTCTAGGTTTTGTTTCCTCTTGATGTAGCCCTAAGCAGTGACTGGCGAGATACACTGTCCTTGAAAGGGGTTGCCAAGCTACCCAAAATTACGAATCTCCAGAAATCTCAGCAACTATTTTTTCACCCAAACTGGATGATACTTTCAGGTAATGATCAGTACACTAAGCCCAGTTGGTTCCCCAAATTTCGTTCTTCTATATTGAAGCGTTCGTTTCCAGTAACAGTTTGAATTTTGGCGTTTCACTCTGTTTTCTCCTATATTGATAGATGTATGTGGAACTCTAAATCAAACAAGGTTTGTGCTAGCTTCTTGAAACTTGACACGATAATGTAGTTTCAAGTTCTATCTCTAGGTTTTGTTTCCTCTTGATGTAGCCCTAAGCAGTGACTGGCGAGATACACTGTCCTTGAAAGGGGTTGCCAAGCTTCCCAAAATTACGAATCTCCAGAAATCTCAGCAACTATTTTTTCACCCAAACTGGATGATACTTTCAGGTAATGATCAGTACACTAAGCCCACTTGGTTCCCCAAATTTCGTTCTTCTATGTTGAAGCGTTCGTTTCCAGTAACAGTTTGAATGTTGGCGTTTCACTCTGTTTTCTCCTATATTGATAGATGTATGTGGAACTCTAAATCAAACACGGTTTGTGCTAGCTTTTTGAAACTTGACAAGATAATGTAGTTTCAAGTTCTATCTCGAGGTTTTGTTTCCTCTTGATGTAGCCCTAAGCAGTGACTGGCGAGATACACTGTCCTTGAAATAGGTTGCCAAGCTTCCCAAAATTACGAATCTCCAGAAATCTCAGCAACTATTTTTTCACCCAAACTGGATGATACTTTCAGGTAATGATCAGTACACTAAGCCCACTTGGTTCCCCAAATTTCGTTCTTCTATGTTGAAGCGTTCGTTTCCAGTAACAGTTTGAATTTTGGCGTTTCACTCTGTTTCCTCCAATATTGATAGGTGTACGTGGAACTCTAAATCAAACACGGTTTGTGCTAGCTTCTTCAAACTTGACATGATAATGTAGTTTCAAGTTCTGTCTCTAGGTTTTGTTTCCTCTTGATGTAGCCCTAAGCAGTGACTGGCGAGATACACTGTCCTTGAAAGGGGTTGCCAAGCTACCCAAAATTACGAATCTCCAGAAATCTCAGCAACTATTTTTTCACCCAAACTGGATGATACTTTCAGGTAATGATCAGTACACTAAGCCCAGTTGGTTCCCCAAATTTCGTTCTTCTATGTTGAAGCGTTCGTTTCCAGTAACAGTTTGAATTTTGGCGTTTCACTCTGTTTTCTCCTATATTGATAGATGTATGTGGAACTCTAAATCAAACACGGTTTGTGCTAGCTTCTTGAAACTTGACACGATAATATAGTTTCAAGTTCTATCTCTAGGTTTTGTTTCCTCTTGATGTAGCCCTAAGCAGTGACTGGCGAGATACACTGTCCTTGAAAGGGCTTGCCAAGCTTCCCAAAATTACGAATCTCCAGAAATCTCAGCAACTATTTTTTCACCCAAACTGGATGATACTTTCAGGTAATGATCAGTACACTAAGCCCACTTGGTTCCCCAAATTTCGTTCTTCTATGTTGAAGCGTTCGTTTCCAGTAACAGTTTCAATTTTGGCGTTTCACTCTGTTTCCTCCAATATTGATAGGTGTACGTGGAACTCTAAATCAAACACGGTTTGTGCTAGCTTCTTCAAACTTGACACGATAATGTAGTTTCAAGTTCTGTCTCTAGGTTTTGTTTCCTCTTGATGTAGCCCTAAGCAGTGACTGGCGAGATACACTGTCCTTGAAAGGGGTTGCCAAGCTACCCAAAATTACGAATCTCCAGAAATCTCAGCAACTATTTTTTCACCCAAACTGGATGATACTTTCAGGTAATGATCAGTACACTAAGCCCAGTTGGTTCCCCAAATTTCGTTCTTCTATATTGAAGCGTTCGTTTCCAGTAACAGTTTGAATTTTGGCGTTTCACTCTGTTTTCTCCTATATTGATAGATGTATGTGGAACTCTAAATCAAACACGGTTTGTGCTAGCTTCTTGAAACTTGACACGATAATGTAGTTTCAAGTTCTATCTCTAGGTTTTGTTTCCTCTTGATGTAGCCCTAAGCAGTGACTGGCGAGATACACTGTCCTTGAAAGGGGTTGCCAAGCTTCCCAAAATTACGAATCTCCAGAAATCTCAGCAACTATTTTTTCACCCAAACTGGATGATACTTTCAGGTAATGATCAGTACACTAAGCCCACTTGGTTCCCCAAATTTCGTTCTTCTATGTTGAAGCGTTCGTTTCCAGTAACAGTTTGAATGTTGGCGTTTCACTCTGTTTTCTCCTATATTGATAGATGTATGTGGAACTCTAAATCAAACACGGTTTGTGCTAGCTTTTTGAAACTTGACAAGATAATGTAGTTTCAAGTTCTATCTCGAGGTTTTGTTTCCTCTTGATGTAGCCCTAAGCAGTGACTGGCGAGATACACTGTCCTTGAAATAGGTTGCCAAGCTTCCCAAAATTACGAATCTCCAGAAATCTCAGCAACTATTTTTTCACCCAAACTGGATGATACTTTCAGGTAATGATCAGTACACTAAGCCCACTTGGTTCCCCAAATTTCGTTCTTCTATGTTGAAGCGTTCGTTTCCAGTAACAGTTTGAATTTTGGCGTTTCACTCTGTTTCCTCCAATATTGATAGGTGTACGTGGAACTCTAAATCAAACACGGTTTGTGCTAGCTTCTTCAAACTTGACATGATAATGTAGTTTCAAGTTCTGTCTCTAGGTTTTGTTTCCTCTTGATGTAGCCCTAAGCAGTGACTGGCGAGATACACTGTCCTTGAAAGGGGTTGCCAAGCTACCCAAAATTACGAATCTCCAGAAATCTCAGCAACTATTTTTTCACCCAAACTGGATGATACTTTCAGGTAATGATCAGTACACTAAGCCCAGTTGGTTCCCCAAATTTCGTTCTTCTATGTTGAAGCGTTCGTTTCCAGTAACAGTTTGAATTTTGGCGTTTCACTCTGTTTTCTCCTATATTGATAGATGTATGTGGAACTCTAAATCAAACACGGTTTGTGCTAGCTTCTTGAAACTTGACACGATAATATAGTTTCAAGTTCTATCTCTAGGTTTTGTTTCCTCTTGATGTAGCCCTAAGCAGTGACTGGCGAGATACACTGTCCTTGAAAGGGGTTGCCAAGCTTCCCAAAATTACGAATCTCCAGAAATCTCAGCAACTATTTTTTCACCCAAACTGGATGATACTTTCAGGTAATGATCAGTACACTAAGCCCACTTGGTTCCCCAAATTTCGTTCTTCTATGTTGAAGCGTTCGTTTCCAGTAACAGTTTGAATTTTGGCGTTTCACTCTGTTTCCTCCAATATTGATAGGTGTACGTGGAACTCTAAATCAAACACGGTTTGTGCTAGCTTCTTGAAACTTGACACGTTAATGTAGTTTCAAGTTCTGTCTCTAGGTTTTGTTTCCTCTTGATGTAGCCCTAAGCAGTGACTGGCGAGATACACTGTCCTTGAAAGGGGTTGCCAAGCTACCCAAAATTACGAATCTCCAGAAATCTCAGCAACTATTTTTTCACCCAAACTGGATGATACTTTCAGGTAATGATCAGTACACTAAGCCCAGTTGGTTCCCCAAATTTCGTTCTTATATGTTGAAGCGTTCGTTTCCAGTAACAGTTTGAATGTTGGCGTTTCACTCTGTTTTCTCCTATATTGATAGATGTATGTGGAACTCTAAATCAAACACGGTTTGTGCTAGCTTCTTGAAACTTGACACGATAATGTAGTTTCAAGTTCTATATCTAGGTTTTGTTTCCTCTTGATGTAGCCCTAAGCAGTGACTGGCGAGATACACTGTCCTTGAAAGGGGTTGCCAAGCTTCCCAAAATTACGAATCTCCAGAAATCTCAGCAACTATTTTTTCACCCAAACTGGATGATACTTTCAGGTAATGATCAGTACACTAAGCCCACTTGGTTCCCCAAATTTCGTTCTTCTATGTTGAAGCGTTCGTTTCCAGTAACAGTTTGAATGTTGGCGTTTCACTCTGTTTTCTCCTATATTGATAGACGTATGTGGAACTCTAAATCAAACACGGTTTGTGCTAGCTTCTTGAAACTTGACACGATAATGTAGTTTCAAGTTCTGTCTCTAGGTTTTGTTTCCTCTTGATGTAGCCCTAAGCAGTGACTGGCGAGATACACTGTCCTTGAAAGGGGTTGCCAAGCTACCCAAAATTACGAATCTCCAGAAATCTCAGCAACTATTTTTTCACCCAAACTGGATGATACTTTCAGGTAATGATCAGTACACTAAGCCCACTTGGTTCCCCAAATTTCGTTCTTCTATGTTGAAGCGTTCGTTTCCAGTAACAGTTTGAATTTTGGCGTTTCACTCTGTTTTCTCCTATATTGATAGATGTATGTGGAACTCTAAATCAAACACGGTTTGTACTAGCTTCTTGAAACTTGACACGATAATGTAGTTTCAAGTTCTATCTCTAGGTTTTGTTTCCTCTTGATGTAGCCCTAAGCAGTGACTGGCGAGATACACTGTCCTTGAAAGGGGTTGCCAAGCTTCCCAAAATTACGAATCTCCAGAAATCTTAGCAACTATTTTTTCACCCAAACTGGATGATACTTTCAGGTAATGATCAGTACACTAAGCCCAGTTGGTTCCCCAAATTTCGTTCTTCTATGTTGAAGCGTTCGTTTCCAGTAACAGTTTGAATTTTGGCGTTTCACTCTGTTTTCTCCTATATTGATAGATGTATGTGGAACTCTAAATCAAACACGGTTTGTGCTAGCTTCTTGAAACTTGACACGATAATGTAGTTTCAAGTTCTATCTCTAGGTTTTGTTTCCTCTTGATGTAGCCCTAAGCAGTGACTGGCGAGATACACTGTCCTTGAAAGGGGTTGCCAAGCTTCCCAAAATTACGAATCTCCAGAAATCTCAGCAACTATTTTTTCACCCAAACTGGATGATACTTTCAGGTAATGATCAGTACACTAAGCCCACTTGGTTCCCCAAATTTCGTTCTTCTATGTTGAACCGTTCGTTTCCAGTAACAGTTTGAATGTTGGCGTTTCACTCTGTTTTCTCCTATATTGATAGATGTATGTGGAACTCTAAATCAAACACGGTTTGTGCTAGCTTTTTGAAACTTGACACGATAATGTAGTTTCAAGTTCTATCTCTAGGTTTTGTTTCCTCTTGATGTAGCCCTAAGCAGTGACTGGCGAGATACACTGTCCTTGAAAGGGGTTGCCAAGCTTCCCAAAATTACGAATCTCCAGAAATCTCAGCAACTATTTTTTCACCCAAACTGGATGATACTTTCAGATAATGATCAGTACACTAAGCCCACTTGGTTCCCCAAATTTCGTTCTTCTATGTTGAACCGTTCGTTTCCAGTAACAGTTTGAATTTTGGCGTTTCACTCTGTTTTCTCCTATATTGATAGATGTATGTGGAACTCTATATCAAACACGGTTTGTGCTATCTTCTTGAAACTTGACACGATAATGTAGTTTCAAGTTCTGTCTCTAGGTTTGTTTCCTCTTGATGTAGCCCTAAGCAGTGACTGGCGAGATACACTGTCCTTGAAAGGGGTTGCCAAGCTTCCCAAAATTACGAATCTCCAGAAATCTCAGAAACTATTTTTTCACCCAAACTGGATGATACTTTCAGGTAATGATCAGTACACTAAGCCCACTTGGTTCCCCAAATTTCGTTCTTCTATGTTGAAGCGTTCGTTTCCAGTAACAGTTTGAATGTTGGCGTTTCACTCTGTTTTCTCCTATATTGATAGACGTATGTGGAACGCTAAATCAAACACGGTTTGTGCTAGCTTCTTGAAACTTGACACGATAATATAGTTTCAAGTTCTATCTCTAGGTTTTGTTTCCTCTTGATGTAGCCCTAAGCAGTGACTGGCGAGATACACTGTCCTTGAAAGGGGTTGCCAAGCTTCCCAAAATTACGAATCTCCAGAAATCTCAGCAACTATTTTTTCACCCAAACTGGATGATACTTTCAGGTAATGATCAGTACACTAAGCCCACTTGGTTCCCCAAATTTCGTTCTTCTATGTTGAAGCGTTCGTTTCCAGTAACAGTTTGAATTTTGGCGTTTCACTCTGTTTCCTCCAATATTGATAGGTGTACGTGGAACTCTAAATCAAACACGGTTTGTGCTAGCTTCTTCAAACTTGACACGATAATGTAGTTTCAAGTTCTGTCTCTAGGTTTTGTTTCCTCTTGATGTAGCCCTAAGCAGTGACTGGCGAGATACACTGTCCTTGAAAGGGGTTGCCAAGCTTCCCAAAATTACGAATCTCCAGAAATCTCAGAAACTATTTTTTCACCCAAACTGGATGATACTTTCAGGTAATGATCAGTACACTAAGCCCACTTGGTTCCCCAAATTTCGTTCTTCTATGTTGAAGCGTTCGTTTCCAGTAACAGTTTGAATGTTGGCTTTTCACTCTGTTTTCTCCTATATTGATAGACGTATGTGGAACTCTAAATCAAACACGGTTTGTGCTAGCTTCGTGAAACTTGACACGATAATGTAGTTTCAAGTTCTGTCTCTAGGTTTTGTTTCCTCTTGATGTTGCCCTAAGCAGTGACTGGCGAGATACACTGTCCTTGAAAGGGGTTGCCAAGCTACCCAAAATTACGAATCTCCAGAAATCTCAGCAACTATTTTTTCACCCAAACTGGATGATACTTTCAGGTAATGATCAGTACACTAAGCCCAGTTGGTTCCCCAAATTTCGTTCTTCTATGTTGAAGCGTTCGTTTCCAGTAACAGTTTGAATTTTGGCGTTTCACTCTGTTTTCTCCTATATTGATAGATGTATGTGGAACTCTAAATCAAACACGGTTTGTGCTAGCTTCTTGAAACTTGACACGATAATATAGTTTCAAGTTCTATCTCTAGGTTTTGTTTCCTCTTGATGTAGCCCTAAGCAGTGACTGGCGAGATACACTGTCCTTGAAAGGGGTTGCCAAGCTTCCCAAAATTACGAATCTCCAGAAATCTCAGCAACTATTTTTTCACCCAAACTGGATGATACTTTCAGGTAATGATCAGTACACTAAGCCCACTTGGTTCCCCAAATTTCGTTCTTCTATGTTGAAGCGTTCGTTTCCAGTAACAGTTTGAATTTTGGCGTTTCACTCTGTTTCCTCCAATATTGATAGGTGTACGTGGAACTCTAAATCAAACACGGTTTGTGCTAGCTTCTTCAAACTTGACACGATAATGTAGTTTCAAGTTCTGTCTCTAGGTTTTGTTTCCTCTTGATGTAGCCCTAAGCAGTGACTGGCGAGATACACTGTCCTTGAAAGGGGTTGCCAAGCTTCCCAAAATTACGAATCTCCAGAAATCTCAGAAACTATTTTTTCACCCAAACTGGATGATACTTTCAGGTAATGATCAGTACACTAAGCCCACTTGGTTCCCCAAATTTCGTTCTTCTATGTTGAAGCGTTCGTTTCCAGTAACAGTTTGAATGTTGGCTTTTCACTCTGTTTTCTCCTATATTGATAGACGTATGTGGAACTCTAAATCAAACACGGTTTGTGCTAGCTTCGTGAAACTTGACACGATAATGTAGTTTCAAGTTCTGTCTCTAGGTTTTGTTTCCTCTTGATGTTGCCCTAAGCAGTGACTGGCGAGATACACTGTCCTTGAAAGGGGTTGCCAAGCTACCCAAAATTACGAATCTCCAGAAATCTCAGCAACTATTTTTTCACCCAAACTGGATGATACTTTCAGGTAATGATCAGTACACTAAGCCCAGTTGGTTCCCCAAATTTCGTTCTTCTATGTTGAAGCGTTCGTTTCCAGTAACAGTTTGAATTTTGGCGTTTCACTCTGTTTTCTCCTATATTGATAGATGTATGTGGAACTCTAAATCAAACACGGTTTGTGCTAGCTTCTTGAAACTTGACACGATAATATAGTTTCAAGTTCTATCTCTAGGTTTTGTTTCCTCTTGATGTAGCCCTAAGCAGTGACTGGCGAGATACACTGTCCTTGAAAGGGGTTGCCAAGCTTCCCAAAATTACGAATCTCCAGAAATCTCAGCAACTATTTTTTCACCCAAACTGGATGATACTTTCAGGTAATGATCAGTACACTAAGCCCACTTGGTTCCCCAAATTTCGTTCTTCTATGTTGAAGCGTTCGTTTCCAGTAACAGTTTCAATTTTGGCGTTTCACTCTGTTTCCTCCAATATTGATAGGTGTACGTGGAACTCTAAATCAAACACGGTTTGTGCTAGCTTCTTGAAACTTGACACTATAATGTAGTTTCAAGTTCTGTCTCTAGGTTTTGTTTCCTCTTGATGTAGCCCTAAGCAGTGACTGGCGAGATACACTGTCCTTGAAAGGGGTTGCCAAGCTACCCAAAATTACGAATCTCCAGAAATCTCAGCAACTATTTTTTCACCCAAACTGGATGATACTTTCAGGTAATGATCAGTACACTAAACCCAGTTGGTTCCCCAAATTTCGTTCTTCTATGTTGAAGCGTTCGTTTCCAGTAACAGTTTGAATTTTGGCGTTTCACTCTGTTTTCTCCTATATTGATAGATGTATGTGGAACTCTAAATCAAACACGGTTTGTGCTAGCTTTTTGAAACTTGACACGACAATGTAGTTTCAAGTTCTATCTCTAGGTTTTGTTTCCTCTTGATGTAGCCCTAAGCAGTGACTGGCGAGATACACTGTCCTTGAAAGGGGTTGCCAAGCTTCCCAAAATTACGAATCTCCAGAAATCTCAGAAACTATTTTTTCACCCAAACTGGATGATACTCTCAGGTAATGATCAGTACACTAAGCCCACTTGGTTCCCCAAATTTCGTTCTTCTATGTTGAAGCGTTCGTTTCCAGTAACAGTTTGAATGTTGGCGTTTCACTCTGTTTTCTCCTATATTGATAGACGTATGTGGAACTCTAAATCAAACACGGTTTGTGCTAGCTTCGTGAAACTTGACACGATAATGTAGTTTCAAGTTCTGTCTCTAGGTTTTGTTTCCTCTTGATGTTGCCCTAAGCAGTGACTGGCGAGATACACTGTCCTTGAAAGGGGTTGCCAAGCTACCCAAAATTACGAATCTCCAGAAATCTCAGCAACTATTTTTTCACCCAAACTGGATGATACTTTCAGGTAATGATCAGTACACAAAGCCCACTTGGTTCCCCAAATTTCGTTCTTCTATGTTGAAGCGTTCGTTTCCAGTAACAGTTTGAATTTTGGTGTTTCACTCTGTTTTCTCCTATATTGATAGATGTATGTGGAACTCTAAATCAAACACGGTTTGTGCTAGCTTCTTGAAACTTGACACGATAATATAGTTTCAAGTTCTATCTCTAGGTTTTGTTTCCTCTTGATGTAGCCCTAAGCAGTGACTGGCGAGATACACTGTCCTTGAAAGGGGTTGCCAAGCTTCCCAAAATTACGAATCTCCAGAAATCTCAGCAACTATTTTTTCACCCAAACTGGATGATACTTTCAGGTAATGATCAGCACACTAAGCCCACTTGGTTCCCCAAATTTCGTTCTTCTATGTTGAAGCGTTCGTTTCCAGTAACAGTTTGAATTTTGGCGTTTCACTCTGTTTCCTCCAATATTGATAGGTGTACGTGGAACTCTAAATCAAACACGGTTTGTGCTAGCTTCTTGAAACTTGACACTATAATGTAGTTTCAAGTTCTGTCTCTAGGTTTTGTTTCCTCTTGATGTAGCCCTAAGCAGTGACTGGCGAGATACACTGTCCTTGAAAGGGGTTGCCAAGCTACCCAAAATTACGAATCTCCAGAAATCTCAGCAACTATTTTTTCACCCAAACTGGATGATACTTTCAGGTAATGATCAGTACACTAAGCCCAGTTGGTTCCCCAAATTTCGTTCTTCTATGTTGAAGCGTTCGTTTCCAGTAACAGTTTGAATTTTGGCGTTTCACTCTGTTTTCTCCTATATTGATAGATGTATGTGGAACTCTAAATCAAACACGGTTTGTGCTAGCTTCTTGAAACTTGACACGATAATGTAGTTTCAAGTTCTATCTCTAGGTTTTGTTTCCTCTTGATGTAGCCCTAA
This sequence comes from Spermophilus citellus, assembly GCF_964194105.1. Taxonomy (NCBI): domain Eukaryota; kingdom Metazoa; phylum Chordata; class Mammalia; order Rodentia; family Sciuridae; genus Spermophilus; species Spermophilus citellus. The sequence goes on along the minus strand of NW_027672894.1, from coordinate 145,540 downwards.
GCAGTGACTGGCGAGATACACTGTCCTTGAAAGGGGTTGCCAAGCTTCCCAAAATTACGAATCTCCAGAAATCTCAGAAACTATTTTTTCACCCAAACTGGATGATACTTTCAGGTAATGATCAGTACACTAAGCCCACTTGGTTCCCCAAATTTCCTTCTTCTATGTTGAACCGTTCGTTTCCAGTAACAGTTTGAATTTTAGCGTTTCACTCTGTTTTCTCCTATATTGAGAGATGTATGTGGAACTCTAAATCAAACACGGTTTGTGCTAGCTTTTTGAAACTTGACACGATAATGTAGTTTCAAGTTCTGTCTCGATTTTTTGTTTCCTCTTGATGTAGCCCTAAGCAGTGACTGGCGAGATACACTGTCCTTGAAAGGGGTTGCCAAGCTACCCAAAATTACGAATCTCCAGAAATCTCAGCAACTATTTTTTCACCCAAACTGGATGATACTTTCAGGTAATGATCAGTACACTAAGCCCACTTGGTTCCCCAAATTTCGTTCTTCTATGTTGAACCGTTCGTTTCCAGTAACAGTTTGAATGTTGGCGTTTCACTCTGTTTTCTCCTATATTGATAGATGTATGTGGAACTCTAAATCAAACACGGTTTGTGCTAGCTTTTTGAAACTTGACACGATAATGTAGTTTCAAGTTCTATCTCTCGGTTTTGTTTCCTCTTGATGTAGCCCTAAGCAGTGACTGGCGAGATACACTGTCCTTGAAAGGGGTTGCCAAGCTTCCCAAAATTACGAATCTCCAGAAATCTCAGAAACTATTTTTTCACCCAAACTGGATGATACTTTCAGGTAATGATCAGTACACTAAGCCCACTTGGTTCCCCAAATTTCGTTCTTCTATGTTGAAGCGTTCGTTTCCAGTAACAGTTTGAATTTTGGCGTTTCACTCTGTTTTCTCCTATATTGATAGATGTATGTGGAACTCTAAATCAAACACGGTTTGTGCTAGCTTTTTGAAACTTGACACGATAATGTAGTTTCAAGTTCTGTCTCTAGGTTTTGTTTCCTCTTGATGTAGCCCTAAGCAGTGACTGGCGAGATACACTGTCCTTGAAAGGGGTTGCCAAGCTTCCCAAAATTACGAATCTCCAGAAATCTCAGCAACTATTTTTTCACCCAAACTGGATGATACTTTCAGGTAATGATCAGTACACTAAGCCCACTTGGTTCCCCAAATTTCGTTCTTCTATGTTGAAGCGTTCGTTTCCAGTAACAGTTTGAATTTTGGCGTTTCACTCTGTTTTCTCCTATATTGATAGATGTATGTGGAACTCTAAATCAAACACGGTTTGTGCTAGCTTTTTGAAACTTGACACGATAATGTAGTTTCAAGTTCTATCTCTAGGTTTTGTTTCCTCTTGATGTAGCCCTAAGCAGTGACTGGCGAGATACACTGTCCTTGAAAGGGGTTGCCAAGCTTCCCAAAATTACGAATCTCCAGAAATCTCAGCAACTATTTTTTCACCCAAACTGGATGATACTTTCAGGTAATGATCAGTACACTAAGCCCACTTGGTTCCCCAAATTACGTTCTTCTATGTTGAAGCGTTCGTTTCCAGTAACAGTTTGAATTTTGGCGTTTCACTCTGTTTCCTCCAATATTGATAGGTGTACGTGGAACTCTAAATCAAACACGGTTTGTGCTAGCTTCTTGAAACTTGACACTATAATGTAGTTTCAAGTTATGTCTCTAGGTTTTGTTTCCTCTTGATGTAGCCCTAAGCAGTGACTGGCGAGATACACTGTCCTTGAAAGGGGTTGCCAAGCTTCCCAAAATTACGAATCTCCAGAAATCTCAGCAACTATTTTTTCACCCAAACTGGATGATACTTTCAGGTAATGATCAGTACACTAAGCCCACTTGGTTCCCCAAATTTCGTTCTTCTATGTTGAAGCGTTCGTTTCCAGTAACAGTTTGAATTTTGGCGTTTCACTCTGTTTTCTCCTATATTGATAGATGTATGTGGAACTCTAAATCAAACACGGTTTGTGCTAGCTTTTTGAAACTTGACACGATAATGTAGTTTCAAGTTCTATCTCTAGGTTTTGTTTCCTCTTGATGTAGCCCTAAGCAGTGACTGGCGAGATACACTGTCCTTGAAAGGGGTTGCCAAGCTTCCCAAAATTACGAATCTCCAGAAATCTCAGAAACTATTTTTTCACCCAAACTGGATGATACTTTCAGGTAATGATCAGTACACTAAGCCCACTTGGTTCCCCAAATTTCGTTCTTCTATGTTGAAGCGTTCGTTTCCAGTAACAGTTTGAATGTTGGCGTTTCACTCTGTTTTCTCCTATATTGATAGACGTATGTGGAACTCTAAATCAAACACGGTTTGTGCTAGCTTCTTCAAACTTGACACGATAATGTAGTTTCAAGTTCTGTCTCTAGGTTTTGTTTCCTCTTGATGTTGCCCTAAGCAGTGACTGGCGAGATACACTGTCCTTGAAAGGGGTTGCCAATTTCCCAAAATTACGAATCTCCAGAAATCTCAGCAACTATTTTTTCACCCAAACTGGATGATACTTTCAGGTAATGATCAGTACACTAAGCCCACTTGGTTCCCCAAATTTCGTTCTTCTATGTTGAAGCGTTCGTTTCCAGTAACAGTTTGAATTTTGGCGTTTCACTCTGTTTCCTCCAATATTGACAGGTGTACGTGGAACTCTAAATCAAACACGGTTTGTGCTAGCTTCTTGAAACTTGACACTATAATGTAGTTTCAAGTTCTGTCTCTAGGTTTTGTTTCCTCTTGATGTAGCCCTAAGCAGTGACTGGCGAGATACACTGTCCTTGAAAGGGGTTGCCAAGCTACCCAAAATTACGAATCTCCAGAAATCTCAGCAACTATTTTTTCACCCAAACTGGATGATACTTTCAGGTAATGATCAGTACACTAAGCCCAGTTGGTTCCCCATATTTCGTTCTTCTATGTTGAAGCGTTCGTTTCCAGTAACAGTTTGAATTTTGGCGTTTCACTCTGTTTTCTCCTATATTGATAGATGTATGTGGAACTCTAAATCAAACACGGTTTGTGCTAGCTTCTTGAAACTTGACACGATAATGTAGTTTCAAGTTCTATCTCTAGGTTTTGTTTCCTCTTGATGTAGCCCTAAGCAGTGACTGGCGAGATACACTGTCCTTGAAAGTGGTTGCCAAGCTTCCCAAAATTACGAATCTCCAGAAATCTCAGAAACTATTTTTTCACCCAAACTGGATGATACTTTCAGGTAATGATCAGTACACTAAGCCCACTTGGTTCCCCAAATTTCGTTCTTCTATGTTGAACCGTTCGTTTCCAGTAACAGTTTGAATTTTGGCGTTTCACTCTGTTTTCTCCTATATTGAGAGATGTATGTGGAACTCTAAATCAAACACGGTTTGTGCTAGCTTTTTGAAACTTGACACGATAATGTAGTTTCAAGTTCTGTCTCGATTTTTTGTTTCCTCTTGATGTAGCCCTAAGCAGTGACTGGCGAGATACACTGTCCTTGAAAGGGGTTGCCAAGCTACCCAAAATTACGAATCTCCAGAAATCTCAGCAACTATTTTTTCACCCAAACTGGATGATACTTTCAGGTAATGATCAGTACACTAAGCCCACTTGGTTCCCCAAATTTCGTTCTTCTATGTTGAAGCGTTCGTTTCCAGTAACAGTTTGAATGTTGGAGTTTCACTCTGTTTTCTCCTATATTGATAGATGTATGTGGAACTCTAAATCAAACACGGTTTGTGCTAGCTTCTTGAAACTTGACACGATAATGTAGTTTCAAGTTCTATCTCTAGGTTTTGTTTCCTCTTGATGTAGCCCTAAGCAGTGACTGGCGAGATACACTGTCCTTGAAAGGGGTTGCCAAGCTTCCCAAAATTACGAATCTCCAGAAATCTCAGCAACTATTTTTTCACCCAAACTGGATGATACTTTCAGGTAATGATCAGTACACTAAGCCCACTTGGTTCCCCAAATTTCGTTCTTCTATGTTGAAGCGTTCGTTTCCAATAACAGTTTGAATGTTGGCGTTTCACTCTGTTTTCTCCTATATTGATAGATGTATGTGGAACTCTAAATCAAACACGGTTTGTGCTAGCTTTTTGAAACTTGACACGATAATGTAGTTTCAAGTTCTATCTCGAGGTTTTGTTTCCTCTTGATGTAGCCCTAAGCAGTGACTGGCGAGATACACTGTCCTTGAAAGGGGTTGCCAAGCTTCCCAAAATTACGAATCTCCAGAAATCTCAGCAACTATTTTTTCACCCAAACTGGATGATACTTTCAGGTAATGATCAGTACACTAAGCCCACTTGGTTCCCCAAATTTCGTTCTTCTATGTTGAAGCGTTCGTTTCCAGTAACAGTTTGAATGTTGGCGTTTCACTCTGTTTTCTCCTATATTGATAGACGTATGTGGAACTCTAAATCAAACACGGTTTGTGCTAGCTTCTTGAAACTTGACACGATAATGTAGTTTCAAGTTCTGTCTCTAGGTTTTGTTTCCTCTTGATGTAGCCCTAAGCAGTGACTGGCGAGATACACTGTCCTTGAAAGGGGTTGACAATCTTCCCAAAATTACGAATCTCCAGAAATCTCAGCAACTATTTTTTCACCCAAACTGGATGATACTTTCAGGTAATGATCAGTACACTAAGCCCACTTGGTTCCCCAAATTTGGTTCTTCTATGTTGAAGCGTTCGTTTCCAGTAACAGTTTGAATCTTGGCGTTTCACTCTGTTTCCTCCAATATTGATAGGTGTACGTGGAACTCTAAATCAAACACGGTTTGTGCTAGCTTCTTCAAACTTGACACGATAATGTAGTTTCAAGTTCTATCTCTAGGTTTTGTTTCCTCTTGATGTAGCCCTAAGCAGTGACTGGCGAGATACACTGTCCTTGAAAGGGGTTGCCAAGCTTCCCAAAATTACGAATCTCCAGAAATCTCAGCAACTATTTTTTCACCCAAACTGGATGATACTTTCAGGTAATGATCAGTACACTAAGCCCACTTGGTTCCCCAAATTTCGTTCTTCTATGTTGAAGCGTTCGTTTCCAGTAACAGTTTGAATGTTGGAGTTTCACTCTGTTTTCTCCTATATTGATAGATGTATGTGGAACTCTAAATCAAACACGGTTTGTGCTAGCTTCTTGAAACTTGACACGATAATGTAGTTTCAAGTTCTATCTCTAGGTTTTGTTTCCTCTTGATGTAGCCCTAAGCAGTGACTGGCGAGATACACTGTCCTTGAAAGGGGTTGCCAAGATTCCCAAAATTACAAATCTCCAGAAATCTCAGCAACTATTTTTTCACCCAAACTGGATGATACTTTCAGGTAATGATCAGTACACTAAGCCCACTTGGTTCCCCAAATTTCGTTCTTCTATGTTGAAGCGTTCGTTTCCAGTAACAGTTTGAATGTTGGCGTTTCACTCTGTTTTCTACTATATTGATAGACGTATGTGGAACGCTAAATCAAACACGGTTTGTGCTAGCTTCGTGAAACTTGACACGATAATGTAGTTTCAAGTTCTGTCTCTAGGTTTTGTTTCCTCTTGATGTTGCCCTAAGCAGTGACTGGCGAGATACACTGTCCTTGAAAGGGGTTGCCAAGCTACCCAAAATTACGAATCTCCAGAAATCTCAGCAACTATTTTTTCACCCAAACTGGATGATACTTTCAGGTAATGATCAGTACACTAAGCCCACTTGGTTCCCCAAATTTCGTTCTTCTATGTTGAAGCGTTCGTTTCCAGTAACAGTTTGAATTTTGGCGTTTCACTCTGTTTTCTCCTATATTGATAGATGTATGTGGAACTCTAAATCAAACACGGTTTGTGCTAGCTTCTTGAAACTTGACACGATAATATAGTTTCAAGTTCTATCTCTAGGTTTTGTTTCCTCTTGATGTAGCCCTAAGCAGTGACTGGCGAAATACACTGTCCTTGAAAGGGGTTGCCAAGCTTCCCAAAATTACGAATCTCCAGAAATCTCAGCAACTATTTTTTCACCCAAACTGGATGATACTTTCAGGTAATGATCAGTACACTAAGCCCACTTGGTTCCCCAAATTTGGTTCTTCTATGTTGAAGCGTTCGTTTCCAGTAACAGTTTGAATTTTGGCGTTTCACTCTGTTTCCTCCAATATTGATAGGTGTACGTGGAACTCTAAATCAAACACGGTTTGTGCTAGCTTCTTCAAACTTGACACGATAATGTAGTTTCAAGTTCTGTCTCTAGGTTTTGTTTCCTCTTGATGTAGCCCAAAGCAGTGACTGGCGAGATACACTGTCCTTGAAAGGGGTTGCCAAGCTACCCAATATTACGAATCTCCAGAAATCTCAGCAACTATTTTTTCACCCAAACTGGATGATACTTTCAGGTAATGATCAGTACACTAAGCCCACTTGGTTCCCCAAATTTCGTTCTTCTATGTTGAAGCGTTCGTTTCCAGTAACAGTTTGAATTTTGGCGTTTCACTCTGTTTTCTCCTATATTGATAGACGTATGTGGAACGCTAAATCAAACACGGTTTGTGCTAGCTTCTTGAAACTTGACACGATAATACAGTTTCAAGTTCTATCTCTAGGTTTTGTTTCCTCTTGATGTAGCCCTAAGCAGTGACTGGCGAGATACACTGTCCTTGAAATAGGTTGCCAAGCTTCCCAAAATTACGAATCTCCAGAAATCTCAGCAACTATTTTTTCACCCAAACTGGATGATACTTTCAGGTAATGATCAGTACACTAAGCCCACTTGGTTCCCCAAATTTCGTTCTTCTATGTTGAAGCGTTCGTTTCCAGTAACAGTTTGAATTTTGGCGTTTCACTCTGTTTCCTCCAATATTGATAGGTGTACGTGGAACTCTAAATCAAACACGGTTTGTGCTAGCTTCTTCAAACTTGACACGATAATGTAGTTTCAAGTTCTATCTCTAGGTTTTGTTTCCTCTTGATGTAGCCCTAAGCAGTGACTGGCGAGATACACTGTCCTTGAAAGGGGTTGCCAAGCTTCCCAAAATTACGAATCTCCAGAAATCTCAGCAACTATTTTTTCACCCAAACTGGATGATACTTTCAGGTAATGATCAGTACACTAAGGCCACTTGGTTCCCCAAATTTCGTTCTTCTATGTTGAAGCGTTCGTTTCCAGTAACAGTTTGAATGTTGGCGTTTCACTCTGTTTTCTCCTATATTGATAGATGTATGTGGAACTCTAAATCAAACACGGTTTGTGCTAGCTTTTTGAAACTTGACACGATAATGTAGTTTCAAGTTCTATCTCGAGGTTTTGTTTCCTCTTGATGTAGCCCTAAGCAGTGACTGGCGAGATACACTGTCCTTGAAAGGGGTTGCCAAGCTTCCCAAAATTACGAATCTCCAGAAATCTCAGCAACTATTTTTTCACCCAAACTGGATGATACTTTCAGTAATGATCAGTACACTAAGCCCACTTGGTTCCCCAAATTTCGTTCTTCTATGTTGAAGCGTTCGTTTCCAGTAACAGTTTCAATTTTGGCGTTTCACTCTGTTTCCTCCAATATTGATAGGTGTACGTGGAACTCTAAATCAAACACGGTTTGTGCTAGCTTCTTCAAACTTGACACGATAATGTAGTTTCAAGTTCTATCTCTAGGTTTTGTTTCCTCTTGATGTAGCCCTAAGCAGTGACTGGCGAGATACACTGTCCTTGAAAGGGGTTGCCAAGCTTCCCAAAATTACGAATCTCCAGAAATCTCAGCAACTATTTTTTCACCCAAACTGGATGATACTTTCAGGTAATGATCAGTACACTAAGCCCACTTGGTTCCCCAAATTTCGTTCTTCTATGTTGAAGCGTTCGTTTCCAGTAACAGTTTGAATGTTGGCGTTTCACTCTGTTTTCTCCTATATTGATAGACGTATGTGGAACTCTAAATCAAACACGGTTTGTGCTAGCTTCTTGAAACTTGACACGATAATGTAGTTTCAAGTTCTGTCTCTAGGTTTTGTTTCCTCTTGATGTAGCCCTAAGCAGTGACTGGCGAGATACACTGTCCTTGAAAGGGGTTGCCAAGCTACCCAAAATTACGAATCTCCAGAAATCTCAGCAACTATTTTTTCACCCAAACTGGATGATACTTTCAGGTAATGATCAGTACACTAAGCCCACTTGGTTCCCCAAATTTGGTTCTTCTATGTTGAAGCGTTCGTTTCCAGTAACAGTTTGAATTTTGGCGTTTCACTCTGTTTCCTCCAATATTGATAGGTGTACGTGGAACTCTAAATCAAACACGGTTTGTGCTAGCTTCTTGAAACTTGACATGATAATGTAGTTTCAAGTTCTGTCTCTAGGTTTTGTTTCCTCTTGATGTAGCCCTAAGCAGTGACTGGCGAGATACACTGTCCTTGAAAGGGGTTGCCAAGCTACCCAAAATTACGAATCTCCAGAAATCTCAGCAACTATTTTTTCACCCAAACTGGATGATACTTTCAGGTAATGATCAGTACACTAAGCCCACTTGGTTCCCCAAATTTCGTTCTTCTATGTTGAAGCGTTCGTTTCCAGTAACAGTTTGAATGTTGGCGTTTCACTCTGTTTTCTCCTATATTGATAGATGTATGTGGAACTCTAAATCAAACACGGTTTGTGCTAGCTTCTTGAAACTTGACACGATAATGTAGTTTCAAGTTCTATCTCTAGGTTTTGTTTCCTCTTGATGTAGCCCTAAGCAGTGACTGGCGAGATACACTGTCCTTGAAAGGGGTTGCCAAGCTTCCCAAAATTACGAATCTCCAGAAATCTCAGCAACTATTTTTTCACCCAAACTGGATGATACTTTCAGGTAATGATCAGTACACTAAGCCCAGTTGGTTCCCCAAATTTCGTTCTTCTATGTTGAAGCGTTCGTTTCCAGTAACAGTTTGAATTTTGGCGTTTCACTCTGTTTTCTCCTATATTGATAGATGTATGTGGAACTCTAAATCAAACACGGTTTGTGCTAGCTTCTTGAAACTTGACACGATAATGTAGTTTCAAGTTCTATCTCTAGGTTTTGTTTCCTCTTGATGTAGCCCTAAGCAGTGACTGGCGAGATACACTGTCCTTGAAAGGGGTTGCCAAGCTTCTCAAACTTACGAATCTCCAGAAATCTCAGCAACTATTTTTTCACCCAAACTGGATGATACTTTCAGGTAATGATCAGTACACTAAGCCCACTTGGTTCCCCAAATTTCGTTCTTCTATGTTGAAGCGTTCGTTTCCAGTAACAGTTTGAATGTTGGCGTTTCACTCTGTTTCCTCCAATATTGATAGGTGTACGTGGAACTCTAAATCAAACACGGTTTGTGCTAGCTTCTTCAAACTTGACACGATAATGTAGTTTCAAGTTCTGTCTCTAGGTTTTGTTTCCTCTTGATGTAGCCCTAAGCAGTGACTGGCGAGATACACTGTCCTTGAAAGGGGTTGCCAAGCTTCCCAAAATTACGAATTTCCAGAAATCTCAGCAACTATTTTTTCACCCAAACTGGATGATACTTTCAGGTAATGATCAGTACACTAAGCCCACTTGGTTCCCCAAATTTCGTTCTTCTATGTTGAAGCGTTCGTTTCCAGTAACAGTTTGAATGTTGGCGTTTCACTCTGTTTTCTCCTATATTGATAGATGTATGTGGAACTCTAAATCAAACACGGTTTGTGCTAGCTTTTTGAAACTTGACACGATAATGTAGTTTCAAGTTCTATCTCGAGGTTTTGTTTCCTCTTGATGTAGCCCTAAGCAGTGACTGGCGAGATACACTGTCCTTGAAAGGGGTTGCCAAGCTTCCCAAAATTACGAATCTCCAGAAATCTCAGCAACTATTTTTTCACCCAAACTGGATGATACTTTCAGGTAATGATCAGTACACTAAGCCCACTTGGTTCCCCAAATTTCGTTCTTCTATGTTGAAGCGTTCGTTTCCAGTAACAGTTTGAATGTTGGCGTTTCACTCTGTTTTCTCCTATATTGATAGACGTATGTGGAACTCTAAATCAAACACGGTTTGTGCTAGCTTCTTGAAACTTGACACGATAATGTAGTTTCAAGTTCTGTCTCTAGGTTTTGTTTCCTCTTGATGTAGCCCTAAGCAGTGACTGGCGAGATACACTGTCCTTGAAAGGGGTTGCCAAGCTACCCAAAATTACGAATCTCCAGAAATCTCAGCAACTATTTTTTCACCCAAACTGGATGATACTTTCAGGTAATGATCAGTACACTAAGCCCACTTGGTTCCCCAAATTTCGTTCTTCTATGTTGAAGCGTTCGTTTCCAATAACAGTTTGAATGTTGGCGTTTCACTCTGTTTTCTCCTATATTGATAGATGTATGTGGAACTCTAAATCAAACACGGTTTGTGCTAGCTTTTTGAAACTTGACACGATAATGTAGTTTCAAGTTCTATCTCGAGGTTTTGTTTCCTCTTGATGTAGCCCTAAGCAGTGACTGGCGAGATACACTGTCCTTGAAAGGGGTTGCCAAGCTTCCCAAAATTACGAATCTCCAGAAATCTCAGCAACTATTTTTTCACCCAAACTGGATGATACTTTCAGGTAATGATCAGTACACTAAGCCCACTTGGTTCCCCAAATTTCGTTCTTCTATGTTGAAGCGTTCGTTTCCAGTAACAGTTTGAATGTTGGCGTTTCACTCTGTTTTCTCCTATATTGATAGACGTATGTGGAACTCTAAATCAAACACGGTTTGTGCTAGCTTCTTGAAACTTGACACGATAATGTAGTTTCAAGTTCTGTCTCTAGGTTTTGTTTCCTCTTGATGTAGCCCTAAGCAGTGACTGGCGAGATACACTGTCCTTGAAAGGGGTTGACAATCTTCCCAAAATTACGAATCTCCAGAAATCTCAGCAACTATTTTTTCACCCAAACTGGATGATACTTTCAGGTAATGATCAGTACACTAAGCCCACTTGGTTCCCCAAATTTGGTTCTTCTATGTTGAAGCGTTCGTTTCCAGTAACAGTTTGAATCTTGGCGTTTCACTCTGTTTCCTCCAATATTGATAGGTGTACGTGGAACTCTAAATCAAACACGGTTTGTGCTAGCTTCTTCAAACTTGACACGATAATGTAGTTTCAAGTTCTATCTCTAGGTTTTGTTTCCTCTTGATGTAGCCCTAAGCAGTGACTGGCGAGATACACTGTCCTTGAAAGGGGTTGCCAAGCTTCCCAAAATTACGAATCTCCAGAAATCTCAGCAACTATTTTTTCACCCAAACTGGATGATACTTTCAGGTAATGATCAGTACACTAAGCCCACTTGGTTCCCCAAATTTCGTTCTTCTATGTTGAAGCGTTCGTTTCCAGTAACAGTTTGAATGTTGGAGTTTCACTCTGTTTTCTCCTATATTGATAGATGTATGTGGAACTCTAAATCAAACACGGTTTGTGCTAGCTTCTTGAAACTTGACACGATAATGTAGTTTCAAGTTCTATCTCTAGGTTTTGTTTCCTCTTGATGTAGCCCTAAGCAGTGACTGGCGAGATACACTGTCCTTGAAAGGGGTTGCCAAGCTTCCCAAAATTACGAATCTCCAGAAATCTCAGCAACTATTTTTTCACCCAAACTGGATGATACTTTCAGGTAATGATCAGTACACTAAGCCCACTTGGTTCCCCAAATTTCGTTCTTCTATGTTGAAGCGTTCGTTTCCAGTAACAGTTTGAATGTTGGCGTTTCACTCTGTTTTCTACTATATTGATAGACGTATGTGGAACGCTAAATCAAACACGGTTTGTGCTAGCTTCGTGAAACTTGACACGATAATGTAGTTTCAAGTTCTGTCTCTAGGTTTTGTTTCCTCTTGATGTTGCCCTAAGCAGTGACTGGCGAGATACACTGTCCTTGAAAGGGGTTGCCAAGCTACCCAAAATTACGAATCTCCAGAAATCTCAGCAACTATTTTTTCACCCAAACTGGATGATACTTTCAGGTAATGATCAGTACACTAAGCCCACTTGGTTCCCCAAATTTCGTTCTTCTATGTTGAATCGTTCGTTTCCAGTAACAGTTTGAATTTTGGCGTTTCACTCTGTTTTCTCCTATATTGATAGACGTATGTGGAACTCTAAATCAAACACGGTTTGTGCTAGCTTCTTGAAACTTGACACGATAATATAGTTTCAAGTTCTATCTCTAGGTTTTGTTTCCTCTTGATGTAGCCCTAAGCAGTGACTGGCGAGATACACTGTCCTTGAAAGGGGTTGCCAAGCTTCCCAAAATTACGAATCTCCAGAAATCTCAGCAACTATTTTTTCACCCAAACTGGATGATACTTTCAGGTAATGATCAGTACACTAAGCCCACTTGGTTCCCCAAATTTCGTTCTTCTATGTTGAAGCGTTCGTTTCCAGTAACAGTTTCAATTTTGGCGTTTCACTCTGTTTCCTCCAATATTGATAGGTGTACGTGGAACTCTAAATCAAACACGGTTTGTGCTAGCTTCTTCAAACTTGACACGATAATGTAGTTTCAAGTTCTGTCTCTAGGTTTTGTTTCCTCTTGATGTAGCCCTAAGCAGTGACTGGCGAGATACACTGTCCTTGAAAGGGGTTGCCAAGCTACCCAAAATTACGAATCTCCAGAAATCTCAGCAACTATTTTTTCACCCAAACTGGATGATACTTTCAGGTAATGATCAGTACACTAAGCCCACTTGGTTCCCCAAATTTCGTTCTTCTATGTTGAAGCGTTCGTTTCCAGTAACAGTTTGAATTTTGGCGTTTCACTCTGTTTTCTCCTATATTGATAGATGTATGTGGAACTCTAAATCAAACACGGTTTGTGCTAGCTTCTTGAAACTTGACATGATAATGTAGTTTCAAGTTCTATCTCTAGGTTTTGTTTCCCCTTGATGTAGCCCTAAGCAGTGACTGGCGAGATACACTGTCCTTGAAAGGGGTTGCCAAGCTTCCCAAAATTACGAATCTCCAGAAATCTCAGCAACTATTTTTTCACCCAAACTGGATGATACTTTCAGGTAATGATCAGTACACTAAGCCCACTTGGTTCCCCAAATTTCGTTCTTCTATGTTGAAGCGTTCGTTTCCAGTAACAGTTTGAATGTTGGCGTTTCACTCTGTTTTCTCCTATATTGATAGATGTATGTGGAACTCTAAATCAAACACGGTTTGTGCTAGCTTTTTGAAACTTGACACGATAATGTAGTTTCAAGTTCTATCTCGAGGTTTTGTTTCCTCTTGATGTAGCCCTAAGCAGTGACTGGCGAGATACACTGTCCTTGAAAGGGGTTGCCAAGCTTCCCAAAATTACGAATCTCCAGAAATCTCAGAAACTATTTTTTCACCCAAACTGGATGATACTTTCAGGTAATGATCAGTACACTAAGCCCACTTGGTTCCCCAAATTTCGTTCTTCTATGTTGAAGCGTTCGTTTCCAGTAACAGTTTGAATGTTGGCGTTTCACTCTGTTTTCTACTATATTGATAGACGTATGTGGAACGCTAAATCAAACACGGTTTGTGCTAGCTTCGTGAAACTTGACACGATAATGTAGTTTCAAGTTCTGTCTCTAGGTTTTGTTTCCTCGTGATGTTGCCCTAAGCAGTGACTGGCGAGATACACTGTCCTTGAAAGGGGTTGCCAAGCTACCCAAAATTACGAATCTCCAGAAATCTCAGCAACTATTTTTTCACCCAAACTGGATGATACTTTCAGGTAATGATCAGTACACTAAGCCCAGTTGGTTCCCCAAATTTTGTTCTTCTATGTTGAAGCGTTCGTTTCCAGTAACAGTTTGAATTTTGGCGTTTCACTCTGTTTTCTCCTATATTGATAGATGTATGTGGAACTCTAAATCAAACACGGTTTGTGCTAGCTTCTTGAAACTTGACACGATAATATAGTTTCAAGTTCTATCTCTAGGTTTTGTTTCCTCTTGATGTAGCCCTAAGCAGTGACTGGCGAGATACACTGTCCTTGAAAGGGGTTGCCAAGCTTCCCAAAATTACGAATCTCCAGAAATCTCAGCAACTATTTTTTCACCCAAACTGGATGATACTTTCAGGTAATGATCAGTACACTAAGCCCACTTGGTTCCCCAAATTTCGTTCTTCTATGTTGAAGCGTTCGTTTCCAGTAACAGTTTGAATTTTGGCATTTCACTCTGTTTCCTCCAATATTGATAGGTGTACGTGGAACTCTAAATCAAACACGGTTTGTGCTAGCTTCTTCAAACTTGACACGATAATGTAGTTTCAAGTTCTGTCTCTAGGTTTTGTTTCCTCTTGATGTAGCCCTAAGCAGTGACTGGCGAGATACACTGTCCTTGAAAGGGGTTGCCAAGCTACCCAAAATTACGAATCTCCAGAAATCTCAGCAACTATTTTTTCACCCAAACTGGATGATACTTTCAGGTAATGATCAGTACACTAAGCCCACTTGGTTCCCCAAATTTCGTTCTTCTATGTTGAAGCGTTCGTTTCCAGTAACAGTTTGAATTTTGGCGTTTCACTCTGTTTTCTTCTATATTGCTAGATGTATGTGGAACTCTAAATCAAACACGGTTTGTGCTAGCTTCTTGAAACTTGACACGATAATGTAGTTTCAAGTTCTATCTCTAGGTTTTGTTTCCTCTTGATGTAGCCCTAAGCAGTGACTGGCGAGATACACTGTCCTTGAAAGGGGTTGCCAAGCTTCCCAAAATTACGAATCTCCAGAAATCTCAGCAACTATTTTTTCACCCAAACTGGATGATACTTTCAGGTAATGATCAGTACACTAAGCCCACTTGGTTCCCCAAATTTCGTTCTTCTATGTTGAAGCGTTCGTTTCCAGTAACAGTTTGAATGTTGGCGTTTCACTCTGTTTTCTCCTATATTGATAGATGTATGTGGAACTCTAAATCAAACACGGTTTGTGCTAGCTTTTTGAAACTTGACACGATAATGTAGTTTCAAGTTCTATCTCGAGGTTTTGTTTCCTCTTGATGTAGCCCTAAGCAGTGACTGGCGAGATACACTGTCCTTGAAAGGGGTTGCCAAGCTTCCCAAAATTACGAATCTTTAGAAATTTCAGCAACTATTTTTTCACCCAAACTGGATGATACTTTCAGGTAATGATCAGTACACTAAGCCCACTTGGTTCCCCAAATTTCGTTCTTCTATGTTGAAGCGTTCGTTTCCAGTAACAGTTTGAATGTTGGCGTTTCACTCTGTTTTCTCCTATATTGATAGACGTATGTGGAACTCTAAATCAAACACGGTTTGTGCTAGCTTCTTGAAACTTGACACGATAATGTAGTTTCAAGTTCTGTCTCTAGGTTTTGTTTCCTCTTGATGTAGCCCTAAGCAGTGACTGGCGAGATACACTGTCCTTGAAAGGGGTTGCCAAGCTACCCAAAATTACGAATCTCCAGAAATCTCAGCAACTATTTTTTCACCCAAACTGGATGATACTTTCAGGTAATGATCAGTACACTAAGCCCACTTGGTTCCCCAAATTTGGTTCTTCTATGTTGAAGCGTTCGTTTCCAGTAACAGTTTGAATTTTGGCGTTTCACTCTGTTTCCTCCAATATTGATAGGTGTACGTGGAACTCTAAATCAAACACGGTTTGTGCTAGCTTCTTCAAACTTGACACGATAATGTAGTTTCAAGTTCTGTCTCTAGGTTTTGTTTCCTCTTGATGTAGCCCTAAGCAGTGACTGGCGAGATACACTGTCCTTTGAAAGGGGTTGCCAAGCTACCCAAAATTACGAATCTCCAGAAATCTCAGCAACTATTTTTTCACCCAAACTGGATGATACTTTCAGGTAATGATCAGTACACTAAGCCCACTTGGTTCCCCAAATTTCGTTCTTCTATGTTGAAGCGTTCGTTTCCAGTAACAGTTTGAATGTTGGCGTTTCACTCTGTTTTCTCCTATATTGATAGATGTATGTGGAACTCTAAATCAAACACGGTTTGTGCTAGCTTCTTGAAACTTGACACGATAATGTAGTTTCAAGTTCTATCTCTAGGTTTTGTTTCCTCTTGATGTAGCCCTAAGCAGTGACTGGCGAGATACACTCTCCTTGAAAGGGGTTGCCAAGCTTCCCAAAATTACGAATCTCCAGAAATCTCAGCAACTATTTTTTCACCCAAACTGGATGATACTTTCAGGTAATGATCAGTACACTAAGCCCACTTGGTTCCCCAAATTTCGTTCTTCTATGTTGAAGCGTTCGTTTCCAGTAACAGTTTGAATGTTGGAGTTTCACTCTGTTTTCTCCTATAGTGATAGATGTATGTGGAACTCTAAATCAAACACGGTTTGTGCTAGCTTCTTGAAACTTGACACGATAATGTAGTTTCAAGTTCTATCTCTAGGTTTTGTTTCCTCTTGATGTAGCCCTAAGCAGTGACTGGCGAGATACACTGTCCTTGAAAGGGGTTGCCAAGCTTCCCAAAATTACGAATCTCCAGAAATCTCAGCAACTATTTTTTCACCCAAACTGGATGATACTTTCAGGTAATGATCAGTACACTAAGCCCACTTGGTTCCCCAAATTTCGTTCTTCTATGTTGAAGCGTTCGTTTCCAGTAACAGTTTGAATGTTGGCGTTTCACTCTGTTTTCTACTATATTGATAGACGTATGTGGAACGCTAAATCAAACACGGTTTGTGCTAGCTTCGTGAAACTTGACACGATAATGTAGTTTCAAGTTCTGTCTCTAGGTTTTGTTTCCTCTTGATGTTGCCCTAAGCAGTGACTGGCGAGATACACTGTCCTTGAAAGGGGTTGCCAAGCTACCCAAAATTACGAATCTCCAGAAATCTCAGCAACTATTTTTTCACCCAAACTGGATGATACTTTCAGGTAATGATCAGTACACTAAGCCCAGTTGGTTCCCCAAATTTCGTTCTTCTATGTTGAAGCGTTCGTTTCCAGTAACAGTTTGAATTTTGGCGTTTCACTCTGTTTTCTCCTATATTGATAGACGTATGTGGAACTCTAAATCAAACACGGTTTGTGCTAGCTTCTTGAATCTTGACACGATAATATAGTTTCAAGTTCTATCTCTAGGTTTTGTTTCCTCTTGATGTAGCCCTAAGCAGTGACTGGCGAGATACACTGTCCTTGAAAGGGGTTGCCAAGCTTCCCAAAATTACGAATCTCCAGAAATCTCAGCAACTATTTTTTCACCCAAACTGGATGATACTTTCAGGTAATGATCAGTACACTAAGCCCACTTGGTTCCCCAAATTTCGTTCTTCTATGTTGAAGCGTTCGTTTCCAGTAACAGTTTCAATTTTGGCGTTTCACTCTGTTTCCTCCAATATTGATAGGTGTACGTGGAACTCTAAATCAAACACGGTTTGTGCTAGCTTCTTCAAACTTGACACGATAATGTAGTTTCAAGTTCTGTCTCTAGGTTTTGTTTCCTCTTGATGTAGCCCTAAGCAGTGACTGGCGAGATACACTGTCCTTGAAAGGGGTTGCCAAGCTACCCAAAATTACGAATCTCCAGAAATCTCAGCAACTATTTTTTCACCCAAACTGGATGATACTTTCAGGTAATGATCAGTACACTAAGCCCACTTGGTTCCCCAAATTTCGTTCTTCTATGTTGAAGCGTTCGTTTCCAGTAACAGTTTGAATTTTGGCGTTTCACTCTGTTTTCTCCTATATTGATAGATGTATGTGGAACTCTAAATCAAACACGGTTTGTGCTAGCTTCTTGAAACTTGACACGATAATGTAGTTTCAAGTTCTATCTCTAGGTTTTGTTTCCCCTTGATGTAGCCCTAAGCAGTGACTGGCGAGATACACTGTCCTTGAAAGGGGTTGCCAAGCTTCCCAAAATTACGAATCTCCAGAAATCTCAGCAACTATTTTTTCACCCAAACTGGATGATACTTTCAGGTAATGATCAGTACACTAAGCCCACTTGGTTCCCCAAATTTCGTTCTTCTATGTTGAAGCGTTCGTTTCCAGTAACAGTTTGAATGTTGGCGTTTCACTCTGTTTTCTCCTATATTGATAGATGTATGTGGAACTCTAAATCAAACACGGTTTGTGCTAGCTTTTTGAAACTTGACACGATAATGTAGTTTCAAGTTCTATCTCGAGGTTTTGTTTCCTCTTGATGTAGCCCTAAGCAGTGACTGGCGAGATACACTGTCCTTGAAAGGGGTTGCCAAGCTTCCCAAAATTACGAATCTCCAGAAATCTCAGCAACTATTTTTTCACCCAAACTGGATGATACTTTCAGGTAATGATCAGTACACTAAGCCCACTTGGTTCCCCAAATTTCGTTCTTCTATGTTGAAGCGTTCGTTTCCAGTAACAGTTTGAATGTTGGCGTTTCACTCTGTTTTCTACTATATTGATAGACGTATGTGGAACGCTAAATCAAACACGGTTTGTGCTAGCTTCGTGAAACTTGACACGATAATGTAGTTTCAAGTTCTGTCTCTAGGTTTTGTTTCCTCTTGATGTTGCCCTAAGCAGTGACTGGCGAGATACACTGTCCTTGAAAGGGGTTGCCAAGCTACCCAAAATTACGAATCTCCAGAAATCTCAGCAACTATTTTTTCACCCAAACTGGATGATACTTTCAGGTAATGATCAGTACACTAAGCCCAGTTGGTTCCCCAAATTTCGTTCTTCTATGTTGAAGCGTTCGTTTCCAGTAACAGTTTGAATTTTGGCGTTTCACTCTGTTTTCTCCTATATTGATAGACGTATGTGGAACTCTAAATCAAACACGGTTTGTGCTAGCTTCTTGAAACTTGACACGATAATATAGTTTCAAGTTCTATCTCTAGGTTTTGTTTCCTCTTGATGTAGCCCTAAGCAGTGACTGGCGAGATACACTGTCCTTGAAAGGGGTTGCCAAGCTTCCCAAAATTACGAATCTCCAGAAATCTCAGCAACTATTTTTTCACCCAAACTGGATGATACTTTCAGGTAATGATCAGTACACTAAGCCCACTTGGTTCCCCAAATTTCGTTCTTCTATGTTGAAGCGTTCGTTTCCAGTAACAGTTTCAATTTTGGCGTTTCACTCTGTTTCCTCCAATATTGATAGGTGTACGTGGAACTCTAAATCAAACACGGTTTGTGCTAGCTTCTTCAAACTTGACACGATAATGTAGTTTCAAGTTCTGTCTCTAGGTTTTGTTTCCTCTTGATGTAGCCCTAAGCAGTGACTGGCGAGATACACTGTCCTTGAAAGGGGTTGCCAAGCTACCCAAAATTACGAATCTCCAGAAATCTCAGCAACTATTTTTTCACCCAAACTGGATGATACTTTCAGGTAATGATCAGTACACTAAGCCCACTTGGTTCCCCAAATTTCGTTCTTCTATGTTGAAGCGTTCGTTTCCAGTAACAGTTTGAATTTTGGCGTTTCACTCTGTTTTCTCCTATATTGATAGATGTATGTGGAACTCTAAATCAAACACGGTTTGTGCTAGCTTCTTGAAACTTGACACGATAATGTAGTTTCAAGTTCTATCTCTAGGTTTTGTTTCCCCTTGATGTAGCCCTAAGCAGTGACTGGCGAGATACACTGTCCTTGAAAGGGGTTGCCAAGCTTCCCAAAATTACGAATCTCCAGAAATCTCAGCAACTATTTTTTCACCCAAACTGGATGATACTTTCAGGTAATGATCAGTACACTAAGCCCACTTGGTTCCCCAAATTTCGTTCTTCTATGTTGAAGCGTTCGTTTCCAGTAACAGTTTGAATGTTGGCGTTTCACTCTGTTTTCTCCTATATTGATAGATGTATGTGGAACTCTAAATCAAACACGGTTTGTGCTAGCTTTTTGAAACTTGACACGATAATGTAGTTTCAAGTTCTATCTCGAGGTTTTGTTTCCTCTTGATGTAGCCCTAAGCAGTGACTGGCGAGATACACTGTCCTTGAAAGGGGTTGCCAAGCTTCCCAAAATTACGAATCTCCAGAAATCTCAGAAACTATTTTTTCACCCAAACTGGATGATACTTTCAGGTAATGATCAGTACACTAAGCCCACTTGGTTCCCCAAATTTCGTTCTTCTATGTTGAAGCGTTCGTTTCCAGTAACAGTTTGAATGTTGGCGTTTCACTCTGTTTTCTACTATATTGATAGACGTATGTGGAACGCTAAATCAAACACGGTTTGTGCTAGCTTCGTGAAACTTGACACGATAATGTAGTTTCAAGTTCTGTCTCTAGGTTTTGTTTCCTCTTGATGTTGCCCTAAGCAGTGACTGGCGAGATACACTGTCCTTGAAAGGGGTTGCCAAGCTACCCAAAATTACGAATCTCCAGAAATCTCAGCAACTATTTTTTCACCCAAACTGGATGATACTTTCAGGTAATGATCAGTACACTAAGCCCAGTTGGTTCCCCATATTTCCTTCTTCTATGTTGAAGCGTTCGTTTCCAGTAACAGTTTGAATTTTGGCGTTTCACTCTGTTTTCTCCTATATTGATAGATGTATGTGGAACTCTAAATCAAACACGGTTTGTGCTAGCTTCTTGAAACTTGACACGATAATATAGTTTCAAGTTCTATCTCTAGGTTTTGTTTCCTCTTGATGTAGCCCTAAGCAGTGACTGGCGAGATACACTGTCCTTGAAAGGGGTTGCCAAGCTTCCCAAAATTACGAATCTCCAGAAATCTCAGCAACTATTTTTTCACCCAAACTGGATGATACTTTCAGGTAATGATCAGTACACTAAGCCCACTTGGTTCCCCATATTTCGTTCTTCTATGTTGAAGCGTTCGTTTCCAGTAACAGTTTGAATTTTGGCATTTCACTCTGTTTCCTCCAATATTGATAGGTGTACGTGGAACTCTAAATCAAACACGGTTTGTGCTAGCTTCTTCAAACTTGACACGATAATGTAGTTTCAAGTTCTGTCTCTAGGTTTTGTTTCCTCTTGATGTAGCCCTAAGCAGTGACTGGCGAGATACACTGTCCTTGAAAGGGGTTGCCAAGCTACCCAAAATTACGAATCTCCAGAAATCTCAGCAACTATTTTTTCACCCAAACTGGATGATACTTTCAGGTAATGATCAGTACACTAAGCCCACTTGGTTCCCCAAATTTCGTTCTTCTATGTTGAAGCGTTCGTTTCCAGTAACAGTTTGAATTTTGGCGTTTCACTCTGTTTTCTTCTATATTGCTAGATGTATGTGGAACTCTAAATCAAACACGGTTTGTGCTAGCTTCTTGAAACTTGACACGATAATGTAGTTTCAAGTTCTATCTCTAGGTTTTGTTTCCTCTTGATGTAGCCCTAAGCAGTGACTGGCGAGATACACTGTCCTTGAAAGGGGTTGCCAAGCTTCCCAAAATTACGAATCTCCAGAAATCTCAGCAACTATTTTTTCACCCAAACTGGATGATACTTTCAGGTAATGATCAGTACACTAAGCCCACTTGGTTCCCCAAATTTCGTTCTTCTATGTTGAAGCGTTCGTTTCCAGTAACAGTTTGAATGTTGGCGTTTCACTCTGTTTTCTCCTATATTGATAGATGTATGTGGAACTCTAAATCAAACACGGTTTGTGCTAGCTTTTTGAAACTTGACACGATAATGTAGTTTCAAGTTCTATCTCGAGGTTTTGTTTCCTCTTGATGTAGCCCTAAGCAGTGACTGGCGAGATACACTGTCCTTGAAAGGGGTTGCCAAGCTTCCCAAAATTACGAATCTTTAGAAATTTCAGCAACTATTTTTTCACCCAAACTGGATGATACTTTCAGGTAATGATCAGTACACTAAGCCCACTTGGTTCCCCAAATTTCGTTCTTCTATGTTGAAGCGTTCGTTTCCAGTAACAGTTTGAATGTTGGCGTTTCACTCTGTTTTCTCCTATATTGATAGACGTATGTGGAACTCTAAATCAAACACGGTTTGTGCTAGCTTCTTGAAACTTGACACGATAATGTAGTTTCAAGTTCTGTCTCTAGGTTTTGTTTCCTCTTGATGTAGCCCTAAGCAGTGACTGGCGAGATACACTGTCCTTGAAAGGGGTTGCCAAGCTACCCAAAATTACGAATCTCCAGAAATCTCAGCAACTATTTTTTCACCCAAACTGGATGATACTTTCAGGTAATGATCAGTACACTAAGCCCACTTGGTTCCCCAAATTTGGTTCTTCTATGTTGAAGCGTTCGTTTCCAGTAACAGTTTGAATTTTGGCGTTTCACTCTGTTTCCTCCAATATTGATAGGTGTACGTGGAACTCTAAATCAAACACGGTTTGTGCTAGCTTCTTCAAACTTGACACGATAATGTAGTTTCAAGTTCTGTCTCTAGGTTTTGTTTCCTCTTGATGTAGCCCTAAGCAGTGACTGGCGAGATACACTGTCCTTTGAAAGGGGTTGCCAAGCTACCCAAAATTACGAATCTCCAGAAATCTCAGCAACTATTTTTTCACCCAAACTGGATGATACTTTCAGGTAATGATCAGTACACTAAGCCCACTTGGTTCCCCAAATTTCGTTCTTCTATGTTGAAGCGTTCGTTTCCAGTAACAGTTTGAATGTTGGCGTTTCACTCTGTTTTCTCCTATATTGATAGATGTATGTGGAACTCTAAATCAAACACGGTTTGTGCTAGCTTCTTGAAACTTGACACGATAATGTAGTTTCAAGTTCTATCTCTAGGTTTTGTTTCCTCTTGATGTAGCCCTAAGCAGTGACTGGCGAGATACACTGTCCTTGAAAGGGGTTGCCAAGCTTCCCAAAATTACGAATCTCCAGAAATCTCAGCAACTATTTTTTCACCCAAACTGGATGATACTTTCAGGTAATGATCAGTACACTAAGCCCAGTTGGTTCCCCAAATTTCGTTCTTCTATGTTGAAGCGTTCGTTTCCAGTAACAGTTTGAATTTTGGCGTTTCACTCTGTTTTCTCCTATATTGATAGATGTATGTGGAACTCTAAATCAAACATGGTTTGTGCTAGCTTCTTGAAACTTGACACGATAATGTAGTTTCAAGTTCTATCTCTAGGTTTTGTTTCCTCTTGATGTAGCCCTAAGCAGTGACTGGCGAGATACACTGTCCTTGAAAGGGGTTGCCAAGCTTCCCAAAATTACGAATCTCCAGAAATCTCAGCAACTATTTTTTCACCCAAAATGGATGATACTTTCAGGTAATGATCAGTACACTAAGCCCACTTGGATCCCCAAATTTCGTTCTTCTATGTTGAAGCGTTCGTTTCCAGTAACAGTTTCAATTTTGGCGTTTCACTCTGTTTCCTCCAATATTGATAGGTGTACGTGGAACTCTAAATCAAACACGGTTTGTGCTAGCTTCTTCAAACTTGACACGATAATGTAGTTTCAAGTTCTGTCTCAAGGTTTTGTTTCCTCTTGATGTAGCCCTAAGCAGTGACTGGCGAGATACACTGTCCTTGAAAGGGGTTGCCAAGCTACCCAAAATTACGAATCTCCAGAAATCTCAGCAACTATTTTTTCACCCAAACTGGATGATACTTTCAGGTAATGATCAGTACACTAAGCCCACTTGGTTCCCCAAATTTCGTTCTTCTATGTTGAAGCGTTCGTTTCCAGTAACAGTTTGAATTTTGGCGTTTCACTCTGTTTTCTCCTATATTGATAGATGTATGTGGAACTCTAAATCAAACACGGTTTGTGCTAGCTTCTTGAAACTTGACACGATAATGTAGTTTCAAGTTCTATCTCTAGGTTTTGTTTCCCCTTGATGTAGCCCTAAGCAGTGACTGGCGAGATACACTGTCCTTGAAAGGGGTTGCCAAGCTTCCCAAAATTACGAATCTCCAGAAATCTCAGAAACTATTTTTTCACCCAAACTGGATGATACTTTCAGGTAATGATCAGTACACTAAGCCCACTTGGTTCCCCAAAATTCGTTCTTCTATGTTGAAGCGTTCGTTTCCAGTAACAGTTTGAATGTTGGCGTTTCACTCTGTTTTCTCCTATATTGATAGACGTATGTGGAACTCTAAATCAAACACGGTTTGTGCTAGCTTCGTGAAACTTGACACGATAATGTAGTTTCAAGTTCTGTCTCTAGGTTTTGTTTCCTCTTGATGTTGCCCTAAGCAGTGACTGGCGAGATACACTGTCCTTGAAAGGGGTTGCCAAGCTTCCCAAAATTACGAATCTCCAGAAATCTCAGCAACTATTTTTTCACCCAAACTGGATGATACTTTCAGGTAATGATCAGTACACTAAGCCCACTTGGTTCCCCAAATTTCGTTCTTCTATGTTGAAGCGTTCGTTTCCAGTAACAGTTTGAATTTTGGCGTTTCACTCTGTTTCCTCCAATATTGACAGGTGTACGTGGAACTCTAAATCAAACACGGTTTGTGCTAGCTTCTTGAAACTTGACACTATAATGTAGTTTCAAGTTCTGTCTCTAGGTTTTGTTTCCTCTTGATGTAGCCCTAAGCAGTGACTGGCGAGATACACTGTCCTTGAAAGGGGTTGCCAAGCTACCCAAAATTACGAATCTCCAGAAATCTCAGCAACTATTTTTTCACCCAAACTGGATGATACTTTCAGGTAATGATCAGTACACTAAGCCCAGTTGGTTCCCCATATTTCGTTCTTCTATGTTGAAGCGTTCCTTTCCAGTAACAGTTTGAATTTTGGCGTTTCACTCTGTTTTCTCCTATATTGATAGATGTATGTGGAATTCTAAATCAAACACGGTTTGTGCTAGCTTCTTGAAACTTGACACGATAATGTAGTTTCAAGTTCTATCTCTAGGTTTTGTTTCCCCTTGATGTAGCCCTAAGCAGTGACTGGCGAGATACACTGTCCTTGAAAGGGGTTGCCAAGCTTCCCAAAATTACGAATCTCCAGAAATCTCAGAAACTATTTTTTCACCCAAACTGGATGATACTTTCAGGTAATGATCAGTACACTAAGCCCACTTGGTTCCCCAAATTTCGTTCTTCTATGTTGAAGCGTTCGTTTCCAGTAACAGTTTGAATGTTGGCGTTTCACTCTGTTTTCTCCTATATTGAGAGACGTATGTGGAACTCTAAATCAAACACGGTTTGTGCTAGCTTCGTGAAACTTGACACGATAATGTAGTTTCAAGTTCTGTCTCTAGGTTTTGTTTCCTCTTGATGTTGCCCTAAGCAGTGACTGGCGAGATACACTGTCCTTGAAAGGGGTTGCCAAGCTTCCCAAAATTACGAATCTCCAGAAATCTCAGCAACTATTTTTTCACCCAAACTGGATGATACTTTCAGGTAATGATCAGTACACTAAGCCCACTTGGTTCCCCAAATTTCGTTCTTCTATGTTGAAGCGTTCGTTTCCAGTAACAGTTTGAATTTTGGCGTTTCACTCTGTTTCCTCCAATATTGACAGGTGTACGTGGAACTCTAAATCAAACACGGTTTGTGCTAGCTTCTTGAAATTTGACACTATAATGTAGTTTCAAGTTCTGTCTCTAGGTTTTGTTTCCTCTTGATGTAGCCCTAAGCAGTGACTGGCGAGATACACTGTCCTTGAAAGGGGTTGCCAAGCTACCCAAAATTACGAATCTCCAGAAATCTCAGCAACTATTTTTTCACCCAAACTGGATGATACTTTCAGGTAATGATCAGTACACTAAGCCCAGTTGGTTCCCCATATTTCGTTCTTCTATGTTGAAGCGTTCGTTTCCAGTAACAGTTTGAATTTTGGCGTTTCACTCTGTTTTCTCCTATATTGATAGATGTATGTGGAACTCTAAATCAAACACGGTTTGTGCTAGCTTCTTGAAACTTGACACGATAATGTAGTTTCAAGTTCTATCTCTAGGTTTTGTTTCCTCTTGATGTAGCCCTAAGCAGTGACTGGCGAGATACACTGTCCTTGAAAGGGGTTGCCAAGCTTCCCAAAATTACGAATCTCCAGAAATCTCAGAAACTATTTTTTCACCCAAACTGGATGATACTTTCAGGTAATGATCAGTACACTAAGCCCACTTGGTTCCCCAAATTTCGTTCTTCTATGTTGAACCGTTCGTTTCCAGTAACAGTTTGAATTTTGGCGTTTCACTCTGTTTTCTCCTATATTGAGAGATGTATGTGGAACTCTAAATCAAACACGGTTTGTGCTAGCTTTTTGAAACTTGACACGATAATGTAGTTTCAAGTTCTGTCTCGATTTTTTGTTTCCTCTTGATGTAGCCCTAAGCAGTGACTGGCGAGATACACTGTCCTTGAAAGGGGTTGCCAAGCTACCCAAAATTACGAATCTCCAGAAATCTCAGCAACTATTTTTTCACCCAAACTGGATGATACTTTCAGGTAATGATCAGTACACTAAGCCCACTTGGTTCCCCAAATTTCGTTCTTCTATGTTGAAGCGTTCGTTTCCAGTAACAGTTTGAATTTTGGCGTTTCACTCTGTTTTCTCCTATATTGATAGATGTATGTGGAACTCTAAATCAAACACGGTTTGTGCTAGCTTCTTGAAACTTGACACGATAATGTAGTTTCAAGTTCTATCTCTAGGTTTTGTTTCCCCTTGATGTAGCCCTAAGCAGTGACTGGCGAGATACACTGTCCTTGAAAGGGGTTGCCAAGCTTCCCAAAATTACGAATCTCCAGAAATCTCAGAAACTATTTTTTCACCCAAACTGGATGATACTTTCAGGTAATGATCAGTACACTAAGCCCACTTGGTTCCCCAAAATTCGTTCTTCTATGTTGAAGCGTTCGTTTCCAGTAACAGTTTGAATGTTGGCGTTTCACTCTGTTTTCTCCTATATTGATAGACGTATGTGGAACTCTAAATCAAACACGGTTTGTGCTAGCTTCGTGAAACTTGACACGATAATGTAGTTTCAAGTTCTGTCTCTAGGTTTTGTTTCCTCTTGATGTTGCCCTAAGCAGTGACTGGCGAGATACACTGTCCTTGAAAGGGGTTGCCAAGCTTCCCAAAATTACGAATCTCCAGAAATCTCAGCAACTATTTTTTCACCCAAACTGGATGATACTTTCAGGTAATGATCAGTACACTAAGCCCACTTGGTTCCCCAAATTTCGTTCTTCTATGTTGAAGCGTTCGTTTCCAGTAACAGTTTGAATTTTGGCGTTTCACTCTGTTTCCTCCAATATTGACAGGTGTACGTGGAACTCTAAATCAAACACGGTTTGTGCTAGCTTCTTGAAACTTGACACTATAATGTAGTTTCAAGTTCTGTCTCTAGGTTTTGTTTCCTCTTGATGTAGCCCTAAGCAGTGACTGGCGAGATACACTGTCCTTGAAAGGGGTTGCCAAGCTACCCAAAATTACGAATCTCCAGAAATCTCAGCAACTATTTTTTCACCCAAACTGGATGATACTTTCAGGTAATGATCAGTACACTAAGCCCAGTTGGTTCCCCATATTTCGTTCTTCTATGTTGAAGCGTTCCTTTCCAGTAACAGTTTGAATTTTGGCGTTTCACTCTGTTTTCTCCTATATTGATAGATGTATGTGGAATTCTAAATCAAACACGGTTTGTGCTAGCTTCTTGAAACTTGACACGATAATGTAGTTTCAAGTTCTATCTCTAGGTTTTGTTTCCCCTTGATGTAGCCCTAAGCAGTGACTGGCGAGATACACTGTCCTTGAAAGGGGTTGCCAAGCTTCCCAAAATTACGAATCTCCAGAAATCTCAGAAACTATTTTTTCACCCAAACTGGATGATACTTTCAGGTAATGATCAGTACACTAAGCCCACTTGGTTCCCCAAATTTCGTTCTTCTATGTTGAAGCGTTCGTTTCCAGTAACAGTTTGAATGTTGGCGTTTCACTCTGTTTTCTCCTATATTGAGAGACGTATGTGGAACTCTAAATCAAACACGGTTTGTGCTAGCTTCGTGAAACTTGACACGATAATGTAGTTTCAAGTTCTGTCTCTAGGTTTTGTTTCCTCTTGATGTTGCCCTAAGCAGTGACTGGCGAGATACACTGTCCTTGAAAGGGGTTGCCAAGCTTCCCAAAATTACGAATCTCCAGAAATCTCAGCAACTATTTTTTCACCCAAACTGGATGATACTTTCAGGTAATGATCAGTACACTAAGCCCACTTGGTTCCCCAAATTTCGTTCTTCTATGTTGAAGCGTTCGTTTCCAGTAACAGTTTGAATTTTGGCGTTTCACTCTGTTTCCTCCAATATTGACAGG
Organism: Spermophilus citellus; assembly: GCF_964194105.1. Classification (NCBI taxonomy): domain Eukaryota; kingdom Metazoa; phylum Chordata; class Mammalia; order Rodentia; family Sciuridae; genus Spermophilus; species Spermophilus citellus. Next base: position 117,384 of record NW_027672894.1, on the reverse strand, counting down.
TGTACGTGGAACTCTAAATCAAACACGGTTTGTGCTAGCTTCTTGAAACTTGACACTATAATGTAGTTTCAAGTTCTGTCTCTAGGTTTTGTTTCCTCTTGATGTAGCCCTAAGCAGTGACTGGCGAGATACACTGTCCTTGAAAGGGGTTGCCAAGCTACCCAAAATTACGAATCTCCAGAAATCTCAGCAACTATTTTTTCACCCAAACTGGATGATACTTTCAGGTAATGATCAGTACACTAAGCCCAGTTGGTTCCCCATATTTCGTTCTTCTATGTTGAAGCGTTCGTTTCCAGTAACAGTTTGAATTTTGGCGTTTCACTCTGTTTTCTCCTATATTGATAGATGTATGTGGAACTCTAAATCAAACACGGTTTGTGCTAGCTTCTTGAAACTTGACACGATAATGTAGTTTCAAGTTCTATCTCTAGGTTTTGTTTCCTCTTGATGTAGCCCTAAGCAGTGACTGGCGAGATACACTGTCCTTGAAAGGGGTTGCCAAGCTTCCCAAAATTACGAATCTCCAGAAATCTCAGAAACTATTTTTTCACCCAAACTGGATGATACTTTCAGGTAATGATCAGTACACTAAGCCCACTTGGTTCCCCAAATTTCGTTCTTCTATGTTGAACCGTTCGTTTCCAGTAACAGTTTGAATTTTGGCGTTTCACTCTGTTTTCTCCTATATTGAGAGATGTATGTGGAACTCTAAATCAAACACGGTTTGTGCTAGCTTTTTGAAACTTGACACGATAATGTAGTTTCAAGTTCTGTCTCGATTTTTTGTTTCCTCTTGATGTAGCCCTAAGCAGTGACTGGCGAGATACACTGTCCTTGAAAGGGGTTGCCAAGCTACCCAAAATTACGAATCTCCAGAAATCTCAGCAACTATTTTTTCACCCAAACTGGATGATACTTTCAGGTAATGATCAGTACACTAAGCCCACTTGGTTCCCCAAATTTCGTTCTTCTATGTTGAACCGTTCGTTTCCAGTAACAGTTTGAATGTTGGCGTTTCACTCTGTTTTCTCCTATATTGATAGATGTATGTGGAACTCTAAATCAAACACGGTTTGTGCTAGCTTTTTGAAACTTGACACGATAATGTAGTTTCAAGTTCTATCTCTCGGTTTTGTTTCCTCTTGATGTAGCCCTAAGCAGTGACTGGCGAGATACACTGTCCTTGAAAGGGGTTGCCAAGCTTCCCAAAATTACGAATCTCCAGAAATCTCAGCAACTATTTTTTCACCCAAACTGGATGATACTTTCAGGTAATGATCAGTACACTAAGCCCACTTGGTTCCCCAAATTTCGTTTTTCTATGTTGAAGCGTTCGTTTCCAGTAACAGTTTGAATGTTGGCGTTTCACTCTGTTTTCTCCTATATTGATAGATGTATGTGGAACTCTAAATCAAACACGGTTTGTGCTAGCTTTTTGAAACTTGACACGATAATGTAGTTTCAAGTTCTATCTCGAGGTTTTGTTTCCTCTTGATGTAGCCCTAAGCAGTGACTGGCGAGATACACTGTCCTTGAAAGGGGTTGCCAAGCTTCCCAAAATTACGAATCTCCAGAAATCTCAGAAACTATTTTTTCACCCAAACTGGATGATACTTTCAGGTAATGATCAGTACACTAAGCCCACTTGGTTCCCCAAATTTCGTTCTTCTATGTTGAAGCGTTCGTTTTCAGTAACAGTTTGAATGTTGGCGTTTCACTCTGTTTTCTACTATATTGATAGACGTATGTGGAACGCTAAATCAAACACGGTTTGTGCTAGCTTCTTGAAACTTGACACTATAATGTAGTTTCAAGTTCTGTCTCTAGGTTTTGTTTCCTCTTGATGTAGCCCTAAGCAGTGACTGGCGAGATACACTGTCCTTGAAAGGGGTTGCCAAGCTACCCAAAATTACGAATCTCCAGAAATCTCAGCAACTATTTTTTCACCCAAACTGGATGATACTTTCAGGTAATGATCAGTACACTAAGCCCAGTTGGTTCCCCATATTTCGTTCTTCTATGTTGAAGCGTTCGTTTCCAGTAACAGTTTGAATTTTGGCGTTTCACTCTGTTTTCTCCTATATTGATAGATGTATGTGGAATTCTAAATCAAACACGGTTTGTGCTAGCTTCTTGAAACTTGACACGATAATGTAGTTTCAAGTTCTATCTCTAGGTTTTGTTTCCCCTTGATGTAGCCCTAAGCAGTGACTGGCGAGATACACTGTCCTTGAAAGGGGTTGCCAAGCTTCCCAAAATTACGAATCTCCAGAAATCTCAGAAACTATTTTTTCACCCAAACTGGATGATACTTTCAGGTAATGATCAGTACACTAAGCCCACTTGGTTCCCCAAATTTCGTTCTTCTATGTTGAAGCGTTCGTTTCCAGTAACAGTTTGAATGTTGGCATTTCACTCTGTTTTCTCCTATATTGATAGACGTATGTGGAACTCTAAATCAAACACGGTTTGTGCTAGCTTCGTGAAACTTGACACGATAATGTAGTTTCAAGTTCTGTCTCTAGGTTTTGTTTCCTCTTGATGTTGCCCTAAGCAGTGACTGGCGAGATACACTGTCCTTGAAAGGGGTTGCCAAGCTTCCCAAAATTACGAATCTCCAGAAATCTCAGCAACTATTTTTTCACCCAAACTGGATGATACTTTCAGGTAATGATCAGTACACTAAGCCCACTTGGTTCCCCAAATTTCGTTCTTCTATGTTGAAGCGTTCGTTTCCAGTAACAGTTTGAATGTTGGCGTTTCACTCTGTTTTCTACTATATTGATAGACGTATGTGGAACGCTAAATCAAACACGGTTTGTGCTAGCTTCGTGAAACTTGACACGATAATGTAGTTTCAAGTTCTGTCTCTAGGTTTTGTTTCCTCTTGATGTAGCCCTAAGCAGTGACTGGCGAGATACACTGTCCTTGAAAGGGGTTGCCAAGCTTCCCAAAATTACGAATCTCCAGAAATCTCAGCAACTATTTTTTCACCCAAACTGGATGATACTTTCAGGTAATGATCAGTACACTAAGCCCAGTTGGTTCCCCAAATTTCGTTCTTCTATGTTGAAGCGTTCGTTTCCAGTAACAGTTTGAATTTTGGCGTTTCACTCTGTTTTCTCCTATATTGATAGATGTATGTGGAACTCTAAATCAAACACGGTTTGTGCTAGCTTCTTGAAACTTGACACGATAATATAGTTTCAAGTTCTATCTCTAGGTTTTGTTTCCTCTTGATGTAGCCCTAAGCAGTGACTGGCGAGATACACTGTCCTTGAAAGGGGTTGCCAAGCTTCCCAAAATTACGAATCTCCAGAAATCTCAGCAACTATTTTTTCACCCAAACTGGATGACACTTTCAGGTAATGATCAGTACACTAAGCCCACTTGGTTCCCTAAATTTCGTTCTTCTATGTTGAAGCGTTCGTTTCCAGTAACAGTTTCAATTTTGGCGTTTCACTCTGTTTCCTCCAATATTGATAGGTGTACGTGGAACTCTAAATCAAACACGGTTTGTGCTAGCTTCTTCAAACTTGACACGATAATGTAGTTTCAAGTTCTGTCTCTAGGATTTGTTTCCTCTTGATGTAGCCCTAAGCAGTGACTGGCGAGATACACTGTCCTTGAAAGTGGTTGCCAAGCTACCCAAAATTACCAATCTCCAGAAATCTCAGCAACTATTTTTTCACCCAAACTGGATGATACTTTCAGGTAATGATCAGTACACTAAGCCCACTTGGTTCCCCAAATTTCGTTCTTCTATGTTGAAGCGTTCGTTTCCAGTAACAGTTTGAATTTTGGCGTTTCACTCTGTTTTCTCCTATATTGATAGATGTATGTGGAACTCTAAATCAAACACGGTTTGTGCTAGCTTCTTCAAACTTGACACGATAATGTAGTTTCAAGTTCTATCTCTAGGTTTTGTTTCCTCTTGATGTAGCCCTAAGCAGTGACTGGCGAGATACACTGTCCTTGAAAGGGGTTGCCAAGCTTCCCAAAATTACGAATCTCCAGAAATCTCAGCAACTATTTTTTCACCCAATCTGGATGATACTTTCAGGTAATGATCAGTACACTAAGCCCACTTGGTTCCCCAAATTTCGTTCTTCTATGTTGAAGCGTTCGTTTCCAGTAACAGTTTGAATGTTGGCGTTTCACTCTGTTTTCTCCTATATTGATAGATGTATGTGGAACTCTAAATCAAACACGGTTTGTGCTAGCTTTTTGAAACTTGACACGATAATGTAGTTTCAAGTTCTATCTCGAGGTTTTGTTTCCTCTTGATGTAGCCCTAAGCAGTGACTGGCGAAATACACTGTCCTTGAAAGGGGTTGCCAAGCTTCCCAAAATTACGAATCTCCAGAAATCTCAGCAACTATTTTTTCACCCAAACTGGATGATACTTTCAGGTAATGATCAGTACACTAAGCCCAGTTGGTTCCCCAAATTTCGTTCTTCTATGTTGAAGCGTTCGTTTCCAGTAACAGTTTGAATGTTGGCGTTTCACTCTGTTTTCTCCTATATTGATAGATGTATGTGGAACTCTAAATCAAACACGGTTTGTGCTAGCTTCTTGAAACTTGACACGATAATGTACTTTCAAGTTCTGTCTCTAGGTTTTGTTTCCTCTTGATGTAGCCCTAAGCAGTGACTGGCGAGATACACTGTCCTTGAAAGGGGTTGCCAAGCTACCCAAAATTACGAATCTCCAGAAATCTCAGCAACTATTTTTTCACCCAAACTGGATGATACTTTCAGGTAATGATCAGTACACTAAGCCCACTTGGTTCCCCAAATTTCGTTCTTCTATGTTGAAGCGTTCGTTTCCAGTAACAGTTTGAATTTTGGCGTTTCACTCTGTTTCCTCCAATATTGATAGGTGTACGTGGAACTCTAAATCAAACACGGTTTGTGCTAGCTTCTTGAAACTTGACACGATAATGTAGTTTCAAGTTCTGTCTGTAGGTTTTGTTTCCTCTTGATGTAGCCCTAAGCAGTGACTGGCGAGATACACTGTCCTTGAAAGGGGTTGCCAAGCTACCCAAAATTACGAATCTCCAGAAATCTCAGCAACTATTTTTTCACCCAAACTGGATGATACTTTCAGGTAATGATCAGTACACTAAGCCCACTTGGTTCCCCAAATTTCGTTCTTCTATGTTGAAGCGTTCGTTTCCAGTAACAGTTTGAATGTTGGAGTTTCACTCTGTTTCCTCCAATATTGATAGGTGTACGTGGAACTCTAAATCAAACACGGTTTGTGCTAGCTTCTTGAAACTTGACACGATAATGTAGTTTCAAGTTCTGTCTGTAGGTTTTGTTTCCTCTTGATGTAGCCCTAAGCAGTGACTGGCGAGATACACTGTCCTTGAAAGGGGTTGCCAAGCTACCCAAAATTACGAATCTCCAGAAATCTCAGCAACTATTTTTTCACCCAAACTGGATGATACTTTCAGGTAATGATCAGTACACTAAGCCCACTTGGTTCCCCAAATTTCGTTCTTCTATGTTGAAGCGTTCGTTTCCAGTAACAGTTTGAATGTTGGAGTTTCACTCTGTTTTCTCCTATATTGATAGATGTATGTGGAACTCTAAATCAAACACGGTTTGTGCTAGCTTCTTGAAACTTGACACGATAATGTAGTTTCAAGTTCTATCTCTAGGTTTTGTTTCCTCTTGATGTAGCCCTAAGCAGTGACTGGCGAGATACACTGTCCTTGAAAGGGGTTGCCAAGCTTCCCAAAATTACGAATCTCCAGAAATCTCAGCAACTATTTTTTCACCCAAACTGGATGATACTTTCAGGTAATGATCAGTACACTAAGCCCACTTGGTTCCCCAAATTTCGTTCTTCTATGTTGAAGCGTTCGTTTCCAATAACAGTTTGAATGTTGGCGTTTCACTCTGTTTTCTCCTATATTGATAGATGTATGTGGAACTCTAAATCAAACACGGTTTGTGCTAGCTTTTTGAAACTTGACACGATAATGTAGTTTCAAGTTCTATCTCGAGGTTTTGTTTCCTCTTGATGTAGCCCTAAGCAGTGACTGGCGAGATACACTGTCCTTGAAAGGGGTTGCCAAGCTTCCCAAAATTACGAATCTCCAGAAATCTCAGCAACTATTTTTTCACCCAAACTGGATGATACTTTCAGGTAATGATCAGTACACTAAGCCCACTTGGTTCCCCAAATTTCGTTCTTCTATGTTGAAGCGTTCGTTTCCAGTAACAGTTTGAATGTTGGCGTTTCACTCTGTTTTCTACTATATTGATAGACGTATGTGGAACGCTAAATCAAACACGGTTTGTGCTAGCTTCGTGAAACTTGACACGATAATGTAGTTTCAAGTTCTGTCTCTAGGTTTTGTTTCCTCTTGATGTAGCCCTAAGCAGTGACTGGCGAGATACACTGTCCTTGAAAGGGGTTGACAATCTTCCCAAAATTACGAATCTCCAGAAATCTCAGCAACTATTTTTTCACCCAAACTGGATGATACTTTCAGGTAATGATCAGTACACTAAGCCCACTTGGTTCCCCAAATTTCGTTCTTCTATGTTGAAGCGTTCGTTTCCAGTAACAGTTTGAATCTTGGCGTTTCACTCTGTTTCCTCCAATATTGATAGGTGTACGTGGAACTCTAAATCAAACACGGTTTGTGCTAGCTTCTTCAAACTTGACACGATAATGTAGTTTCAAGTTCTATCTCTAGGTTTTGTTTCCTCTTGATGTAGCCCTAAGCAGTGACTGGCGAGATACACTGTCCTTGAAAGGGGTTGCCAAGCTTCCCAAAATTACGAATCTCCAGAAATCTCAGCAACTATTTTTTCACCCAAACTGGATGATACTTTCAGGTAATGATCAGTACACTAAGCCCACTTGGTTCCCCAAATTTCGTTCTTCTATGTTGAAGCGTTCGTTTCCAGTAACAGTTTGAATGTTGGAGTTTCACTCTGTTTTCTCCTATATTGATAGATGTATGTGGAACTCTAAATCAAACACGGTTTGTGCTAGCTTCTTGAAACTTGACACGATAATGTAGTTTCAAGTTCTATCTCTAGGTTTTGTTTCCTCTTGATGTAGCCCTAAGCAGTGACTGGCGAGATACACTGTCCTTGAAAGGGGTTGCCAAGCTTCCCAAAATTACAAATCTCCAGAAATCTCAGCAACTATTTTTTCACCCAAACTGGATGATACTTTCAGGTAATGATCAGTACACTAAGCCCACTTGGTTCCCCAAATTTCGTTCTTCTATGTTGAAGCGTTCGTTTCCAGTAACAGTTTGAATGTTGGCGTTTCACTCTGTTTTCTACTATATTGATAGACGTATGTGGAACGCTAAATCAAACACGGTTTGTGCTAGCTTCGTGAAACTTGACACGATAATGTAGTTTCAAGTTCTGTCTCTAGGTTTTGTTTCCTCTTGATGTTGCCCTAAGCAGTGACTGGCGAGATACACTGTCCTTGAAAGGGGTTGCCAAGCTACCCAAAATTACGAATCTCCAGAAATCTCAGCAACTATTTTTTCACCCAAACTGGATGATACTTTCAGGTAATGATCAGTACACTAAGCCCACTTGGTTCCCCAAATTTCGTTCTTCTATGTTGAAGCGTTCGTTTCCAGTAACAGTTTGAATTTTGGCGTTTCACTCTGTTTTCTCCTATATTGATAGATGTATGTGGAACTCTAAATCAAACACGGTTTGTGCTAGCTTCTTGAAACTTGACACGATAATATAGTTTCAAGTTCTATCTCTAGGTTTTGTTTCCTCTTGATGTAGCCCTAAGCAGTGACTGGCGAGATACACTGTCCTTGAAAGGGGTTGCCAAGCTTCCCAAAATTACGAATCTCCAGAAATCTCAGCAACTATTTTTTCACCCAAACTGGATGATACTTTCAGGTAATGATCAGTACACTAAGCCCACTTGGTTCCCCAAATTTCGTTCTTCTATGTTGAAGCGTTCGTTTCCAGTAACAGTTTCAATTTTGGCGTTTCACTCTGTTTCCTCCAATATTGATAGGTGTACGTGGAACTCTAAATCAAACACGGTTTGTGCTAGCTTCTTCAAACTTGACACGATAATGTAGTTTCAAGTTCTGTCTCTAGGTTTTGTTTCCTCTTGATGTAGCCCTAAGCAGTGACTGGCGAGATACACTGTCCTTGAAAGGGGTTGCCAAGCTACCCAAAATTACGAATCTCCAGAAATCTCAGCAACTATTTTTTCACCCAAACTGGATGATACTTTCAGGTAATGATCAGTACACTAAGCCCACTTGGTTCCCCAAATTTCGTTCTTCTATGTTGAAGCGTTCGTTTCCAGTAACAGTTTGAATGTTGGCGTTTCACTCTGTTTTCTCCTATATTGATAGACGTATGTGGAACGCTAAATCAAACACGGTTTGTGCTAGCTTCTTGAAACTTGACACGATAATACAGTTTCAAGTTCTATCTCTAGGTTTTGTTTCCTCTTGATGTAGCCCTAAGCAGTGACTGGCGAGATACACTGTCCTTGAAAGGGGTTGCCAAGCTTCCCAAAATTACGAATCTCCAGAAATCTCAGCAACTATTTTTTCACCCAAACTGGATGATACTTTCAGGTAATGATCAGTACACTAAGCCCACTTGGTTCCCCAAATTTCGTTCTTCTATGTTGAAGCGTTCGTTTCCAGTAACAGTTTGAATGTTGGCGTTTCACTCTGTTTTCTCCTATATTGATAGATGTATGTGGAACTCTAAATCAAACACGGTTTGTGCTAGCTTTTTGAAACTTGACACGATAATGTAGTTTCAAGTTCTATCTCGAGGTTTTGTTTCCTCTTGATGTAGCCCTAAGCAGTGACTGGCGAGATACACTGTCCTTGAAAGGGGTTGCCAAGCTTCCCAAAATTACGAATCTCCAGAAATCTCAGCAACTATTTTTTCACCCAAACTGGATGATACTTTCAGGTAATGATCAGTACACTAAGCCCAGTTGGTTCCCCAAATTTCGTTCTTCTATGTTGAAGCGTTCGTTTCCAGTAACAGTTTCAATTTTGGCGTTTCACTCTGTTTCCTCCAATATTGATAGGTGTACGTGGAACTCTAAATCAAACACGGTTTGTGCTAGCTTCTTCAAACTTGACACGATAATGTAGTTTCAAGTTCTGTCTCTAGGTTTTGTTTCCTCTTGATGTAGCCCTAAGCAGTGACTGGCGAGATACACTGTCCTTGAAAGGGGTTGCCAAGCTACCCAAAATTACGAATCTCCAGAAATCTCAGCAACTATTTTTTCACCCAAACTGGATGATACTTTCAGGTAATGATCAGTACACTAAGCCCACTTGGTTCCCCAAATTTCGTTCTTCTATGTTGAAGCGTTCGTTTCCAGTAACAGTTTGAATGTTGGCGTTTCACTCTGTTTTCTCCTATATTGATAGACGTATGTGGAACGCTAAATCAAACACGGTTTGTGCTAGCTTCTTGAAACTTGACACGATAATACAGTTTCAAGTTCTATCTCTAGGTTTTGTTTCCTCTTGATGTAGCCCTAAGCAGTGACTGGCGAGATACACTGTCCTTGAAAGGGGTTGCCAAGCTTCCCAAAATTACGAATCTCCAGAAATCTCAGCAACTATTTTTTCACCCAAACTGGATGATACTTTCAGGTAATGATCAGTACACTAAGCCCACTTGGTTCCCCAAATTTCGTTCTTCTATGTTGAAGCGTTCGTTTCCAGTAACAGTTTGAATTTTGGCGTTTCACTCTGTTTCCTCCAATATTGATAGGTGTACGTGGAACTCTAAATCAAACACGGTTTGTGCTAGCTTCTTCAAACTTGACACGATAATGTAGTTTCAAGTTCTATCTCTAGGTTTTGTTTCCTCTTGATGTAGCCCTAAGCAGTGACTGGCGAGATACACTGTCCTTGAAAGGGGTTGCCAAGCTTCCCAAAATTACGAATCTCCAGAAATCTCAGCAACTATTTTTTCACCCAAACTGGATGATACTTTCAGGTAATGATCAGTACACTAAGCCCACTTGGTTCCCCAAATTTCGTTCTTCTATGTTGAAGCGTTCGTTTCCAGTAACAGTTTGAATGTTGGCGTTTCACTCTGTTTTCTCCTATATTGATAGATGTATGTGGAACTCTAAATCAAACACGGTTTGTGCTAGCTTTTTGAAACTTGACACGATAATGTAGTTTCAAGTTCTATCTCGAGGTTTTGTTTCCTCTTGATGTAGCCCTAAGCAGTGACTGGCGAGATACACTGTCCTTGAAAGGGGTTGCCAAGCTTCCCAAAATTACGAATCTCCAGAAATCTCAGCAACTATTTTTTCACCCAAACTGGATGATACTTTCAGGTAATGATCAGTACACTAAGCCCACTTGGTTCCCCAAATTTCGTTCTTCTATGTTGAAGCGTTCGTTTCCAGTAACAGTTTGAATGTTGGCGTTTCACTCTGTTTTCTCCTATATTGATAGATGTATGTGGAACTCTAAATCAAACACGGTTTGTGCTAGCTTTTTGAAACTTGACACGATAATGTAGTTTCAAGTTCTATCTCGAGGTTTTGTTTCCTCTTGATGTAGCCCTAAGCAGTGACTGGCGAGATACACTGTCCTTGAAAGGGGTTGCCAAGCTTCCCAAAATTACGAATCTCCAGAAATCTCAGCAACTATTTTTTCACCCAAACTGGATGATACTTTCAGGTAATGATCAGTACACTAAGCCCACTTGGTTCCCCAAATTTCGTTCTTCTATGTTGAAGCGTTCGTTTCCAGTAACAGTTTGAATGTTGGCGTTTCACTCTGTTTTCTCCTATATTGATAGACGTATGTGGAACTCTAAATCAAACACGGTTTGTGCTAGCTTCTTGAAACTTGACACGATAATGTAGTTTCAAGTTCTGTCTCTAGGTTTTGTTTCCTCTTGATGTAGCCCTAAGCAGTGACTGGCGAGATACACTGTCCTTGAAAGGGGTTGCCAAGCTACCCAAAATTACGAATCTCCAGAAATCTCAGCAACTATTTTTTCACCCAAACTGGATGATACTTTCAGGTAATGATCAGTACACTAAGCCCACTTGGTTCCCCAAATTTGGTTCTTCTATGTTGAAGCGTTCGTTTCCAGTAACAGTTTGAATTTTGGCGTTTCACTCTGTTTCCTCCAATATTGATAGGTGTACGTGGAACTCTAAATCAAACACGGTTTGTGCTAGCTTCTTGAAACTTGACACGATAATGTAGTTTCAAGTTCTGTCTCTAGGTTTTGTTTCCTCTTGATGTAGCCCTAAGCAGTGACTGGCGAGATACACTGTCCTTGAAAGGGGTTGCCAAGCTACCCAAAATTACGAATCTCCAGAAATCTCAGCAACTATTTTTTCACCCAAACTGGATGATACTTTCAGGTAATGATCAGTACACTAAGCCCACTTGGTTCCCCAAATTTCGTTCTTCTATGTTGAAGCGTTCGTTTCCAGTAACAGTTTGAATGTTGGCGTTTCACTCTGTTTTCTCCTATATTGATAGATGTATGTGGAACTCTAAATCAAACACGGTTTGTGCTAGCTTCTTGAAACTTGACACGATAATGTAGTTTCAAGTTCTATCTCTAGGTTTTGTTTCCTCTTGATGTAGCCCTAAGCAGTGACTGGCGAGATACACTGTCCTTGAAAGGGGTTGCCAAGCTTCCCAAAATTACGAATCTCCAGAAATCTCAGCAACTATTTTTTCACCCAAACTGGATGATACTTTCAGGTAATGATCAGTACACTAAGCCCACTTGGTTCCCCAAATTTCGTTCTTCTATGTTGAAGCGTTCGTTTCCAGTAACAGTTTGAATGTTGGCGTTTCACTCTGTTTTCTCCTATATTGATAGATGTATGTGGAACTCTAAATCAAACACGGTTTGTGCTAGCTTCTTCAAACTTGACACGATAATGTAGTTTCAAGTTCTGTCTCTAGGTTTTGTTTCCTCTTGATGTAGCCCTAAGCAGTGACTGGCGAGATACACTGTCCTTGAAAGGGGTTGCCAAGCTTCCCAAAATTACGAATCTCCAGAAATCTCAGCAACTATTTTTTCACCCAAACTGGATGATACTTTCAGGTAATGATCAGTACACTAAGCCCACTTGGTTCCCCAAATTTGGTTCTTCTATGTTGAAGCGTTCGTTTCCAGTAACAGTTTGAATTTTGGCGTTTCACTCTGTTTCCTCCAATATTGATAGGTGTACGTGGAACTCTAAATCAAACACGGTTTGTGCTAGCTTCTTCAAACTTGACACGATAATGTAGTTTCAAGTTCTGTCTGTAGGTTTTGTTTCCTCTTGATGTAGCCCTAAGCAGTGACTGGCGAGATACACTGTCCTTGAAAGGGGTTGCCAAGCTACCCAAAATTATGAATCTCCAGAAATCTCAGCAACTATTTTTTCACCCAAACTGGATGATACTTTCAGGTAATGATCAGTACACTAAGCCCACTTGGTTCCCCAAATTTCGTTGTTCTATGTTGAAGCGTTCGTTTCCAGTAACAGTTTGAATTTTGGCGTTTCACTCTGTTTTCTCCTATATTGATAGATGTATGTGGAACTCTAAATCAAACACGGTTTGTGCTAGCTTTTTGAAACTTGACACGATAATGTAGTTTCAAGTTCTATCTCGAGGTTTTGTTTCCTCTTGATGTAGCCCTAAGCAGTGACTGGCGAGATACACTGTCCTTGAAAGGGGTTGCCAAGCTTCCCAAAATTACGAATCTCCAGAAATCTCAGCAACTATTTTTTCACCCAAACTGGATGATACTTTCAGGTAATGATCAGTACACTAAGCCCACTTGGTTCCCCAAATTTCGTTCTTCTATGTTGAAGCGTTCGTTTCCAGTAACAGTTTGAATGTTGGCGTTTCACTCTGTTTTCTCCTATATTGATAGACGTATGTGGAACTCTAAATCAAACACGGTTTGTGCTAGCTTCTTGAAACTTGACACGATAATGTAGTTTCAAGTTCTGTCTCTAGGTTTTGTTTCCTCTTGATGTAGCCCTAAGCAGTGACTGGCGAGATACACTGTCCTTGAAAGGGGTTGACAATCTTCCCAAAATTACGAATCTCCAGAAATCTCAGCAACTATTTTTTCACCCAAACTGGATGATACTTTCAGGTAATGATCAGTACACTAAGCCCACTTGGTTCCCCAAATTTGGTTCTTCTATGTTGAAGCGTTCGTTTCCAGTAACAGTTTGAATCTTGGCGTTTCACTCTGTTTCCTCCAATATTGATAGGTGTACGTGGAACTCTAAATCAAACACGGTTTGTGCTAGCTTCTTCAAACTTGACACGATAATGTAGTTTCAAGTTCTGTCTCTAGGTTTTGTTTCCTCTTGATGTAGCCCTAAGCAGTGACTGGCGAGATACACTGTCCTTGAAAGGGGTTGCCAAGCTTCCCAAAATTACGAATCTCCAGAAATCTCAGCAACTATTTTTTCACCCAAACTGGATGATACTTTCAGGTAATGATCAGTACACTAAGCCCACTTGGTTCCCCAAATTTCGTTCTTCTATGTTGAAGCGTTCGTTTCCAGTAACAGTTTGAATGTTGGAGTTTCACTCTGTTTTCTCCTATATTGATAGATGTATGTGGAACTCTAAATCAAACACGGTTTGTGCTAGCTTCTTGAAACTTGACACGATAATGTAGTTTCAAGTTCTATCTCTAGGTTTTGTTTCCTCTTGATGTAGCCCTAAGCAGTGACTGGCGAGATACACTGTCCTTGAAAGGGGTTGCCAAGCTTCCCAAAATTACGAATCTCCAGAAATCTCAGCAACTATTTTTTCACCCAAACTGGATGATACTTTCAGGTAATGATCAGTACACTAAGCCCACTTGGTTCCCCAAATTTCGTTCTTCTATGTTGAAGCGTTCGTTTCCAGTAACAGTTTGAATGTTGGCGTTTCACTCTGTTTTCTACTATATTGATAGACGTATGTGGAACGCTAAATCAAACACGGTTTGTGCTAGCTTCGTGAAACTTGACACGATAATGTAGTTTCAAGTTCTGTCTCTAGGTTTTGTTTCCTCTTGATGTTGCCCTAAGCAGTGACTGGCGAGATACACTGTCCTTGAAAGGGGTTGCCAAGCTACCCAAAATTACGAATCTCCAGAAATCTCAGCAACTATTTTTTCACCCAAACTGGATGATACTTTCAGGTAATGATCAGTACACTAAGCCCAGTTGGTTCCCCAAATTTCGTTCTTCTATGTTGAAGCGTTCGTTTCCAGTAACAGTTTGAATTTTGGCGTTTCACTCTGTTTTCTCCTATATTGATAGACGTATGTGGAACTCTAAATCAAACACGGTTTGTGCTAGCTTCTTGAAACTTGACACGATAATATAGTTTCAAGTTCTATCTCTAGGTTTTGTTTCCTCTTGATGTAGCCCTAAGCAGTGACTGGCGAGATACACTGTCCTTGAAAGGGGTTGCCAAGCTTCCCAAAATTACGAATCTCCAGAAATCTCAGCAACTATTTTTTCACCCAAACTGGATGATACTTTCAGGTAATGATCAGTACACTAAGCCCACTTGGTTCCCCAAATTTCGTTCTTCTATGTTGAAGCGTTCGTTTCCAGTAACAGTTTCAATTTTGGCGTTTCACTCTGTTTCCTCCAATATTGATAGGTGTACGTGGAACTCTAAATCAAACACGGTTTGTGCTAGCTTCTTCAAACTTGACACGATAATGTAGTTTCAAGTTCTGTCTCTAGGTTTTGTTTCCTCTTGATGTAGCCCTAAGCAGTGACTGGCGAGATACACTGTCCTTGAAAGGGGTTGCCAAGCTACCCAAAATTACGAATCTCCAGAAATCTCAGCAACTATTTTTTCACCCAAACTGGATGATACTTTCAGGTAATGATCAGTACACTAAGCCCACTTGGTTCCCCAAATTTCGTTCTTCTATGTTGAAGCGTTCGTTTCCAGTAACAGTTTGAATTTTGGCGTTTCACTCTGTTTTCTCCTATATTGATAGATGTATGTGGAACTCTAAATCAAACACGGTTTGTGCTAGCTTCTTGAAACTTGACACGATAATGTAGTTTCAAGTTCTATCTCTAGGTTTTGTTTCCCCTTGATGTAGCCCTAAGCAGTGACTGGCGAGATACACTGTCCTTGAAAGGGGTTGCCAAGCTTCCCAAAATTACGAATCTCCAGAAATCTCAGCAACTATTTTTTCACCCAAACTGGATGATACTTTCAGGTAATGATCAGTACACTAAGCCCACTTGGTTCCCCAAATTTCGTTCTTCTATGTTGAAGCGTTCGTTTCCAGTAACAGTTTGAATGTTGGCGTTTCACTCTGTTTTCTCCTATATTGATAGATGTATGTGGAACTCTAAATCAAACACGGTTTGTGCTAGCTTTTTGAAACTTGACACGATAATGTAGTTTCAAGTTCTATCTCGAGGTTTTGTTTCCTCTTGATGTAGCCCTAAGCAGTGACTGGCGAGATACACTGTCCTTGAAAGGGGTTGCCAAGCTTCCCAAAATTACGAATCTCCAGAAATCTCAGCAACTATTTTTTCACCCAAACTGGATGATACTTTCAGGTAATGATCAGTACACTAAGCCCACTTGGTTCCCCAAATTTCGTTCTTCTATGTTGAAGCGTTCGTTTCCAGTAACAGTTTGAATGTTGGCGTTTCACTCTGTTTTCTACTATATTGATAGACGTATGTGGAACGCTAAATCAAACACGGTTTGTGCTAGCTTCGTGAAACTTGACACGATAATGTAGTTTCAAGTTCTGTCTCTAGGTTTTGTTTCCTCTTGATGTTGCCCTAAGCAGTGACTGGCGAGATACACTGTCCTTGAAAGGGGTTGCCAAGCTTCCCAAAATTACGAATCTCCAGAAATCTCAGCAACTATTTTTTCACCCAAACTGGATGATACTTTCAGGTAATGATCAGTACACTAAGCCCACTTGGTTCCCCAAATTTCGTTCTTCTATGTTGAAGCGTTCGTTTCCAGTAACAGTTTCAATTTTGGCGTTTCACTCTGTTTCCTCCAATATTGATAGGTGTACGTGGAACTCTAAATCAAACACGGTTTGTGCTAGCTTCTTGAAACTTGACACGATAATGTAGTTTCAAGTTCTGTCTCTAGGTTTTGTTTCCTCTTGATGTAGCCCTAAGCAGTGACTGGCGAGATACACTGTCCTTGAAAGGGGTTGCCAAGCTACCCAAAATTACGAATCTCCAGAAATCTCAGCAACTATTTTTTCACCCAAACTGGATGATACTTTCAGGTAATGATCAGTACACTAAGCCCACTTGGTTCCCCAAATTTCGTTCTTCTATGTTGAAGCGTTCGTTTCCAGTAACAGTTTGAATTTTAGCGTTTCACTCTGTTTTCTCCTATATTGATAGATGTATGTGGAACTCTAAATCAAACACGGTTTGTGCTAGCTTCTTGAAACTTGACACGATAATGTAGTTTCAAGTTCTATCTCTAGGTTTTGTTTCCCCTTGATGTAGCCCTAAGCAGTGACTGGCGAGATACACTGTCCTTGAAAGGGGTTGCCAAGCTTCCCAAAATTACGAATCTCCAGAAATCTCAGCAACTATTTTTTCACCCAAACTGGATGATACTTTCAGGTAATGATCAGTACACTAAGCCCACTTGGTTCCCCAAATTTCGTTCTTCTATGTTGAAGCGTTCGTTTCCAGTAACAGTTTGAATGTTGGCGTTTCACTCTGTTTTCTCCTATATTGATAGATGTATGTGGAACTCTAAATCAAACACGGTTTGTGCTAGCTTTTTGAAACTTGACACGATAATGTAGTTTCAAGTTCTATCTCGAGGTTTTGTTTCCTCTTGATGTAGCCCTAAGCAGTGACTGGCGAGATACACTGTCCTTGAAAGGGGTTGCCAAGCTTCCCAAAATTACGAATCTCCAGAAATCTCAGAAACTATTTTTTCACCCAAACTGGATGATACTTTCAGGTAATGATCAGTACACTAAGCCCACTTGGTTCCCCAAATTTCGTTCTTCTATGTTGAAGCGTTCGTTTCCAGTAACAGTTTGAATGTTGGCGTTTCACTCTGTTTTCTACTATATTGATAGACGTATGTGGAACGCTAAATCAAACACGGTTTGTGCTAGCTTCGTGAAACTTGACACGATAATGTAGTTTCAAGTTCTGTCTCTAGGTTTTGTTTCCTCGTGATGTTGCCCTAAGCAGTGACTGGCGAGATACACTGTCCTTGAAAGGGGTTGCCAAGCTTCCCAAAATTACGAATCTCCAGAAATCTCAGCAACTATTTTTTCACCCAAACTGGATGATACTTTCAGGTAATGATCAGTACACTAAGCCCAGTTGGTTCCCCAAATTTCGTTCTTCTATGTTGAAGCGTTCGTTTCCAGTAACAGTTTGAATTTTGGCGTTTCACTCTGTTTTCTCCTATATTGATAGATGTATGTGGAACTCTAAATCAAACACGGTTTGTGCTAGCTTCTTGAAACTTGACACGATAATATAGTTTCAAGTTCTATCTCTAGGTTTTGTTTCCTCTTGATGTAGCCCTAAGCAGTGACTGGCGAGATACACTGTCCTTGAAAGGGGTTGCCAAGCTTCCCAAAATTACGAATCTCCAGAAATCTCAGCAACTATTTTTTCACCCAAACTGGATGATACTTTCAGGTAATGATCAGTACACTAAGCCCACTTGGTTCCCCAAATTTCGTTCTTCTATGTTGAAGCGTTCGTTTCCAGTAACAGTTTAAATTTTGGCATTTCACTCTGTTTCCTCCAATATTGATAGGTGTACGTGGAACTCTAAATCAAACACGGTTTGTGCTAGCTTCTTCAAACTTGACACGATAATGTAGTTTCAAGTTCTGTCTCTAGGTTTTGTTTCCTCTTGATGTAGCCCTAAGCAGTGACTGGCGAGATACACTGTCCTTGAAAGGGGTTGCCAAGCTACCCAAAATTACGAATCTCCAGAAATCTCAGCAACTATTTTTTCACCCAAACTGGATGATACTTTCAGGTAATGATCAGTACACTAAGCCCACTTGGTTCCCCAAATTTCGTTCTTCTATGTTGAAGCGTTCGTTTCCAGTAACAGTTTGAATTTTGGCGTTTCACTCTGTTTTCTCTATATTGATAAATGTATGTGGAACTCTAAATCAAACACGGTTTGTGCTAGCTTCTTGAAACTTGACACGATAATGTAGTTTCAAGTTCTATCTCTAGGTTTTGTTTCCTCTTGATGTAGCCCTAAGCAGTGACTGGCGAGATACACTGTCCTTGAAAGGGGTTGCCAAGCTTCCCAAAATTACGAATCTCCAGAAATCTCAGCAACTATTTTTTCACCCAAACTGGATGATACTTTCAGGTAATGATCAGTACACTAAGCCCACTTGGTTCCCCAAATTTCGTTCTTCTATGTTGAAGCGTTCGTTTCCAGTAACAGTTTGAATGTTGGCGTTTCACTCTGTTTTCTCCTATATTGATAGATGTATGTGGAACTCTAAATCAAACACGGTTTGTGCTAGCTTTTTGAAACTTGACACGATAATGTAGTTTCAAGTTCTATCTCGAGGTTTTGTTTCCTCTTGATGTAGCCCTAAGCAGTGACTGGCGAGATACACTGTCCTTGAAAGGGGTTGCCAAGCTTCCCAAAATTACGAATCTCCAGAAATCTCAGCAACTATTTTTTCACCCAAACTGGATGATACTTTCAGGTAATGATCAGTACACTAAGCCCACTTGGTTCCCCAAATTTCGTTCTTCTATGTTGAAGCGTTCGTTTCCAGTAACAGTTTGAATTTTGGCGTTTCACTCTGTTTCCTCCAATATTGATAGGTGTACGTGGAACTCTAAATCAAACACGGTTTGTGCTAGCTTCTTCAAACTTGACACGATAATGTAGTTTCAAGTTCTATCTCTAGGTTTTGTTTCCTCTTGATGTAGCCCTAAGCAGTGACTGGCGAGATACACTGTCCTTGAAAGGGGTTGCCAAGCTTCCCAAAATTACGAATCTCCAGAAATCTCAGCAACTATTTTTTCACCCAAACTGGATGATACTTTCAGGTAATGATCAGTACACTAAGCCCACTTGGTTCCCCAAATTTCGTTCTTCTATGTTGAAGCGTTCGTTTCCAGTAACAGTTTGAATGTTGGCGTTTCACTCTGTTTTCTACTATATTGATAGACGTATGTGGAACGCTAAATCAAACACGGTTTGTGCTAGCTTCGTGAAACTTGACACGATAATGTAGTCTCAAGTTCTGTCTCTAGGTTTTGTTTCCTCTTGATGTTGCCCTAAGCAGTGACTGGCGAGATACACTGTCCTTGAAAGGGGTTGCCAAGCTTCCCAAAATTACGAATCTCCAGAAATCTCAGCAACTATTTTTTCACCCAAACTGGATGATACTTTCAGGTAATGATCAGTACACTAAGCCCACTTGGTTCCCCAAATTTCGTTCTTCTATGTTGAAGCGTTCGTTTCCAGTAACAGTTTCAATTTTGGCGTTTCACTCTGTTTCCTCCAATATTGATAGGTGTACGTGGAACTCTAAATCAAACACGGTTTGTGCTAGCTTCTTGAAACTTGACACGATAATGTAGTTTCAAGTTCTGTCTCTAGGTTTTGTTTCCTCTTGATGTAGCCCTAAGCAGTGACTGGCGAGATACACTGTCCTTGAAAGGGGTTGCCAAGCTACCCAAAATTACGAATCTCCAGAAATCTCAGCAACTATTTTTTCACCCAAACTGGATGATACTTTCAGGTAATGATCAGTACACTAAGCCCACTTGGTTCCCCAAATTTCGTTCTTCTATGTTGAAGCGTTCGTTTCCAGTAACAGTTTGAATTTTAGCGTTTCACTCTGTTTTCTCCTATATTGATAGATGTATGTGGAACTCTAAATCAAACACGGTTTGTGCTAGCTTCTTGAAACTTGACACGATAATGTAGTTTCAAGTTCTATCTCTAGGTTTTGTTTCCCCTTGATGTAGCCCTAAGCAGTGACTGGCGAGATACACTGTCCTTGAAAGGGGTTGCCAAGCTTCCCAAAATTACGAATCTCCAGAAATCTCAGCAACTATTTTTTCACCCAAACTGGATGATACTTTCAGGTAATGATCAGTACACTAAGCCCACTTGGTTCCCCAAATTTCGTTCTTCTATGTTGAAGCGTTCGTTTCCAGTAACAGTTTGAATGTTGGCGTTTCACTCTGTTTTCTCCTATATTGATAGATGTATGTGGAACTCTAAATCAAACACGGTTTGTGCTAGCTTTTTGAAACTTGACACGATAATGTAGTTTCAAGTTCTATCTCGAGGTTTTGTTTCCTCTTGATGTAGCCCTAAGCAGTGACTGGCGAGATACACTGTCCTTGAAAGGGGTTGCCAAGCTTCCCAAAATTACGAATCTCCAGAAATCTCAGAAACTATTTTTTCACCCAAACTGGATGATACTTTCAGGTAATGATCAGTACACTAAGCCCACTTGGTTCCCCAAATTTCGTTCTTCTATGTTGAAGCGTTCGTTTCCAGTAACAGTTTGAATGTTGGCGTTTCACTCTGTTTTCTACTATATTGATAGACGTATGTGGAACGCTAAATCAAACACGGTTTGTGCTAGCTTCGTGAAACTTGACACGATAATGTAGTTTCAAGTTCTGTCTCTAGGTTTTGTTTCCTCGTGATGTTGCCCTAAGCAGTGACTGGCGAGATACACTGTCCTTGAAAGGGGTTGCCAAGCTTCCCAAAATTACGAATCTCCAGAAATCTCAGCAACTATTTTTTCACCCAAACTGGATGATACTTTCAGGTAATGATCAGTACACTAAGCCCAGTTGGTTCCCCAAATTTCGTTCTTCTATGTTGAAGCGTTCGTTTCCAGTAACAGTTTGAATTTTGGCGTTTCACTCTGTTTTCTCCTATATTGATAGATGTATGTGGAACTCTAAATCAAACACGGTTTGTGCTAGCTTCTTGAAACTTGACACGATAATATAGTTTCAAGTTCTATCTCTAGGTTTTGTTTCCTCTTGATGTAGCCCTAAGCAGTGACTGGCGAGATACACTGTCCTTGAAAGGGGTTGCCAAGCTTCCCAAAATTACGAATCTCCAGAAATCTCAGCAACTATTTTTTCACCCAAACTGGATGATACTTTCAGGTAATGATCAGTACACTAAGCCCAGTTGGTTCCCCAAATTTCGTTCTTCTATGTTGAAGCGTTCGTTTCCAGTAACAGTTTGAATTTTGGCGTTTCACTCTGTTTTCTCCTATATTGATAGACGTATGTGGAACTCTAAATCAAACACGGTTTGTGCTAGCTTCTTGAAACTTGACACGATAATATAGTTTCAAGTTCTATCTCTAGGTTTTGTTTCCTCTTGATGTAGCCCTAAGCAGTGACTGGCGAGATACACTGTCCTTGAAAGGGGTTGCCAAGCTTCCCAAAATTACGAATCTCCAGAAATCTCAGCAACTATTTTTTCACCCAAACTGGATGATACTTTCAGGTAATGATCAGTACACTAAGCCCACTTGGTTCCCCAAATTTCGTTCTTCTATGTTGAAGCGTTCGTTTCCAGTAACAGTTTCAATTTTGGCGTTTCACTCTGTTTCCTCCAATATTGATAGGTGTACGTGGAACTCTAAATCAAACACGGTTTGTGCTAGCTTCTTCAAACTTGACACGATAATGTAGTTTCAAGTTCTGTCTCTAGGTTTTGTTTCCTCTTGATGTAGCCCTAAGCAGTGACTGGCGAGATACACTGTCCTTGAAAGGGGTTGCCAAGCTACCCAAAATTACGAATCTCCAGAAATCTCAGCAACTATTTTTTCACCCAAACTGGATGATACTTTCAGGTAATGATCAGTACACTAAGCCCACTTGGTTCCCCAAATTTCGTTCTTCTATGTTGAAGCGTTCGTTTCCAGTAACAGTTTGAATTTTGGCGTTTCACTCTGTTTTCTCCTATATTGATAGATGTATGTGGAACTCTAAATCAAACACGGTTTGTGCTAGCTTCTTGAAACTTGACACGATAATGTAGTTTCAAGTTCTATCTCTAGGTTTTGTTTCCCCTTGATGTAGCCCTAAGCAGTGACTGGCGAGATACACTGTCCTTGAAAGGGGTTGCCAAGCTTCCCAAAATTACGAATCTCCAGAAATCTCAGCAACTATTTTTTCACCCAAACTGGATGATACTTTCAGGTAATGATCAGTACACTAAGCCCACTTGGTTCCCCAAATTTCGTTCTTCTATGTTGAAGCGTTCGTTTCCAGTAACAGTTTGAATGTTGGCGTTTCACTGTTTTCTCCTATATTGATAGATGTATGTGGAACTCTAAATCAAACACGGTTTGTGCTAGCTTCTTGAAACTTGACACGATAATGTAGTTTCAAGTTCTGTCTCTAGGTTTGTTTCCTCTTGATGTAGCCCTAAGCAGTGACTGGCGAGATACACTGTCCTTGAAAGGGGTTGCCAAGCTTCCCAAAATTACGAATCTCCAGAAATCTCAGCAACTATTTTTTCACCCAAACTGGATGATACTTTCAGGTAATGATCAGTACACTAAGCCCACTTGGTTCCCCAAATTTCGTTCTTCTATGTTGAAGCGTTCGTTTCCAGTAACAGTTTGAATGTTGGCGTTTCACTCTGTTTTCTACTATATTGATAGACGTATGTGGAACGCTAAATCAAACACGGTTTGTGCTAGCTTCGTGAAACTTGACACGATAATGTAGTTTCAAGTTCTGTCTCTAGGTTTTGTTTCCTCTTGATGTTGCCCTAAGCAGTGACTGGCGAGATACACTGTCCTTGAAAGGGGTTGCCAAGCTTCCCAAAATTACGAATCTCCAGAAATCTCAGCAACTATTTTTTCACCCAAACTGGATGATACTTTCAGGTAATGATCAGTACACTAAGCCCACTTGGTTCCCCAAATTTCGTTCTTCTATGTTGAAGCGTTCGTTTCCAGTAACAGTTTCAATTTTGGCGTTTCACTCTGTTTCCTCCAATATTGATAGGTGTACGTGGAACTCTAAATCAAACACGGTTTGTGCTAGCTTCTTGAAACTTGACACGATAATGTAGTTTCAAGTTCTGTCTCTAGGTTTTGTTTCCTCTTGATGTAGCCCTAAGCAGTGACTGGCGAGATACACTGTCCTTGAAAGGGGTTGCCAAGCTACCCAAAATTACGAATCTCCAGAAATCTCAGCAACTATTTTTTCACCCAAACTGGATGATACTTTCAGGTAATGATCAGTACACTAAGCCCACTTGGTTCCCCAAATTTCGTTCTTCTATGTTGAAGCGTTCGTTTCCAGTAACAGTTTGAATTTTAGCGTTTCACTCTGTTTTCTCCTATATTGATAGATGTATGTGGAACTCTAAATCAAACACGGTTTGTGCTAGCTTCTTGAAACTTGACACGATAATGTAGTTTCAAGTTCTATCTCTAGGTTTTGTTTCCCCTTGATGTAGCCCTAAGCAGTGACTGGCGAGATACACTGTCCTTGAAAGGGGTTGCCAAGCTTCCCAAAATTACGAATCTCCAGAAATCTCAGCAACTATTTTTTCACCCAAACTGGATGATACTTTCAGGTAATGATCAGTACACTAAGCCCACTTGGTTCCCCAAATTTCGTTCTTCTATGTTGAAGCGTTCGTTTCCAGTAACAGTTTGAATGTTGGCGTTTCACTCTGTTTTCTCCTATATTGATAGATGTATGTGGAACTCTAAATCAAACACGGTTTGTGCTAGCTTTTTGAAACTTGACACGATAATGTAGTTTCAAGTTCTATCTCGAGGTTTTGTTTCCTCTTGATGTAGCCCTAAGCAGTGACTGGCGAGATACACTGTCCTTGAAAGGGGTTGCCAAGCTTCCCAAAATTACGAATCTCCAGAAATCTCAGAAACTATTTTTTCACCCAAACTGGATGATACTTTCAGGTAATGATCAGTACACTAAGCCCACTTGGTACCCAAATTTCGTTCTTCTATGTTGAAGCGTTCGTTTCCAGTAACAGTTTGAATGTTGGCGTTTCACTCTGTTTTCTACTATATTGATAGACGTATGTGGAACGCTAAATCAAACACGGTTTGTGCTAGCTTCGTGAAACTTGACACGATAATGTAGTTTCAAGTTCTGTCCCTAGGTTTTGTTTCCTCGTGATGTTGCCCTAAGCAGTGACTGGCGAGATACACTGTCCTTGAAAGGGGTTGCCAAGCTTCCCAAAATTACGAATCTCCAGAAATCTCAGCAACTATTTTTTCACCCAAACTGGATGATACTTTCAGGTAATGATCAGTACACTAAGCCCAGTTGGTTCCCCAAATTTCGTTCTTCTATGTTGAAGCGTTCGTTTCCAGTAACAGTTTGAATTTTGGCGTTTCACTCTGTTTTCTCCTATATTGATAGATGTATGTGGAACTCTAAATCAAACACGGTTTGTGCTAGCTTCTTGAAACTTGACACGATAATATAGTTTCAAGTTCTATCTCTAGGTTTTGTTTCCTCTTGATGTAGCCCTAAGCAGTGACTGGCGAGATACACTGTCCTTGAAAGGGGTTGCCAAGCTTCCCAAAATTACGAATCTCCAGAAATCTCAGCAACTATTTTTTCACCCAAACTGGATGATACTTTCAGGTAATGATCAGTACACTAAGCCCACTTGGTTCCCCAAATTTCGTTCTTCTATGTTGAAGCGTTCGTTTCCAGTAACAGTTTGAATTTTGGCATTTCACTCTGTTTCCTCCAATATTGATAGGTGTACGTGGAACTCTAAATCAAACACGGTTTGTGCTAGCTTCTTCAAACTTGACACGATAATGTAGTTTCAAGTTCTGTCTCTAGGTTTTGTTTCCTCTTGATGTAGCCCTAAGCAGTGACTGGCGAGATACACTGTCCTTGAAAGGGGTTGCCAAGCTACCCAAAATTACGAATCTCCAGAAATCTCAGCAACTATTTTTTCACCCAAACTGGATGATACTTTCAGGTAATGATCAGTACACTAAGCCCACTTGGTTCCCCAAATTTCGTTCTTCTATGTTGAAGCGTTCGTTTCCAGTAACAGTTTGAATTTTGGCGTTTCACTCTGTTTTCTCTATATTGATAGATGTATGTGGAACTCTAAATCAAACACGGTTTGTGCTAGCTTCTTGAAACTTGACACGATAATGTAGTTTCAAGTTCTATCTCTAGGTTTTGTTTCCTCTTGATGTAGCCCTAAGCAGTGACTGGCGAGATACACTGTCCTTGAAAGGGGTTGCCAAGCTTCCCAAAATTACGAATCTCCAGAAATCTCAGCAACTATTTTTTCACCCAAACTGGATGATACTTTCAGGTAATGATCAGTACACTAAGCCCACTTGGTTCCCCAAATTTCGTTCTTCTATGTTGAAGCGTTCGTTTCCAGTAACAGTTTGAATGTTGGCGTTTCACTCTGTTTTCTCCTATATTGATAGATGTATGTGGAACTCTAAATCAAACACGGTTTGTGCTAGCTCTTTGAAACTTGACACGATAATGTAGTTTCAAGTTCTATCTCGAGGTTTTGTTTCCTCTTGATGTAGCCCTAAGCAGTGACTGGCGAGATACACTGTCCTTGAAAGGGGTTGCCAAGCTTCCCAAAATTACGAATCTCCAGAAATCTCAGCAACTATTTTTTCACCCAAACTGGATGATACTTTCAGGTAATGATCAGTACACTAAGCCCACTTGGTTCCCCAAATTTCGTTCTTCTATGTTGAAGCGTTCGTTTCCAGTAACAGTTTGAATTTTGGCGTTTCACTCTGTTTCCTCCAATATTGATAGGTGTACGTGGAACTCTAAATCAAACACGGTTTGTGCTAGCTTCTTCAAACTTGACACGATAATGTAGTTTCAAGTTCTATCTCTAGGTTTTGTTTCCTCTTGATGTAGCCCTAAGCAGTGACTGGCGAGATACACTGTCCTTGAAAGGGGTTGCCAAGCTTCCCAAAATTACGAATCTCCAGAAATCTCAGCAACTATTTTTTCACCCAAACTGGATGATACTTTCAGGTAATGATCAGTACACTAAGCCCACTTGGTTCCCCAAATTTCGTTCTTCTATGTTGAAGCGTTCGTTTCCAGTAACAGTTTGAATGTTGGCGTTTCACTCTGTTTTCTACTATATTGATAGACGTATGTGGAACGCTAAATCAAACACGGTTTGTGCTAGCTTCGTGAAACTTGACACGATAATGTAGTTTCAAGTTCTGTCTCTAGGTTTTGTTTCCTCTTGATGTTGCCCTAAGCAGTGACTGGCGAGATACACTGTCCTTGAAAGGGGTTGCCAAGCTTCCCAAAATTACGAATCTCCAGAAATCTCAGCAACTATTTTTTCACCCAAACTGGATGATACTTTCAGGTAATGATCAGTACACTAAGCCCACTTGGTTCCCCAAATTTCGTTCTTCTATGTTGAAGCGTTCGTTTCCAGTAACAGTTTCAATTTTGGCGTTTCACTCTGTTTCCTCCAATATTGATAGGTGTACGTGGAACTCTAAATCAAACACGGTTTGTGCTAGCTTCTTGAAACTTGACACGATAATGTAGTTTCAAGTTCTGTCTCTAGGTTTTGTTTCCTCTTGATGTAGCCCTAAGCAGTGACTGGCGAGATACACTGTCCTTGAAAGGGGTTGCCAAGCTACCCAAAATTACGAATCTCCAGAAATCTCAGCAACTATTTTTTCACCCAAACTGGATGATACTTTCAGGTAATGATCAGTACACTAAGCCCACTTGGTTCCCCAAATTTCGTTCTTCTATGTTGAAGCGTTCGTTTCCAGTAACAGTTTGAATTTTAGCGTTTCACTCTGTTTTCTCCTATATTGATAGATGTATGTGGAACTCTAAATCAAACACGGTTTGTGCTAGCTTCTTGAAACTTGACACGATAATGTAGTTTCAAGTTCTATCTCTAGGTTTTGTTTCCCCTTGATGTAGCCCTAAGCAGTGACTGGCGAGATACACTGTCCTTGAAAGGGGTTGCCAAGCTTCCCAAAATTACGAATCTCCAGAAATCTCAGCAACTATTTTTTCACCCAAACTGGATGATACTTTCAGGTAATGATCAGTACACTAAGCCCACTTGGTTCCCCAAATTTCGTTCTTCTATGTTGAAGCGTTCGTTTCCAGTAACAGTTTGAATGTTGGCGTTTCACTCTGTTTTCTCCTATATTGATAGATGTATGTGGAACTCTAAATCAAACACGGTTTGTGCTAGCTTTTTGAAACTTGACACGATAATGTAGTTTCAAGTTCTATCTCGAGGTTTTGTTTCCTCTTGATGTAGCCCTAAGCAGTGACTGGCGAGATACACTGTCCTTGAAAGGGGTTGCCAAGCTTCCCAAAATTACGAATCTCCAGAAATCTCAGAAACTATTTTTTCACCCAAACTGGATGATACTTTCAGGTAATGATCAGTACACTAAGCCCACTTGGTTCCCCAAATTTCGTTCTTCTATGTTGAAGCGTTCGTTTCCAGTAACAGTTTGAATGTTGGCGTTTCACTCTGTTTTCTACTATATTGATAGACGTATGTGGAACGCTAAATCAAACACGGTTTGTGCTAGCTTCGTGAAACTTGACACGATAATGTAGTTTCAAGTTCTGTCTCTAGGTTTTGTTTCCTCGTGATGTTGCCCTAAGCAGTGACTGGCGAGATACACTGTCCTTGAAAGGGGTTGCCAAGCTTCCCAAAATTACGAATCTCCAGAAATCTCAGCAACTATTTTTTCACCCAAACTGGATGATACTTTCAGGTAATGATCAGTACACTAAGCCCAGTTGGTTCCCCAAATTTCGTTCTTCTATATTGAAGCGTTCGTTTCCAGTAACAGTTTGAATTTTGACGTTTCACTCTGTTTTCTCCTATATTGATAGATGTATGTGGAACTCTAAATCAAACACGGTTTGTGCTAGCTTCTTGAAACTTGACACGATAATATAGTTTCAAGTTCTATCTCTAGGTTTTGTTTCCTCTTGATGTAGCCCTAAGCAGTGACTGGCGAGATACACTGTCCTTGAAAGGGGTTGCCAAGCTTCCCAAAATTACGAATCTCCAGAAATCTCAGCAACTATTTTTTCACCCAAACTGGATGATACTTTCAGGTAATGATCAGTACACTAAGCCCACTTGGTTCCCCAAATTTCGTTCTTCTATGTTGAAGCGTTCGTTTCCAGTAACAGTTTGAATTTTGGCATTTCACTCTGTTTCCTCCAATATTGATAGGTGTACGTGGAACTCTAAATCAAACACGGTTTGTGCTAGCTTCTTCAAACTTGACACGATAATGTAGTTTCAAGTTCTGTCTCTAGGTTTTGTTTCCTCTTGATGTAGCCCTAAGCAGTGACTGGCGAGATACACTGTCTTTGAAAGGGGTTGCCAAGCTACCCAAAATTACGAATCTCCAGAAATCTCAGCAACTATTTTTTCACCCAAACTGGATGATACTTTCAGGTAATGATCAGTACACTAAGCCCACTTGGTTCCCCAAATTTCGTTCTTCTATGTTGAAGCGTTCGTTTCCAGTAACAGTTTGAATTTTGGCGTTTCACTCTGTTTTCTCTATATTGATAGATGTATGTGGAACTCTAAATCAAACACGGTTTGTGCTAGCTTCTTGAAACTTGACACGATAATGTAGTTTCAAGTTCTATCTCTAGGTTTTGTTTCCTCTTGATGTAGCCCTAAGCAGTGACTGGCGAGATACACTGTCCTTGAAAGGGGTTGCCAAGCTTCCCAAAATTACGAATCTCCAGAAATCTCAGCAACTATTTTTTCACCCAAACTGGATGATACTTTCAGGTAATGATCAGTACACTAAGCCCACTTGGTTCCCCAAATTTCGTTCTTCTATGTTGAAGCGTTCGTTTCCAGTAACAGTTTGAATGTTGGCGTTTCACTCTGTTTTCTCCTATATTGATAGATGTATGTGGAACTCTAAATCAAACACGGTTTGTGCTAGCTTTTTGAAACTTGACACGATAATGTAGTTTCAAGTTCTATCTCGAGGTTTTGTTTCCTCTTGATGTAGCCCTAAGCAGTGACTGGCGAGATACACTGTCCTTGAAAGGGGTTGCCAAGCTTCCCAAAATTACGAATCTCCAGAAATCTCAGCAACTATTTTTTCACCCAAACTGGATGATACTTTCAGGTAATGATCAGTACACTAAGCCCACTTGGTTCCCCAAATTTCGTTCTTCTATGTTGAAGCGTTCGTTTCCAGTAACAGTTTGAATTTTGGCGTTTCACTCTGTTTCCTCCAATATTGATAGGTGTACGTGGAACTCTAAATCAAACACGGTTTGTGCTAGCTTCTTCAAACTTGACACGATAATGTAGTTTCAAGTTCTATCTCTAGGTTTTGTTTCCTCTTGATGTAGCCCTAAGCAGTGACTGGCGAGATACACTGTCCTTGAAAGGGGTTGCCAAGCTTCCCAAAATTACGAATCTCCAGAAATCTCAGCAACTATTTTTTCACCCAAACTGGATGATACTTTCAGGTAATGATCAGTACACTAAGCCCACTTGGTTCCCCAAATTTCGTTCTTCTATGTTGAAGCGTTCGTTTCCAGTAACAGTTTGAATGTTGGCGTTTCACTCTGTTTTCTCCTATATTGATAGATGTATGTGGAACTCTAAATCAAACACGGTTTGTGCTAGCTTTTTGAAACTTGACACGATAATGTAGTTTCAAGTTCTATCTCGAGGTTTTGTTTCCTCTTGATGTAGCCCTAAGCAGTGACTGGCGAGATACACTGTCCTTGAAAGGGGTTGCCAAGCTTCCCAAAATTACGAATCTCCAGAAATCTCAGCAACTATTTTTTCACCCAAACTGGATGATACTTTCAGGTAATGATCAGTACACTAAGCCCACTTGGTTCCCCAAATTTCGTTCTTCTATGTTGAAGCGTTCGTTTCCAGTAACAGTTTCAATTTTGGCGTTTCACTCTGTTTCCTCCAATATTGATAGGTGTACGTGGAACTCTAAATCAAACACGGTTTGTGCTAGCTTCTTGAAACTTGACACGATAATGTAGTTTCAAGTTCTGTCTCTAGGTTTTGTTTCCTCTTGATGTAGCCCTAAGCAGTGACTGGCGAGATACACTGTCCTTGAAAGGGGTTGCCAAGCTACCCAAAATTACGAATCTCCAGAAATCTCAGCAACTATTTTTTCACCCAAACTGGATGATACTTTCAGGTAATGATCAGTACACTAAGCCCACTTGGTTCCCCAAATTTCGTTCTTCTATGTTGAAGCGTTCGTTTCCAGTAACAGTTTGAATGTTGGCGTTTCACTCTGTTTTCTCCTATATTGATAGATGTATGTGGAACTCTAAATCAAACACGGTTTGTGCTAGCTTCTTGAAACTTGACACGATAATGTAGTTTCAAGTTCTATCTCTAGGTTTTGTTTCCTCTTGATGTAGCCCTAAGCAGTGACTGGCGAGATACACTGTCCTTGAAAGGGGTTGCCAAGCTTCCCAAAATTACGAATCTCCAGAAATCTCAGCAACTATTTTTTCACCCAAACTGGATGATACTTTCAGGTAATGATCAGTACACTAAGCCCACTTGGTTCCCCAAATTTCGTTCTTCAATGTTGAAGCGTTCGTTTCCAGTAACAGTTTGAATGTTGGCGTTTCACTCTGTTTTCTCCTATATTGATAGATGTATGTGGAACTCTAAATCAAACACGGTTTGTGCTAGCTTTTTGAAACTTGACACGATAATGTAGTTTCAAGTTCTATCTCGAGGTTTTGTTTCCTCTTGATGTAGCCCTAAGCAGTGACTGGCGAGATACACTGTCCTTGAAAGGGGTTGCCAAGCTTCCCAAAATTACGAATCTCCAGAAATCTCAGCAACTATTTTTTCACCCAAACTGGATGATACTTTCAGGTAATGATCAGTACACTAAGCCCACTTGGTTCCCCAAATTTCGTTCTTCTATGTTGAAGCGTTCGTTTCCAGTAACAGTTTGAATGTTGGCGTTTCACTCTGTTTTCTCCTATATTGATAGACGTATGTGGAACTCTAAATCAAACACGGTTTGTGCTAGCTTCTTGAAACTTGACACGATAATGTAGTTTCAAGTTCTGTCTCTAGGTTTTGTTTCCTCTTGATGTAGCCCTAAGCAGTGACTGGCGAGATACACTGTCCTTGAAAGGGGTTGCCAAGCTACCCAAAATTACGAATCTCCAGAAATCTCAGCAACTATTTTTTCACCCAAACTGGATGATACTTTCAGGTAATGATCAGTACACTAAGCCCACTTGGTTCCCCAAATTTGGTTCTTCTATGTTGAAGCGTTCGTTTCCAGTAACAGTTTGAATTTTGGCGTTTCACTCTGTTTCCTCCAATATTGATAGGTGTACGTGGAACTCTAAATCAAACACGGTTTGTGCTAGCTTCTTGAAACTTGACACGATAATGTAGTTTCAAGTTCTGTCTCTAGGTTTTGTTTCCTCTTGATGTAGCCCTAAGCAGTGACTGGCGAGATACACTGTCCTTGAAAGGGGTTGCCAAGCTACCCAATATTACGAATCTCCAGAAATCTCAGCAACTATTTTTTCACCCAAACTGGATGATACTTTCAGGTAATGATCAGTACACTAAGCCCACTTGGTTCCCCAAATTTCGTTCTTCTATGTTGAAGCGTTCGTTTCCAGTAACAGTTTGAATGTTGGCGTTTCACTCTGTTTTCTCCTATATTGATAGATGTATGTGGAACTCTAAATCAAACACGGTTTGTGCTAGCTTCTTGAAACTTGACACGATAATGTAGTTTCAAGTTCTATCTCTAGGTTTTGTTTCCTCTTGATGTAGCCCTAAGCAGTGACTGGCGAGATACACTGTCCTTGAAAGGGGTTGCCAAGCTTCCCAAAATTACGAATCTCCAGAAATCTCAGCAACTATTTTTTCACCCAAACTGGATGATACTTTCAGGTAATGATCAGTACACTAAGCCCAGTTGGTTCCCCAAATTTCGTTCTTCTATGTTGAAGCGTTCGTTTCCAGTAACAGTTTGAATTTTAGCGTTTCACTCTGTTTTCTCCTATATTGATAGATGTATGTGGAACTCTAAATCAAACACGGTTTGTGCTAGCTTCTTGAAACTTGACACGATAATGTAGTTTCAAGTTCTATCTCTAGGTTTTGTTTCCCCTTGATGTAGCCCTAAGCAGTGACTGGCGAGATACACTGTCCTTGAAAGGGGTTGCCAAGCTTCCCAAAATTACGAATCTCCAGAAATCTCAGCAACTATTTTTTCACCCAAACTGGATGATACTTTCAGGTAATGATCAGTACACTAAGCCCACTTGGTTCCCCAAATTTCGTTCTTCTATGTTGAAGCGTTCGTTTCCAGTAACAGTTTGAATGTTGGCGTTTCACTCTGTTTTCTCCTATATTGATAGATGTATGTGGAACTCTAAATCAAACACGGTTTGTGCTAGCTTTTTGAAACTTGACACGATAATGTAGTTTCAAGTTCTATCTCGAGGTTTTGTTTCCTCTTGATGTAGCCCTAAGCAGTGACTGGCGAGATACACTGTCCTTGAAAGGGGTTGCCAAGCTTCCCAAAATTACGAATCTCCAGAAATCTCAGCAACTATTTTTTCACCCAAACTGGATGATACTTTCAGGTAATGATCAGTACACTAAGCCCACTTGGTTCCCCAAATTTCGTTCTTCTATGTTGAAGCGTTCGTTTCCAGTAACAGTTTGAATGTTGGCGTTTCACTCTGTTTTCTACTATATTGATAGACGTATGTGGAACGCTAAATCAAACACGGTTTGTGCTAGCTTCGTGAAACTTGACACGATAATGTAGTTTCAAGTTCTGTCTTTAGGTTTTGTTTCCTCGTGATGTTGCCCTAAGCAGTGACTGGCGAGATACACTGTCCTTGAAAGGGGTTGCCAAGCTTCCCAAAATTACGAATCTCCAGAAATCTCAGCAACTATTTTTTCACCCAAACTGGATGATACTTTCTGGTAATGATCAGTACACTAAGCCCAGTTGGTTCCCCAAATTTCGTTCTTCTATGTTGAAGCGTTCGTTTCCAGTAACAGTTTGAATTTTGGCGTTTCACTCTGTTTTCTCCTATATTGATAGATGTATGTGGAACTCTAAATCAAACACGGTTTGTGCTAGCTTCTTGAAACTTGACACGATAATATAGTTTCAAGTTCTATCTCTAGGTTTTGTTTCCTCTTGATGTAGCCCTAAGCAGTGACTGGCGAGATACACTGTCCTTGAAAGGGGTTGCCAAGCTTCCCAAAATTACGAATCTCCAGAAATCTCAGCAACTATTTTTTCACCCAAACTGGATGATACTTTCAGGTAATGATCAGTACACTAAGCCCACTTGGTTCCCCAAATTTCGTTCTTCTATGTTGAAGCGTTCGTTTCCAGTAACAGTTTGAATTTTGGCATTTCACTCTGTTTCCTCCAATATTGATAGGTGTACGTGGAACTCTAAATCAAACACGGTTTGTGCTAGCTTCTTCAAACTTGACACGATAATGTAGTTTCAAGTTCTGTCTCTAGGTTTTGTTTCCTCTTGATGTAGCCCTAAGCAGTGACTGGCGAGATACACTGTCCTTGAAAGGGGTTGCCAAGCTACCCAAAATTACGAATCTCCAGAAATCTCAGCAACTATTTTTTCACCCAAACTGGATGATACTTTCAGGTAATGATCAGTACACTAAGCCCACTTGGTTCCCCAAATTTCGTTCTTCTATGTTGAAGCGTTCGTTTCCAGTAACAGTTTGAATTTTGGCGTTTCACTCTGTTTTCTCTATATTGATAGATGTATGTGGAACTCTAAATCAAACACGGTTTGTGCTAGCTTCTTGAAACTTGACACGATAATGTAGTTTCAAGTTCTATCTCTAGGTTTTGTTTCCTCTTGATGTAGCCCTAAGCAGTGACTGGCGAGATACACTGTCCTTGAAAGGGGTTGCCAAGCTTCCCAAAATTACGAATCTCCAGAAATCTCAGAAACTATTTTTTCACCCAAACTGGATGATACTTTCAGGTAATGATCAGTACACTAAGCCCACTTGGTTCCCCAAATTTCGTTCTTCTATGTTGAACCGTTCGTTTCCAGTAACAGTTTGAATTTTGGCGTTTCACTCTGTTTTCTCCTATATTGATAGATGTATGTGGAACTCTAAATCAAACACGGTTTGTGCTAGCTTTTTGAAACTTGACACGATAATGTAGTTTCAAGTTCTATCTCGAGGTTTTGTTTCCTCTTGATGTAGCCCTAAGCAGTGACTGGCGAGATACACTGTCCTTGAAAGGGGTTGCCAAGCTTCCCAAAATTACGAATCTCCAGAAATCTCAGCAACTATTTTTTCACCCAAACTGGATGATACTTTCAGGTAATGATCAGTACACTAAGCCCACTTGGTTCCCCAAATTTCGTTCTTCTATGTTGAAGCGTTCGTTTCCAGTAACAGTTTGAATTTTGGCGTTTCACTCTGTTTCCTCCAATATTGATAGGTGTACGTGGAACTCTAAATCAAACACGGTTTGTGCTAGCTTCTTCAAACTTGACACGATAATGTAGTTTCAAGTTCTATCTCTAGGTTTTGTTTCCTCTTGATGTAGCCCTAAGCAGTGACTGGCGAGATACACTGTCCTTGAAAGGGGTTGCCAAGCTTCCCAAAATTACGAATCTCCAGAAATCTCAGCAACTATTTTTTCACCCAAACTGGATGATACTTTCAGGTAATGATCAGTACACTAAGCCCACTTGGTTCCCCAAATTTCGTTCTTCTATGTTGAAGCGTTCGTTTCCAGTAACAGTTTGAATGTTGGCGTTTCACTCTGTTTTCTACTATATTGATAGACGTATGTGGAACGCTAAATCAAACACGGTTTGTGCTAGCTTCGTGAAACTTGACACGATAATGTAGTTTCAAGTTCTGTCTCTAGGTTTTGTTTCCTCTTGATGTTGCCCTAAGCAGTGACTGGCGAGATACACTGTCCTTGAAAGGGGTTGCCAAGCTTCCCAAAATTACGAATCTCCAGAAATCTCAGCAACTATTTTTTCACCCAAACTGGATGATACTTTCAGGTAATGATCAGTACACTAAGCCCACTTGGTTCCCCAAATTTCGTTCTTCTATGTTGAAGCGTTCGTTTCCAGTAACAGTTTCAATTTTGGCGTTTCACTCTGTTTCCTCCAATATTGATAGGTGTACGTGGAACTCTAAATCAAACACGGTTTGTGCTAGCTTCTTGAAACTTGACACGATAATGTAGTTTCAAGTTCTGTCTCTAGGTTTTGTTTCCTCTTGATGTAGCCCTAAGCAGTGACTGGCGAGATACACTGTCCTTGAAAGGGGTTGCCAAGCTACCCAAAATTACGAATCTCCAGAAATCTCAGCAACTATTTTTTCACCCAAACTGGATGATACTTTCAGGTAATGATCAGTACACTAAGCCCACTTGGTTCCCCAAATTTCGTTCTTCTATGTTGAAGCGTTCGTTTCCAGTAACAGTTTGAATTTTAGCGTTTCACTCTGTTTTCTCCTATATTGATAGATGTATGTGGAACTCTAAATCAAACACGGTTTGTGCTAGCTTCTTGAAACTTGACACGATAATGTAGTTTCAAGTTCTATCTCTAGGTTTTGTTTCCCCTTGATGTAGCCCTAAGCAGTGACTGGCGAGATACACTGTCCTTGAAAGGGGTTGCCAAGCTTCCCAAAATTACGAATCTCCAGAAATCTCAGCAACTATTTTTTCACCCAAACTGGATGATACTTTCAGGTAATGATCAGTACACTAAGCCCACTTGGTTCCCCAAATTTCGTTCTTCTATGTTGAAGCGTTCGTTTCCAGTAACAGTTTGAATGTTGGCGTTTCACTCTGTTTTCTCCTATATTGATAGATGTATGTGGAACTCTAAATCAAACACGGTTTGTGCTAGCTTTTTGAAACTTGACACGATAATGTAGTTTCAAGTTCTATCTCGAGGTTTTGTTTCCTCTTGATGTAGCCCTAAGCAGTGACTGGCGAGATACACTGTCCTTGAAAGGGGTTGCCAAGCTTCCCAAAATTACGAATCTCCAGAAATCTCAGAAACTATTTTTTCACCCAAACTGGATGATACTTTCAGGTAATGATCAGTACACTAAGCCCACTTGGTTCCCCAAATTTCGTTCTTCTATGTTGAAGCGTTCGTTTCCAGTAACAGTTTGAATGTTGGCGTTTCACTCTGTTTTCTACTATATTGATAGACGTATGTGGAACGCTAAATCAAACACGGTTTGTGCTAGCTTCGTGAAACTTGACACGATAATGTAGTTTCAAGTTCTGTCTCTAGGTATGTTTCCTCGTGATGTTGCCCTAAGCAGTGACTGGCGAGATACACTGTCCTTGAAAGGGGTTGCCAAGCTTCCCAAAATTACGAATCTCCAGAAATCTCAGCAACTATTTTTTCACCCAAACTGGATGATACTTTCAGGTAATGATCAGTACACTAAGCCCAGTTGGTTCCCCAAATTTCGTTCTTCTATGTTGAAGCGTTCGTTTCCAGTAACAGTTTGAATTTTGGCGTTTCACTCTGTTTTCTCCTATATTGATAGATGTATGTGGAACTCTAAATCAAACACGGTTTGTGCTAGCTTCTTGAAACTTGACACGATAATATAGTTTCAAGTTCTATCTCTAGGTTTTGTTTCCTCTTGATGTAGCCCTAAGCAGTGACTGGCGAGATACACTGTCCTTGAAAGGGGTTGCCAAGCTTCCCAAAATTACGAATCTCCAGAAATCTCAGCAACTATTTTTTCACCCAAACTGGATGATACTTTCAGGTAATGATCAGTACACTAAGCCCACTTGGTTCCCCAAATTTCGTTCTTCTATGTTGAAGCGTTCGTTTCCAGTAACAGTTTGAATTTTGGCATTTCACTCTGTTTCCTCCAATATTGATAGGTGTACGTGGAACTCTAAATCAAACACGGTTTGTGCTAGCTTCTTCAAACTTGACACGATAATGTAGTTTCAAGTTCTGTCTCTAGGTTTTGTTTCCTCTTGATGTAGCCCTAAGCAGTGACTGGCGAGATACACTGTCCTTGAAAGGGGTTGCCAAGCTACCCAAAATTACGAATCTCCAGAAATCTCAGCAACTATTTTTTCACCCAAACTGGATGATACTTTCAGGTAATGATCAGTACACTAAGCCCACTTGGTTCCCCAAATTTCGTTCTTCTATGTTGAAGCGTTCGTTTCCAGTAACAGTTTGAATTTTGGCGTTTCACTCTGTTTTCTCTATATTGATAGATGTATGTGGAACTCTAAATCAAACACGGTTTGTGCTAGCTTCTTGAAACTTGACACGATAATGTAGTTTCAAGTTCTATCTCTAGGTTTTGTTTCCTCTTGATGTAGCCCTAAGCAGTGACTGGCGAGATACACTGTCCTTGAAAGGGGTTGCCAAGCTTCCCAAAATTACGAATCTCCAGAAATCTCAGCAACTATTTTTTCACCCAAACTGGATGATACTTTCAGGTAATGATCAGTACACTAAGCCCACTTGGTTCCCCAAATTTCGTTCTTCTATGTTGAAGCGTTCGTTTCCAGTAACAGTTTGAATGTTGGCGTTTCACTCTGTTTTCTCCTATATTGATAGATGTATGTGGAACTCTAAATCAAACACGGTTTGTGCTAGCTTTTTGAAACTTGACACGATAATGTAGTTTCAAGTTCTATCTCGAGGTTTTGTTTCCTCTTGATGTAGCCCTAAGCAGTGACTGGCGAGATACACTGTCCTTGAAAGGGGTTGCCAAGCTTCCCAAAATTACGAATCTCCAGAAATCTCAGCAACTATTTTTTCACCCAAACTGGATGATACTTTCAGGTAATGATCAGTACACTAAGCCCACTTGGTTCCCCAAATTTCGTTCTTCTATGTTGAAGCGTTCGTTTCCAGTAACAGTTTGAATTTTGGCGTTTCACTCTGTTTCCTCCAATATTGATAGGTGTACGTGGAACTCTAAATCAAACACGGTTTGTGCTAGCTTCTTCAAACTTGACACGATAATGTAGTTTCAAGTTCTATCTCTAGGTTTTGTTTCCTCTTGATGTAGCCCTAAGCAGTGACTGGCGAGATACACTGTCCTTGAAAGGGGTTGCCAAGCTTCCCAAAATTACGAATCTCCAGAAATCTCAGCAACTATTTTTTCACCCAAACTGGATGATACTTTCAGGTAATGATCAGTACACTAAGCCCACTTGGTTCCCCAAATTTCGTTCTTCTATGTTGAAGCGTTCGTTTCCAGTAACAGTTTGAATGTTGGCGTTTCACTCTGTTTTCTCCTATATTGATAGATGTATGTGGAACTCTAAATCAAACACGGTTTGTGCTAGCTTTTTGAAACTTGACACGATAATGTAGTTTCAAGTTCTATCTCGAGGTTTTGTTTCCTCTTGATGTAGCCCTAAGCAGTGACTGGCGAGATACACTGTCCTTGAAAGGGGTTGCCAAGCTTCCCAAAATTACGAATCTCCAGAAATCTCAGCAACTATTTTTTCACCCAAACTGGATGATACTTTCAGGTAATGATCAGTACACTAAGCCCAGTTGGTTCCCCAAATTTCGTTCTTCTATGTTGAAGCGTTCGTTTCCAGTAACAGTTTGAATTTTAGCGTTTCACTCTGTTTTCTCCTATATTGATAGATGTATGTGGAACTCTAAATCAAACACGGTTTGTGCTAGCTTCTTGAAACTTGACACGATAATGTAGTTTCAAGTTCTATCTCTAGGTTTTGTTTCCCCTTGATGTAGCCCTAAGCAGTGACTGGCGAGATACACTGTCCTTGAAAGGGGTTGCCAAGCTTCCCAAAATTACGAATCTCCAGAAATCTCAGCAACTATTTTTTCACCCAAACTGGATGATACTTTCAGGTAATGATCAGTACACTAAGCCCACTTGGTTCCCCAAATTTCGTTCTTCTATGTTGAAGCGTTCGTTTCCAGTAACAGTTTGAATGTTGGCGTTTCACTCTGTTTTCTCCTATATTGATAGATGTATGTGGAACTCTAAATCAAACACGGTTTGTGCTAGCTTTTTGAAACTTGACACGATAATGTAGTTTCAAGTTCTATCTCGAGGTTTTGTTTCCTCTTGATGTAGCCCTAAGCAGTGACTGGCGAGATACACTGTCCTTGAAAGGGGTTGCCAAGCTTCCCAAAATTACGAATCTCCAGAAATCTCAGAAACTATTTTTTCACCCAAACTGGATGATACTTTCAGGTAATGATCAGTACACTAAGCCCACTTGGTTCCCCAAATTTCGTTCTTCTATGTTGAAGCGTTCGTTTCCAGTAACAGTTTGAATGTTGGCGTTTCACTCTGTTTTCTACTATATTGATAGACGTATGTGGAACGCTAAATCAAACACGGTTTGTGCTAGCTTCGTGAAACTTGACACGATAATGTAGTTTCAAGTTCTGTCTCTAGGTTTTGTTTCCTCGTGATGTTGCCCTAAGCAGTGACTGGCGAGATACACTGTCCTTGAAAGGGGTTGCCAAGCTTCCCAAAATTACGAATCTCCAGAAATCTCAGCAACTATTTTTTCACCCAAACTGGATGATACTTTCAGGTAATGATCAGTACACTAAGCCCACTTGGTTCCCCAAATTTGGTTCTTCTATGTTGAAGCGTTCGTTTCCAGTAACAGTTTGAATTTTGGCGTTTCACTCTGTTTCCTCCAATATTGATAGGTGTACGTGGAACTCTAAATCAAACACGGTTTGTGCTAGCTTCTTCAAACTTGACACGATAATGTAGTTTCAAGTTCTGTCTGTAGGTTTTGTTTCCTCTTGATGTAGCCCTAAGCAGTGACTGGCGAGATACACTGTCCTTGAAAGGGGTTGCCAAGCTACCCAAAATTACGAATCTCCAGAAATCTCAGCAACTATTTTTTCACCCAAACTGGATGATACTTTCAGGTAATGATCAGTACACTAAGCCCACTTGGTTCCCCAAATTTCGTTGTTCTATGTTGAAGCGTTCGTTTCCAGTAACAGTTTGAATTTTGGCGTTTCACTCTGTTTTCTCCTATATTGATAGATGTATGTGGAACTCTAAATCAAACACGGTTTGTGCTAGCTTCTTGAAACTTGACACGATAATGTAGTTTCAAGTTCTATCTCTAGGTTTTGTTTCCTCTTGATGTAGCCCTAAGCAGTGACTGGCGAGATACACTGTCCTTGAAAGGGGTTGCCAAGCTTCCCAAAATTACGAATCTCCAGAAATCTCAGCAACTATTTTTTCACCCAAACTGGATGATACTTTCAGGTAATGATCAGTACACTAAGCCCACTTGGTTCCCCAAATTTCGTTCTTCTATGTTGAAGCGTTCGTTTCCAATAACAGTTTGAATGTTGGCGTTTCACTCTGTTTTCTCCTATATTGATAGATGTATGTGGAACTCTAAATCAAACACGGTTTGTGCTAGCTTTTTGAAACTTGACACGATAATGTAGTTTCAAGTTCTATCTCGAGGTTTTGTTTCCTCTTGATGTAGCCCTAAGCAGTGACTGGCGAGATACACTGTCCTTGAAAGGGGTTGCCAAGCTTCCCAAAATTACGAATCTCCAGAAATCTCAGCAACTATTTTTTCACCCAAACTGGATGATACTTTCAGGTAATGATCAGTACACTAAGCCCACTTGGTTCCCCAAATTTCGTTCTTCTATGTTGAAGCGTTCGTTTCCAGTAACAGTTTGAATGTTGGCGTTTCACTCTGTTTTCTCCTATATTGATAGACGTATGTAAAACTCTAAATCAAACACGGTTTGTGCTAGCTTCTTGAAACTTGACACGATAATGTAGTTTCAAGTTCTGTCTCTAGGTTTTGTTTCCTCTTGATGTAGCCCTAAGCAGTGACTGGCGAGATACACTGTCCTTGAAAGGGGTTGACAATCTTCCCAAAATTACGAATCTCCAGAAATCTCAGCAACTATTTTTTCACCCAAACTGGATGATACTTTCAGGTAATGATCAGTACACTAAGCCCACTTGGTTCCCCAAATTTGGTTCTTCTATGTTGAAGCGTTCGTTTCCAGTAACAGTTTGAATCTTGGCGTTTCACTCTGTTTCCTCCAATATTGATAGGTGTACGTGGAACTCTAAATCAAACACGGTTTGTGCTAGCTTCTTCAAACTTGACACGATAATGT
Source organism: Spermophilus citellus (assembly GCF_964194105.1). Taxonomy (NCBI): domain Eukaryota; kingdom Metazoa; phylum Chordata; class Mammalia; order Rodentia; family Sciuridae; genus Spermophilus; species Spermophilus citellus. The sequence goes on along the minus strand of NW_027672894.1, from coordinate 76,148 downwards.
AGTTTCAAGTTCTATCTCTAGGTTTTGTTTCCTCTTGATGTAGCCCTAAGCAGTGACTGGCGAGATACACTGTCCTTGAAAGGGGTTGCCAAGCTTCCCAAAATTACGAATCTCCAGAAATCTCAGCAACTATTTTTTCACCCAAACTGGATGATACTTTCAGGTAATGATCAGTACACTAAGCCCACTTGGTTCCCCAAATTTCGTTCTTCTATGTTGAAGCGTTCGTTTCCAGTAACAGTTTGAATGTTGGAGTTTCACTCTGTTTTCTCCTATATTGATAGATGTATGTGGAACTCTAAATCAAACACGGTTTGTGCTAGCTTCTTGAAACTTGACACGATAATGTAGTTTCAAGTTCTATCTCTAGGTTTTGTTTCCTCTTGATGTAGCCCTAAGCAGTGACTGGCGAGATACACTGTCCTTGAAAGGGGTTGCCAAGCTTCCCAAAATTACGAATCTCCAGAAATCTCAGCAACTATTTTTTCACCCAAACTGGATGATACTTTCAGGTAATGATCAGTACACTAAGCCCACTTGGTTCCCCAAATTTCGTTCTTCTATGTTGAAGCGTTCGTTTCCAGTAACAGTTTGAATGTTGGCGTTTCACTCTGTTTTCTACTATATTGATAGACGTATGTGGAACGCTAAATCAAACACGGTTTGTGCTAGCTTCGTGAAACTTGACACGATAATGTAGTTTCAAGTTCTGTCTCTAGGTTTTGTTTCCTCTTGATGTTGCCCTAAGCAGTGACTGGCGAGATACACTGTCCTTGAAAGGGGTTGCCAAGCTACCCAAAATTACGAATCTCCAGAAATCTCAGCAACTATTTTTTCACCCAAACTGGATGATACTTTCAGGTAATGATCAGCACACTAAGCCCAGTTGGTTCCCCAAATTTCGTTCTTCTATGTTGAAGCGTTCGTTTCCAGTAACAGTTTGAATTTTGGCGTTTCACTCTGTTTTCTCCTATATTGATAGACGTATGTGGAACTCTAAATCAAACACGGTTTGTGCTAGCTTCTTGAAACTTGACACGATAATATAGTTTCAAGTTCTATCTCTAGGTTTTGTTTCCTCTTGATGTAGCAATAAGCAGTGACTGGCGAGATACACTGTCCTTGAAAGGGGTTGCCAAGCTTCCCAAAATTACGAATCTCCAGAAATCTCAGCAACTATTTTTTCACCCAAACTGGATGATACTTTCAGGTAATGATCAGTACACTAAGCCCACTTGGTTCCCCAAATTTCGTTCTTCTATGTTGAAGCGTTCGTTTCCAGTAACAGTTTCAATTTTGGCGTTTCACTCTGTTTCCTCCAATATTGATAGGTGTACGTGGAACTCTAAATCAAACACGGTTTGTGCTAGCTTCTTCAAACTTGACACGATAATGTAGTTTCAAGTTCTGTCTCTAGGTTTTGTTTCCTCTTGATGTAGCCCTAAGCAGTGACTGGCGAGATACACTGTCCTTGAAAGGGGTTGCCAAGCTACCCAAAATTACGAATCTCCAGAAATCTCAGCAACTATTTTTTCACCCAAACTGGATGATACTTTCAGGTAATGATCAGTACACTAAGCCCACTTGGTTCCCCAAATTTCGTTCTTCTATGTTGAAGCGTTCGTTTCCAGTAACAGTTTGAATTTTGGCGTTTCACTCTGTTTTCTCCTATATTGATAGATGTATGTGGAACTCTAAATCAAACACGGTTTGTGCTAGCTTCTTGAAACTTGACACGATAATGTAGTTTCAAGTTCTATCTCTAGGTTTTGTTTCCCCTTGATGTAGCCCTAAGCAGTGACTGGCGAGATACACTGTCCTTGAAAGGGGTTGCCAAGCTTCCCAAAATTACGAATCTCCAGAAATCTCAGCAACTATTTTTTCACCCAAACTGGATGATACTTTCAGGTAATGATCAGTACACTAAGCCCACTTGGTTCCCCAAATTTCGTTCTTCTATGTTGAAGCGTTCGTTTCCAGTAACAGTTTGAATGTTGGCGTTTCACTCTGTTTTCTCCTATATTGATAGATGTATGTGGAACTCTAAATCAAACACGGTTTGTGCTAGCTTTTTGAAACTTGACACGATAATGTAGTTTCAAGTTCTATCTCGAGGTTTTGTTTCCTCTTGATGTAGCCCTAAGCAGTGACTGGCGAGATACACTGTCCTTGAAAGGGGTTGCCAAGCTACCCAAAATTACGAATCTCCAGAAATCTCAGCAACTATTTTTTCACCCAAACTGGATGATACTTTCAGGTAATGATCAGTACACTAAGCCCACTTGGTTCCCCAAATTTCGTTCTTCTATGTTGAAGCGTTCGTTTCCAGTAACAGTTTGAATGTTGGCGTTTCACTCTGTTTTCTCCTATATTGATAGATGTATGTGGAACTCTAAATCAAACACGGTTTGTGCTAGCTTTTTGAAACTTGACACGATAATGTAGTTTCAAGTTCTATCTCGAGGTTTTGTTTCCTCTTGATGTAGCCCTAAGCAGTGACTGGCGAGATACACTGTCCTTGAAAGGGGTTGCCAAGCTACCCAAAATTACGAATCTCCAGAAATCTCAGCAACTATTTTTTCACCCAAACTGGATGATACTTTCAGGTAATGATCAGTACACTAAGCCCACTTGGTTCCCCAAATTTCGTTCTTCTATGTTGAAGCGTTCGTTTCCAGTAACAGTTTGAATGTTGGCGTTTCACTCTGTTTTCTACTATATTGATAGACGTATGTGGAACGCTAAATCAAACACGGTTTGTGCTAGCTTCGTGAAACTTGACACGATAATGTAGTTTCAAGTTCTGTCTCTAGGTTTTGTTTCCTCTTGATGTTGCCCTAAGCAGTGACTGGCGAGATACACTGTCCTTGAAAGGGGTTGCCAAGCTACCCAAAATTACGAATCTCCAGAAATCTCAGCAACTATTTTTTCACCCAAACTGGATGATACTTTCAGGTAATGATCAGTACACTAAGCCCAGTTGGTTCCCCAAATTTCGTTCTTCTATGTTGAAGCGTTCGTTTCCAGTAACAGTTTGAATTTTGGCGTTTCACTCTGTTTTCTCCTATATTGATAGACGTATGTGGAACTCTAAATCAAACACGGTTTGTGCTAGCTTCTTGAAACTTGACCCGATAATATAGTTTCAAGTTCTATCTCTAGGTTTTGTTTCCTCTTGATGTAGCCCTAAGCAGTGACTGGCGAGATACACTGTCCTTGAAAGGGGTTGCCAAGCTTCCCAAAATTACGAATCTCCAGAAATCTCAGCAACTATTTTTTCACCCAAACTGGATGATACTTTCAGGTAATGATCAGTACACTAAGCCCACTTGGTTCCCCAAATTTCGTTCTTCTATGTTGAAGCGTTCGTTTCCAGTAACAGTTTCAATTTTGGCGTTTCACTCTGTTTCCTCCAATATTGATAGGTGTACGTGGAACTCTAAATCAAACACGGTTTGTGCTAGCTTCTTCAAACTTGACACGATAATGTAGTTTCAAGTTCTGTCTCTAGGTTTTGTTTCCTCTTGATGTAGCCCTAAGCAGTGACTGGCGAGATACACTGTCCTTGAAAGGGGTTGCCAAGCTACCCAAAATTACGAATCTCCAGAAATCTCAGCAACTATTTTTTCACCCAAACTGGATGATACTTTCAGGTAATGATCAGTACACTAAGCCCACTTGGTTCCCCAAATTTCGTTCTTCTATGTTGAAGCGTTCGTTTCCAGTAACAGTTTGAATTTTGGCGTTTCACTCTGTTTCCTCCAATATTGATAGGTGTACGTGGAACTCTAAATCAAACACGGTTTGTGCTAGCTTCTTCAAACTTGACACGATAATGTAGTTTCAAGTTCTGTCTCTAGGTTTTGTTTCCTCTTGATGTAGCCCTAAGCAGTGACTGGCGAGATACACTGTCCTTGAAAGGGGTTGCCAAGCTACCCAAAATTACGAATCTCCAGAAATCTCAGCAACTATTTTTTCACCCAAACTGGATGATACTTTCAGGTAATGATCAGTACACTAAGCCCACTTGGTTCCCCAAATTTCGTTCTTCTATGTTGAAGCGTTCGTTTCCAGTAACAGTTTGAATGTTGGAGTTTCACTCTGTTTTCTCCTATATTGATAGATGTATGTGGAACTCTAAATCAATCACGGTTTGTGCTAGCTTCTTGAAACTTGACACGATAATGTAGTTTCAAGTTCTATCTCTAGGTTTTGTTTCCTCTTGATGTAGCCCTAAGCAGTGACTGGCGAGATACACTGTCCTTGAAAGGGGTTGCCAAGCTTCCCAAAATTACGAATCTCCAGAAATCTCAGCAACTATTTTTTCACCCAAACTGGATGATACTTTCAGGTAATGATCAGTACACTAAGCCCACTTGGTTCCCCAAATTTCGTTCTTCTATGTTGAAGCGTTCGTTTCCAGTAACAGTTTGAATGTTGGCGTTTCACTCTGTTTTCTACTATATTGATAGACGTATGTGGAACGCTAAATCAAACACGGTTTGTGCTAGCTTCGTGAAACTTGACACGATAATGTAGTTTCAAGTTCTGTCTCTAGGTTTTGTTTCCTCTTGATGTTGCCCTAAGCAGTGACTGGCGAGATACACTGTCCTTGAAAGGGGTTGCCAAGCTACCCAAAATTACGAATCTCCAGAAATCTCAGCAACTATTTTTTCACCCAAACTGGATGATACTTTCAGGTAATGATCAGCACACTAAGCCCAGTTGGTTCCCCAAATTTCGTTCTTCTATGTTGAAGCGTTCGTTTCCAGTAACAGTTTGAATTTTGGCGTTTCACTCTGTTTTCTCCTATATTGATAGACGTATGTGGAACTCTAAATCAAACACGGTTTGTGCTAGCTTCTTGAAACTTGACACGATAATATAGTTTCAAGTTCTATCTCTAGGTTTTGTTTCCTCTTGATGTAGCAATAAGCAGTGACTGGCGAGATACACTGTCCTTGAAAGGGGTTGCCAAGCTTCCCAAAATTACGAATCTCCAGAAATCTCAGCAACTATTTTTTCACCCAAACTGGATGATACTTTCAGGTAATGATCAGTACACTAAGCCCACTTGGTTCCCCAAATTTCGTTCTTCTATGTTGAAGCGTTCGTTTCCAGTAACAGTTTCAATTTTGGCGTTTCACTCTGTTTCCTCCAATATTGATAGGTGTACGTGGAACTCTAAATCAAACACGGTTTGTGCTAGCTTCTTCAAACTTGACACGATAATGTAGTTTCAAGTTCTGTCTCTAGGTTTTGTTTCCTCTTGATGTAGCCCTAAGCAGTGACTGGCGAGATACACTGTCCTTGAAAGGGGTTGCCAAGCTACCCAAAATTACGAATCTCCAGAAATCTCAGCAACTATTTTTTCACCCAAACTGGATGATACTTTCAGGTAATGATCAGTACACTAAGCCCACTTGGTTCCCCAAATTTCGTTCTTCTATGTTGAAGCGTTCGTTTCCAGTAACAGTTTGAATTTTGGCGTTTCACTCTGTTTTCTCCTATATTGATAGATGTATGTGGAACTCTAAATCAAACACGGTTTGTGCTAGCTTCTTGAAACTTGACACGATAATGTAGTTTCAAGTTCTATCTCTAGGTTTTGTTTCCCCTTGATGTAGCCCTAAGCAGTGACTGGCGAGATACACTGTCCTTGAAAGGGGTTGCCAAGCTTCCCAAAATTACGAATCTCCAGAAATCTCAGCAACTATTTTTTCACCCAAACTGGATGATACTTTCAGGTAATGATCAGTACACTAAGCCCACTTGGTTCCCCAAATTTCGTTCTTCTATGTTGAAGCGTTCGTTTCCAGTAACAGTTTGAATGTTGGCGTTTCACTCTGTTTTCTCCTATATTGATAGATGTATGTGGAACTCTAAATCAAACACGGTTTGTGCTAGCTTTTTGAAACTTGACACGATAATGTAGTTTCAAGTTCTATCTCGAGGTTTTGTTTCCTCTTGATGTAGCCCTAAGCAGTGACTGGCGAGATACACTGTCCTTGAAAGGGGTTGCCAAGCTACCCAAAATTACGAATCTCCAGAAATCTCAGCAACTATTTTTTCACCCAAACTGGATGATACTTTCAGGTAATGATCAGTACACTAAGCCCACTTGGTTCCCCAAATTTCGTTCTTCTATGTTGAACCGTTCGTTTCCAGTAACAGTTTGAATGTTGGCGTTTCACTCTGTTTTCTCCTATATTGATAGATGTATGTGGAACTCTAAATCAAACACGGTTTGTGCTAGCTTTTTGAAACTTGACACGATAATGTAGTTTCAAGTTCTATCTCGAGGTTTTGTTTCCTCTTGATGTAGCCCTAAGCAGTGACTGGCGAGATACACTGTCCTTGAAAGGGGTTGCCAAGCTACCCAAAATTACGAATCTCCAGAAATCTCAGCAACTATTTTTTCACCCAAACTGGATGATACTTTCAGGTAATGATCAGTACACTAAGCCCACTTGGTTCCCCAAATTTCGTTCTTCTATGTTGAAGCGTTCGTTTCCAGTAACAGTTTGAATGTTGGCGTTTCACTCTGTTTTCTACTATATTGATAGACGTATGTGGAACGCTAAATCAAACACGGTTTGTGCTAGCTTCGTGAAACTTGACACGATAATGTAGTTTCAAGTTCTGTCTCTAGGTTTTGTTTCCTCTTGATGTTGCCCTAAGCAGTGACTGGCGAGATACACTGTCCTTGAAAGGGGTTGCCAAGCTACCCAAAATTACGAATCTCCAGAAATCTCAGCAACTATTTTTTCACCCAAACTGGATGATACTTTCAGGTAATGATCAGTACACTAAGCCCAGTTGGTTCCCCAAATTTCGTTCTTCTATGTTGAAGCGTTCGTTTCCAGTAACAGTTTGAATTTTGGCGTTTCACTCTGTTTTCTCCTATATTGATAGACGTATGTGGAACTCTAAATCAAACACGGTTTGTGCTAGCTTCTTGAAACTTGACCCGATAATATAGTTTCAAGTTCTATCTCTAGGTTTTGTTTCCTCTTGATGTAGCCCTAAGCAGTGACTGGCGAGATACACTGTCCTTGAAAGGGGTTGCCAAGCTTCCCAAAATTACGAATCTCCAGAAATCTCAGCAACTATTTTTTCACCCAAACTGGATGATACTTTCAGGTAATGATCAGTACACTAAGCCCACTTGGTTCCCCAAATTTCGTTCTTCTATGTTGAAGCGTTCGTTTCCAGTAACAGTTTGAATTTTGGCGTTTCACTCTGTTTCCTCCAATATTGATAGGTGTACGTGGAACTCTAAATCAAACACGGTTTGTGCTAGCTTCTTCAAACTTGACACGATAATGTAGTTTCAAGTTCTGTCTCTAGGTTTTGTTTCCTCTTGATGTAGCCCTAAGCAGTGACTGGCGAGATACACTGTCCTTGAAAGGGGTTGCCAAGCTACCCAAAATTACGAATCTCCAGAAATCTCAGCAACTATTTTTTCACCCAAACTGGATGATACTTTCAGGTAATGATCAGTACACTAAGCCCACTTGGTTCCCCAAATTTCGTTCTTCTATGTTGAAGCGTTCGTTTCCAGTAACAGTTTGAATTTTGGCGTTTCACTCTGTTTTCTCCTATATTGATAGATGTATGTGGAACTCTAAATCAAACACGGTTTGTGCTAGCTTCTTGAAACTTGACACGATAATGTAGTTTCAAGTTCTATCTCTAGGTTTTGTTTCCCCTTGATGTAGCCCTAAGCAGTGACTGGCGAGATACACTGTCCTTGAAAGGGGTTGCCAAGCTTCCCAAAATTACGAATCTCCAGAAATCTCAGCAACTATTTTTTCACCCAAACTGGATGATACTTTCAGGTAATGATCAGTACACTAAGCCCACTTGGTTCCCCAAATTTCGTTCTTCTATGTTGAAGCGTTCGTTTCCAGTAACAGTTTGAATGTTGGCGTTTCACTCTGTTTTCTCCTATATTGATAGATGTATGTGGAACTCTAAATCAAACACGGTTTGTGCTAGCTTTTTGAAACTTGACACGATAATGTAGTTTCAAGTTCTATCTCGAGGTTTTGTTTCCTCTTGATGTAGCCCTAAGCAGTGACTGGCGAGATACACTGTCCTTGAAAGGGGTTGCCAAGCTACCCAAAATTACGAATCTCCAGAAATCTCAGCAACTATTTTTTCACCCAAACTGGATGATACTTTCAGGTAATGATCAGTACACTAAGCCCACTTGGTTCCCCAAATTTCGTTCTTCTATGTTGAAGCGTTCGTTTCCAGTAACAGTTTGAATGTTGGCGTTTCACTCTGTTTTCTACTATATTGATAGACGTATGTGGAACGCTAAATCAAACACGGTTTGTGCTAGCTTCGTGAAACTTGACACGATAATGTAGTTTCAAGTTCTGTCTCTAGGTTTTGTTTCCTCGTGATGTTGCCCTAAGCAGTGACTGGCGAGATACACTGTCCTTGAAAGGGGTTGCCAAGCTTCCCAAAATTACGAATCTCCAGAAATCTCAGCAACTATTTTTTCACCCAAACTGGATGATACTTTCAGGTAATGATCAGTACACTAAGCCCAGTTGGTTCCCCAAATTTCGTTCTTCTATGTTGAAGCGTTCGTTTCCAGTAACAGTTTGAATTTTGGCGTTTCACTCTGTTTTCTCCTATATTGATAGATGTATGTGGAACTCTAAATCAAACACGGTTTGTGCTAGCTTCTTGAAACTTGACACGATAATATAGTTTCAAGTTCTATCTCTAGGTTTTGTTTCCTCTTGATGTAGCCCTAAGCAGTGACTGGCGAGATACACTGTCCTTGAAAGGGGTTGCCAAGCTTCCCAAAATTACGAATCTCCAGAAATCTCAGCAACTATTTTTTCACCCAAACTGGATGATACTTTCAGGTAATGATCAGTACACTAAGCCCACTTGGTTCCCCAAATTTCGTTCTTCTATGTTGAAGCGTTCGTTTCCAGTAACAGTTTGAATTTTGGCATTTCACTCTGTTTCCTCCAATATTGATAGGTGTACGTGGAACTCTAAATCAAACACGGTTTGTGCTAGCTTCTTCAAACTTGACACGATAATGTAGTTTCAAGTTCTGTCTCTAGGTTTTGTTTCCTCTTGATGTAGCCCTAAGCAGTGACTGGCGAGATACACTGTCCTTGAAAGGGGTTGCCAAGCTACCCAAAATTACGAATCTCCAGAAATCTCAGCAACTATTTTTTCACCCAAACTGGATGATACTTTCAGGTAATGATCAGTACACTAAGCCCACTTGGTTCCCCAAATTTCGTTCTTCTATGTTGAAGCGTTCGTTTCCAGTAACAGTTTGAATTTTGGCGTTTCACTCTGTTTTCTCCTATATTGATAGATGTATGTGGAACTCTAAATCAAACACGGTTTGTGCTAGCTTCTTGAAACTTGACACGATAATGTAGTTTCAAGTTCTATCTCTAGGTTTTGTTTCCTCTTGATGTAGCCCTAAGCAGTGACTGGCGAGATACACTGTCCTTGAAAGGGGTTGCCAAGCTTCCCAAAATTACGAATCTCCAGAAATCTCAGCAACTATTTTTTCACCCAAACTGGATGATACTTTCAGGTAATGATCAGTACACTAAGCCCACTTGGTTCCCCAAATTTCGTTCTTCTATGATGAAGCGTTCGTTTCCAGTAACAGTTTGAATGTTGGCGTTTCACTCTGTTTTCTCCTATATTGATAGATGTATGTGGAACTCTAAATCAAACACGGTTTGTGCTAGCTTTTTGAAACTTGACACGATAATGTAGTTTCAAGTTCTATCTCGAGGTTTTGTTTCCTCTTGATGTAGCCCTAAGCAGTGACTGGCGAGATACACTGTCCTTGAAAGGGGTTGCCAAGCTTCCCAAAATTACGAATCTTTAGAAATTTCAGCAACTATTTTTTCACCCAAACTGGATGATACTTTCAGGTAATGATCAGTACACTAAGCCCACTTGGTTCCCCAAATTTCGTTCTTCTATGTTGAAGCGTTCGTTTCCAGTAACAGTTTGAATGTTGGCGTTTCACTCTGTTTTCTCCTATATTGATAGACGTATGTGGAACTCTAAATCAAACACGGTTTGTGCTAGCTTCTTGAAACTTGACACGATAATGTAGTTTCAAGTTCTGTCTCTAGGTTTTGTTTCCTCTTGATGTAGCCCTAAGCAGTGACTGGCGAGATACACTGTCCTTGAAAGGGGTTGCCAAGCTACCCAAAATTACGAATCTCCAGAAATCTCAGCAACTATTTTTTCACCCAAACTGGATGATACTTTCAGGTAATGATCAGTACACTAAGCCCACTTGGTTCCCCAAATTTCGTTCTTCTATGTTGAAGCGTTCGTTTCCAGTAACAGTTTGAATTTTGGCGTTTCACTCTGTTTCCTCCAATATTGATAGGTGTACGTGGAACTCTAAATCAAACACGGTTTGTGCTAGCTTCTTCAAACTTGACACGATAATGTAGTTTCAAGTTCTGTCTCTAGGTTTTGTTTCCTCTTGATGTAGCCCTAAGCAGTGACTGGCGAGATACACTGTCCTTGAAAGGGGTTGCCAAGCTACCCAAAATTACGAATCTCCAGAAATCTCAGCAACTATTTTTTCACCCAAACTGGATGATACTTTCAGGTAATGATCAGTACACTAAGCCCACTTGGTTCCCCAAATTTCGTTCTTCTATGTTGAAGCGTTCGTTTCCAGTAACAGTTTGAATGTTGGCGTTTCACTCTGTTTCCTCCTATATTGATAGATGTATGTGGAACTCTAAATCAAACACGGTTTGTGCTAGCTTCTTGAAACTTGACACGATAATGTAGTTTCAAGTTCTATCTCTAGGTTTTGTTTCCTCTTGATGTAGCCCTAAGCAGTGACTGGCGAGATACACTGTCCTTGAAAGGGGTTGCCAAGCTTCCCAAAATTACGAATCTCCAGAAATCTCAGCAACTATTTTTTCACCCAAACTGGATGATACTTTCAGGTAATGATCAGTACACTAAGCCCACTTGGTTCCCCAAATTTCGTTCTTCTATGTTGAAGCGTTCGTTTCCAGTAACAGTTTCAATTTTGGCGTTTCACTCTGTTTCCTCCAATATTGATAGGTGTACGTGGAACTCTAAATCAAACACGGTTTGTGCTAGCTTCTTCAAACTTGACACGATAATGTAGTTTCAAGTTCTGTCTCTAGGTTTTATTCCTCTTGATGTAGCCCTAAGCAGTGACTGGCGAGATACACTGTCCTTGAAAGGGGTTGCCAAGCTACCCAAAATTACGAATCTCCAGAAATCTCAGCAACTATTTTTTCACCCAAACTGGATGATACTTTCAGGTAATGATCAGTACACTAAGCCCACTTGGTTCCCCAAATTTCGTTCTTCTATGTTGAAGCGTTCGTTTCCAGTAACAGTTTGAATTTTGGCGTTTCACTCTGTTTTCTCCTATATTGATAGATGTATGTGGAACTCTAAATCAAACACGGTTTGTGCTAGCTTCTTGAAACTTGACACGATAATGTAGTTTCAAGTTCTATCTCTAGGTTTTGTTTCCCCTTGATGTAGCCCTAAGCAGTGACTGGCGAGATACACTGTCCTTGAAAGGGGTTGCCAAGCTTCCCAAAATTACGAATCTCCAGAAATCTCAGCAACTATTTTTTCACCCAAACTGGATGATACTTTCAGGTAATGATCAGTACACTAAGCCCACTTGGTTCCCCAAATTTCGTTCTTCTATGTTGAAGCGTTCGTTTCCAGTAACAGTTTGAATGTTGGCGTTTCACTCTGTTTTCTCCTATATTGATAGATGTATGTGGAACTCTAAATCAAACACGGTTTGTGCTAGCTTTTTGAAACTTGACACGATAATGTAGTTTCAAGTTCTATCTCGAGGTTTTGTTTCCTCTTGATGTAGCCCTAAGCAGTGACTGGCGAGATACACTGTCCTTGAAAGGGGTTGCCAAGCTTCCCAAAATTACGAATCTCCAGAAATCTCAGCAACTATTTTTTCACCCAAACTGGATGATACTTTCAGGTAATGATCAGTACACTAAGCCCACTTGGTTCCCCAAATTTCGTTCTTCTATGTTGAAGCGTTCGTTTCCAGTAACAGTTTTAATGTTGGTGTTTCACTCTGTTTTCTCCTATATTGATAGACGTATGTGGAACTCTAAATCAAACACGGTTTGTGCTAGCTTCTTGAAACTTGACACGATAATGTAGTTTCAAGTTCTGTCTCTAGGTTTTGTTTCCTCTTGATGTAGCCCTAAGCAGTGACTGGCGAGATACACTGTCCTTGAAAGGGGTTGCCAAGCTTCCCAAAATTACGAATCTCCAGAAATCTCAGCAACTATTTTTTCACCCAAACTGGATGATACTTTCAGGTAATGATCAGTACACTAAGCCCACTTGGTTCCCCAAATTTCGTTCTTCTATGTTGAAGCGTTCGTTTCCAGTAACAGTTTGAATGTTGGCGTTTCACTCTGTTTTCTACTATATTGATAGACGTATGTGGAACGCTAAATCAAACACGGTTTGTGCTAGCTTAGTGAAACTTGACACGATAATGTAGTTTCAAGTTCTGTCTCTAGGTTTTGTTTCCTCTTGATGTTGCCCTAAGCAGTGACTGGCGAGATACACTGTCCTTGAAAGGGGTTGCCAAGCTACCCAAAATTACGAATCTCCAGAAATCTCAGCAACTATTTTTTCACCCAAACTGGATAATACTTTCAGGTAATGATCAGTACACTAAGCCCAGTTGGTTCCCCAAATTTCGTTCTTCTATGTTGAAGCGTTCGTTTCCAGTAACAGTTTGAATGTTGGCGTTTCACTCTGTTTTCTCCTATATTGATAGATGTATGTGGAACTCTAAATCAAACACGGTTTGTGCTAGCTTTTTGAAACTTGACACGATAATGTAGTTTCAAGTTCTATCTCGAGGTTTTGTTTCCTCTTGATGTAGCCCTAAGCAGTGACTGGCGAGATACACTGTCCTTGAAAGGGGTTGCCAAGCTTCCCAAAATTACGAATCTCCAGAAATCTCAGCAACTATTTTTTCACCCAAACTGGATGATACTTTCAGGTAATGATCAGTACACTAAGCCCACTTGGTTCCCCAAATTTCGTTCTTCTATGTTGAAGCATTCATTTCCAGTAACAGTTTGAATGTTGGCGTTTCACTCTGTTTCCTCCAATATTGATAGGTGTACGTGGAACTCTAAATCAAACACGGTTTGTGCTAGCTTCTTCAAACTTGACACGATAATGTAGTTTCAAGTTCTGTCTCTAGGTTTTGTTTCCTCTTGATGTAGCCCTAAGCAGTGACTGGCGAGATACACTGTCCTTGAAAGGGGTTGCCAAGCTACCCAAAATTACGAATCTCCAGAAATCTCAGCAACTATTTTTTCACCCAAACTGGATGATACTTTCAGGTAATGATCAGTACACTAAGCCCACTTGGTTCCCCAAATTTCGTTCTTCTATGTTGAAGCGTTCGTTTCCAGTAACAGTTTGAATTTTGGCGTTTCACTCTGTTTCCTCCAATATTGATAGGTGTACGTGGAACTCTAAATCAAACACGGTTTGTGCTAGCTTCTTCAAACTTGACACGATAATGTAGTTTCAAGTTCTGTCTCTAGGTTTTGTTTCCTCTTGATGTAGCCCTAAGCAGTGACTGGCGAGATACACTGTCCTTGAAAGGGGTTGCCAAGCTACCCAAAATTACGAATCTCCAGAAATCTCAGCAACTATTTTTTCACCCAAACTGGATGATACTTTCAGGTAATGATCAGTACACTAAGCCCACTTGGTTCCCCAAATTTCGTTCTTCTATGTTGAAGCGTTCGTTTCCAGTAACAGTTTGAATGTTGGCGTTTCACTCTGTTTTCTCCTATATTGATAGATGTATGTGGAACTCTAAATCAAACACGGTTTGTGCTAGCTTCTTGAAACTTGACACGATAATGTAGTTTCAAGTTCTATCTCTAGGTTTTGTTTCCTCTTGATGTAGCCCTAAGCAGTGACTGGCGAGATACACTGTCCTTGAAAGGGGTTGCCAAGCTTCCCAAAATTACGAATCTCCAGAAATCTCAGCAACTATTTTTTCACCCAAACTGGATGATACTTTCAGGTAATGATCAGTACACTAAGCCCACTTGGTTCCCCAAATTTCGTTCTTCTATGTTGAAGCGTTCGTTTCCAGTAACAGTTTCAATTTTGGCGTTTCACTCTGTTTCCTCCAATATTGATAGGTGTACGTGGAACTCTAAATCAAACACGGTTTGTGCTAGCTTCTTCAAACTTGACACGATAATGTAGTTTCAAGTTCTGTCTCTAGGTTTTATTCCTCTTGATGTAGCCCTAAGCAGTGACTGGCGAGATACACTGTCCTTGAAAGGGGTTGCCAAGCTACCCAAAATTACGAATCTCCAGAAATCTCAGCAACTATTTTTTCACCCAAACTGGATGATACTTTCAGGTAATGATCAGTACACTAAGCCCACTTGGTTCCCCAAATTTCGTTCTTCTATGTTGAAGCGTTCGTTTCCAGTAACAGTTTGAATTTTGGCGTTTCACTCTGTTTTCTCCTATATTGATAGATGTATGTGGAACTCTAAATCAAACACGGTTTGTGCTAGCTTCTTGAAACTTGACACGATAATGTAGTTTCAAGTTCTATCTCTAGGTTTTGTTTCCCCTTGATGTAGCCCTAAGCAGTGACTGGCGAGATACACTGTCCTTGAAAGGGGTTGCCAAGCTTCCCAAAATTACGAATCTCCAGAAATCTCAGCAACTATTTTTTCACCCAAACTGGATGATACTTTCAGGTAATGATCAGTACACTAAGCCCACTTGGTTCCCCAAATTTCGTTCTTCTATGTTGAAGCGTTCGTTTCCAGTAACAGTTTGAATGTTGGCGTTTCACTCTGTTTTCTCCTATATTGATAGATGTATGTGGAACTCTAAATCAAACACGGTTTGTGCTAGCTTTTTGAAACTTGACACGATAATGTAGTTTCAAGTTCTATCTCGAGGTTTTGTTTCCTCTTGATGTAGCCCTAAGCAGTGACTGGCGAGATACACTGTCCTTGAAAGGGGTTGCCAAGCTTCCCAAAATTACGAATCTCCAGAAATCTCAGCAACTATTTTTTCACCCAAACTGGATGATACTTTCAGGTAATGATCAGTACACTAAGCCCACTTGGTTCCCCAAATTTCGTTCTTCTATGTTGAAGCGTTCGTTTCCAGTAACAGTTTTAATGTTGGTGTTTCACTCTGTTTTCTCCTATATTGATAGACGTATGTGGAACTCTAAATCAAACACGGTTTGTGCTAGCTTCTTGAAACTTGACACGATAATGTAGTTTCAAGTTCTGTCTCTAGGTTTTGTTTCCTCTTGATGTAGCCCTAAGCAGTGACTGGCGAGATACACTGTCCTTGAAAGGGGTTGCCAAGCTTCCCAAAATTACGAATCTCCAGAAATCTCAGCAACTATTTTTTCACCCAAACTGGATGATACTTTCAGGTAATGATCAGTACACTAAGCCCACTTGGTTCCCCAAATTTTGTTCTTCTATGTTGAAGCGTTCGTTTCCAGTAACAGTTTGAATGTTGGCGTTTCACTCTGTTTTCTACTATATTGATAGACGTATGTGGAACGCTAAATCAAACACGGTTTGTGCTAGCTTAGTGAAACTTGACACGATAATGTAGTTTCAAGTTCTGTCTCTAGGTTTTGTTTCCTCTTGATGTTGCCCTAAGCAGTGACTGGCGAGATACACTGTCCTTGAAAGGGGTTGCCAAGCTACCCAAAATTACGAATCTCCAGAAATCTCAGCAACTATTTTTTCACCCAAACTGGATAATACTTTCAGGTAATGATCAGTACACTAAGCCCAGTTGGTTCCCCAAATTTCGTTCTTCTATGTTGAAGCGTTCGTTTCCAGTAACAGTTTGAATTTTGGCGTTTCACTCTGTTTTCTCCTATATTGATAGATGTATGTGGAACTCTAAATCAAACACGGTTTGTGCTAGCTTCTTGAAACTTGACACGATAATATAGTTTCAAGTTCTATCTCTAGGTTTTGTTTCCTCTTGATGTAGCCCTAAGCAGTGACTGGCGAGATACACTGTCCTTGAAAGGGGTTGCCAAGCTTCCCAAAATTACGAATCTCCAGAAATCTCAGCAACTATTTTTTCACCCAAACTGGATGATACTTTCAGGTAATGATCAGTACACTAAGCCCACTTGGTTCCCCAAATTTCGTTCTTCTATGTTGAAGCATTCGTTTCCAGTAACAGTTTGAATGTTGGCGTTTCACTCTGTTTTCTCCTATATTGATAGATGTATGTGGAACTCTAAATCAAACACGGTTTGTGCTAGCTTTTTGAAACTTGACACGATAATGTAGTTTCAAGTTCTATCTCGAGGTTTTGTTTCCTCTTGATGTAGCCCTAAGCAGTGACTGGCGAGATACACTGTCCTTGAAAGGGGTTGCCAAGCTTCCCAAAATTACGAATCTCCAGAAATCTCAGCAACTATTTTTTCACCCAAACTGGATGATACTTTCAGGTAATGATCAGTACACTAAGCCCACTTGGTTCCCCAAATTTCGTTCTTCTATGTTGAAGCATTCATTTCCAGTAACAGTTTGAATGTTGGCGTTTCACTCTGTTTCCTCCAATATTGATAGGTGTACGTGGAACTCTAAATCAAACACGGTTTGTGCTAGCTTCTTCAAACTTGACACGATAATGTAGTTTCAAGTTCTGTCTCTAGGTTTTGTTTCCTCTTGATGTAGCCCTAAGCAGTGACTGGCGAGATACACTGTCCTTGAAAGGGGTTGCCAAGCTACCCAAAATTACGAATCTCCAGAAATCTCAGCAACTATTTTTTCACCCAAACTGGATGATACTTTCAGGTAATGATCAGTACACTAAGCCCACTTGGTTCCCCAAATTTCGTTCTTCTATGTTGAAGCGTTCGTTTCCAGTAACAGTTTGAATGTTGGCGTTTCACTCTGTTTTCTCCTATATTGATAGATGTATGTGGAACTCTAAATCAAACACGGTTTGTGCTAGCTTCTTGAAACTTGACACGATAATGTAGTTTCAAGTTCTATCTCTAGGTTTTGTTTCCTCTTGATGTAGCCCTAAGCAGTGACTGGAGAGATACACTGTCCTTGAAAGGGGTTGCCAAGCTTCCCAAAATTACGAATCTCCAGAAATCTCAGCAACTATTTTTTCACCCAAACTGGATGATACTTTCAGGTAATGATCAGTACACTAAGCCCAGTTGGTTCCCCAAATTTCGTTCTTCTATGTTGAAGCGTTCGTTTCCAGTAACAGTTTGAATTTTGGCGTTTCACTCTGTTTTCTCCTATATTGATAGATGTATGTGGAACTCTAAATCAAACACGGTTTGTGCTAGCTTCTTGAAACTTGACACGATAATGTAGTGTCAAGTTCTATCTCTAGGTTTTGTTTCCTCTTGATGTAGCCCTAAGCAGTGACTGGCGAGATACACTGTCCTTGAAAGGGGTTGCCAAGCTTCCCAAAATTACGAATCTCCAGAAATCTCAGCAACTATTTTTTCACCCAAACTGGATGATACTTTCAGGTAATGATCAGTACACTAAGCCCACTTGGTTCCCCAAATTTCGTTCTTCTATGTTGAAGCGTTCGTTTCCAGTAACAGTTTCAATTTTGGCGTTTCACTCTGTTTCCTCCAATATTGATAGGTGTACGTGGAACTCTAAATCAAACACGGTTTGTGCTAGCTTCTTCAAACTTGACACGATAATGTAGTTTCAAGTTCTGTCTCTAGGTTTTGTTTCCTCTTGATGTAGCCCTAAGCAGTGACTGGCGAGATACACTGTCCTTGAAAGGGGTTGCCAAGCTACCCAAAATTACGAATCTCCAGAAATCTCAGCAACTATTTTTTCACCCAAACTGGATGATACTTTCAGGTAATGATCAGTACACTAAGCCCACTTGGTTCCCCAAATTTCGTTCTTCTATGTTGACGCGTTCGTTTCCAGTAACAGTTTGAATTTTGGCGTTTCACTCTGTTTTCTCCTATATTGATAGATGTATGTGGAACTCTAAATCAAACACGGTTTGTGCTAGCTTCTTGAAACTTGACACGATAATGTAGTTTCAAGTTCTATCTCTAGGTTTTGTTTCCCCTTGATGTAGCCCTAAGCAGTGACTGGCGAGATACACTGTCCTTGAAAGGGGTTGCCAAGCTTCCCAAAATTACGAATCTCCAGAAATCTCAGCAACTATTTTTTCACCCAAACTGGATGATACTTTCAGGTAATGATCAGTACACTAAGCCCACTTGGTTCCCCAAATTTCGTTCTTCTATGTTGAAGCGTTCGTTTCCAGTAACAGTTTGAATGTTGGCGTTTCACTCTGTTTTCTCCTATATTGATAGATGTATGTGGAACTCTAAATCAAACACGGTTTGTGCTAGCTTTTTGAAACTTGACACGATAATGTAGTTTCAAGTTCTATCTCGAGGTTTTGTTTCCTCTTGATGTAGCCCTAAGCAGTGACTGGCGAGATACACTGTCCTTGAAAGGGGTTGCCAAGCTTCCCAAAATTACGAATCTCCAGAAATCTCAGCAACTATTTTTTCACCCAAACTGGATGATACTTTCAGGTAATGATCAGTACACTAAGCCCACTTGGTTCCCCAAATTTCGTTCTTCTATGTTGAAGCGTTCGTTTCCAGTAACAGTTTTAATGTTGGCGTTTCACTCTGTTTTCTCCTATATTGATAGACGTATGTGGAACTCTAAATCAAACACGGTTTGTGCTAGCTTCTTGAAACTTGACACTATAATGTAGTTTCAAGTTCTGTCTCTAGGTTTTGTTTCCTCTTGATGTAGCCCTAAGCAGTGACTGGCGAGATACACTGTCCTTGAAAGGGGTTGCCAAGCTTCCCAAAATTACGAATCTCCAGAAATCTCAGCAACTATTTTTTCACCCAAACTGGATGATACTTTCAGGTAATGATCAGTACACTAAGCCCACTTGGTTCCCCAAATTTCGTTCTTCTATGTTGAAGCGTTCGTTTCCAGTAACAGTTTGAATGTTGGCGTTTCACTCTGTTTTCTACTATATTGATAGACGTATGTGGAACGCTAAATCAAACACGGTTTGTGCTAGCTTAGTGAAACTTGACACGATAATGTAGTTTCAAGTTCTGTCTCTAGGTTTTGTTTCCTCTTGATGTTGCCCTAAGCAGTGACTGGCGAGATACACTGTCCTTGAAAGGGGTTGCCAAGCTACCCAAAATTACGAATCTCCAGAAATCTCAGCAACTATTTTTTCACCCAAACTGGATAATACTTTCAGGTAATGATCAGTACACTAAGCCCAGTTGGTTCCCCAAATTTCGTTCTTCTATGTTGAAGCGTTCGTTTCCAGTAACAGTTTGAATTTTGGCGTTTCACTCTGTTTTCTCCTATATTGATAGATGTATGTGGAACTCTAAATCAAACACGGTTTGTGCTAGCTTCTTGAAACTTGACACGATAATATAGTTTCAAGTTCTATCTCTAGGTTTTGTTTCCTCTTGATGTAGCCCTAAGCAGTGACTGGCGAGATACACTGTCCTTGAAAGGGGTTGCCAAGCTTCCCAAAATTACGAATCTCCAGAAATCTCAGCAACTATTTTTTCACCCAAACTGGATGATACTTTCAGGTAATGATCAGTACACTAAGCCCACTTGGTTCCCCAAATTTCGTTCTTCTATGTTGAAGCGTTCGTTTCCAGTAACAGTTTCAATTTTGGCGTTTCACTCTGTTTCCTCCAATATTGATAGGTGTACGTGGAACTCTAAATCAAACACGGTTTGTGCTAGCTTCTTCAAACTTGACACGATAATGTAGTTTCAAGTTCTGTCTCTAGGTTTTGTTTCCTCTTGATGTAGCCCTAAGCAGTGACTGGCGAGATACACTGTCCTTGAAAGGGGTTGCCAAGCTACCCAAAATTACGAATCTCCAGAAATCTCAGCAACTATTCTTTCACCCAAACTGGATGATACTTTCAGGTAATGATCAGTACACTAAGCCCACTTGGTTCCCCAAATTTCGTTCTTCTATGTTGAAGCGTTCGTTTCCAGTAACAGTTTGAATGTTGGCGTTTCACTCTGTTTTCTCCTATATTGATAGATGTATGTGGAACTCTAAATCAAACACGGTTTGTGCTAGCTTCTTGAAACTTGACACGATAATGTAGTTTCAAGTTGTATCTCTAGGTTTTGTTTCCTCTTGATGTAGCCCTAAGCAGTGACTGGCGAGATACACTGTCCTTGAAAGGGGTTGCCAAGCTTCCCAAAATTACGAATCTCCAGAAATCTCAGCAACTATTTTTTCACCCAAACTGGATGATACTTTCAGGTAATGATCAGTACACTAAGCCCACTTGGTTCCCCAAATTTCGTTCTTCTATGTTGAAGCGTTCGTTTCCAGTAACAGTTTCAATTTTGGCGTTTCACTCTGTTTCCTCCAATATTGATAGGTGTACGTGGAACTCTAAATCAAACACGGTTTGTGCTAGCTTCTTCAAACTTGACACGATAATGTAGTTTCAAGTTCTGTCTCTAGGTTTTGTTTCCTCTTGATGTAGCCCTAAGCAGTGACTGGCGAGATACACTGTCCTTGAAACGGGTTGCCAAGCTACCCAAAATTACGAATCTCCAGAAATCTCAGCAACTATTTTTTCACCCAAACTGGATGATACTTTCAGGTAATGATCAGTACACTAAGCCCACTTGGTTCCCCAAATTTCGTTCTTCTATGTTGAAGCGTTCGTTTCCAGTAACAGTTTGAATGTTGGCGTTTCACTCTGTTTTCTCCTATATTGATAGATGTATGTGGAACTCTAAATCAAACACGGTTTGTGCTAGCTTCTTCAAACTTGACACGATAATGTAGTTTCAAGTTCTATCTCTAGGTTTTGTTTCCTCTTGATGTAGCCCTAAGCAGTGACTGGCGAGATACACTGACCTTGAAAGGGGTTGCCAAGCTTCCCAAAATTACGAATCTCCAGAAATCTCAGCAACTGTTTTTTCACCCAAACTGGATGATACTTTCAGGTAATGATCAGTACACTAAGCCCAGTTGGTTCCCCAAATTTCGTTCTTCTATGTTGAAGCGTTCGTTTCCAGTAACAGTTTGAATGTTGGCGTTTCACTCTGTTTTCTCCTATATTGATAGATGTATGTGGAACTCTAAATCAAACACGGTTTGTGCTAGCTTCTTGAAACTTGACACGATAATGTAGTGTCAAGTTCTATCTCTAGGTTTTGTTTCCTCTTGATGTAGCCCTAAGCAGTGACTGGCGAGATACACTGTCCTTGAAAGGGGTTGCCAAGCTTCCCAAAATTACGAATCTCCAGAAATCTCAGCAACTATTTTTTCACCCAAACTGGATGATACTTTCAGGTAATGATCAGTACACTAAGCCCACTTGGTTCCCCAAATTTCGTTCTTCTATGTTGAAGCGTTCGTTTCCAGTAACAGTTTGAATTTTGGCGTTTCACTCTGTTTCCTCCAATATTGATAGGTGTACGTGGAACTCTAAATCAAACACGGTTTGTGCTAGCTTCTTCAAACTTGACACGATAATGTAGTTTCAAGTTCTGTCTCTAGGTTTTGTTTCCTCTTGATGTAGCCCTAAGCAGTGACTGGCGAGATACACTGTCCTTGAAAGGGGTTGCCAAGCTACCCAAAATTACGAATCTCCAGAAATCTCAGCAACTATTTTTTCACCCAAACTGGATGATACTTTCAGGTAATGATCAGTACACTAAGCCCACTTGGTTCCCCAAATTTCGTTCTTCTATGTTGAAGCGTTCGTTTCCAGTAACAGTTTGAATGTTGGTGTTTCACTCTGTTTTCTCCTATATTGATAGATGTATGTGGAACTCTAAATCAAACACGGTTTGTGCTAGCTTCTTGAAACTTGACACGATAATATAGTTTCAAGTTCTATCTCTAGGTTTTGTTTCCTCTTGATGTAGCCCTAAGCAGTGACTGGCGAGATACACTGTCCTTGAAAGGGGTTGCCAAGCTTCCCAAAATTACGAATCTCCAGAAATCTCAGCAACTATTTTTTCACCCAAACTGGATGATACTTTCAGGTAATGATCAGTACACTAAGCCCACTTGGTTCCCCAAATTTCGTTCTTCTATGTTGAAGCGTTCGTTTCCAGTAACAGTTTCAATTTTGGCGTTTCACTCTGTTTCCTCCAATATTGATAGGTGTACGTGGAACTCTAAATCAAACACGGTTTGTGCTAGCTTCTTCAAACTTGACACGATAATGTAGTTTCAAGTTCTGTCTCTAGGTTTTGTTTCCTCTTGATGTAGCCCTAAGCAGTGACTGGCGAGATACACTGTCCTTGAAAGGGGTTGCCAAGCTACCCAAAATTACGAATCTCCAGAAATCTCAGCAACTATTTTTTCACCCAAACTGGATGATACTTTCAGGTAATGATCAGTACACTAAGCCCACTTGGTTCCCCAAATTTCGTTCTTCTATGTTGAAGCGTTCGTTTCCAGTAACAGTTTGAATTTTGGCGTTTCACTCTGTTTTCTCCTATATTGATAGATGTATGTGGAACTCTAAATCAAACACGGTTTGTGCTAGCTTCTTGAAACTTGACACGATAATGTAGTTTCAAGTTCTATCTCTAGGTTTTGTTTCCTCTTGATGTAGCCCTAAGCAGTGACTGGCGAGATACACTGTCCTTGAAAGGGGTTGCCAAGCTTCCCAAAATTACGAATCTCCAGAAATCTCAGCAACTATTTTTTCACCCAAACTGGATGATACATTCAGGTAATGATCAGTACACTAAGCCCACTTGGTTCCCCAAATTTCGTTCTTCTATGTTGAAGCGTTCGTTTCCAGTAACAGTTTGAATGTTGGCGTTTCACTCTGTTTTCTCCTATATTGATAGATGTATGTGGAACTCTAAATCAAACACGGTTTGTGCTAGCTTTTTGAAACTTGACACGATAATGTAGTTTCAAGTTCTATCTCGAGGTTTTGTTTCCTCTTGATGTAGCCCTAAGCAGTGACTGGCGAGATACACTGTCCTTGAAAGGGGTTGCCAAGCTTCCCAAAATTACGAATCTCCAGAAATCTCAGCAACTATTTTTTCACCCAAACTGGATGATACTTTCAGGTAATGATCAGTACACTAAGCCCACTTGGTTCCCCAAATTTCGTTCTTCTATGTTGAACCGTTCGTTTCCAGTAACAGTTTGAATGTTGGCGTTTCACTCTGTTTTCTCCTATATTGATAGACGTATGTGGAACTCTAAATCAAACACGGTTTGTGCTAGCTTCTTGAAACTTGACACGATAATGTAGTTTCAAGTTCTGTCTCTAGGTTTTGTTTCCTCTTGATGTAGCCCTAAGCAGTGACTGGCGAGATACACTGTCCTTGAAAGGGGTTGCCAAGCTACCCAAAATTACGAATCTCCAGAAATCTCAGCAACTATTTTTTCACCCAAACTGGATGATACTTTCAGGTAATGATCAGTACACTAAGCCCACTTGGTTCCCCAAATTTGGTTCTTCTATGTTGAAGCGTTCGTTTCCAGTAACAGTTTGAATTTTGGCGTTTCACTCTGTTTCCTCCAATATTGATAGGTGTACGTGGAACTCTAAATCAAACACGGTTTGTGCTAGCTTCTTCAAACTTGACACGATAATGTAGTTTCAAGTTCTGTCTCTAGGTTTTGTTTCCTCTTGATGTAGCCCTAAGCAGTGACTGGCAAGATACACTGTCCTTGAAAGGGGTTGCCAAGCTACCCAAAATTACGAATCTCCAGAAATCTCAGCAACTATTTTTTCACCCAAACTGGATGATACTTTCAGGTAATGATCAGTACACTAAGCCCACTTGGTTCCCCAAATTTCGTTCTTCTATGTTGAAGCGTTCGTTTCCAGTAACAGTTTGAATGTTGGCGTTTCACTCTGTTTTCTCCTATATTGATAGATGTATGTGGAACTCTAAATCAAACACGGTTTGTGCTAGCTTCTTGAAACTTGACACGATAATGTAGTTTCAAGTTCTATCTCTAGGTTTTGTTTCCTCTTGATGTAGCCCTAAGCAGTGACTGGCGAGATACACTGTCCTTGAAAGGGGTTGCCAAGCTTCCCAAAATTACGAATCTCCAGAAATCTCAGCAACTATTTTTTCACCCAAACTGGATGATACTTTCAGGTAATGATCAGTACACTAAGCCCAGTTGGTTCCCCAAATTTCGTTCTTCTATGTTGAAGCGTTCGTTTCCAGTAACAGTTTGAATTTTGGCGTTTCACTCTGTTTTCTCCTATATTGATAGATTTATGTGGAACTCTAAATCAAACACGGTTTGTGCTAGCTTCTTGAAACTTGACACGATAATGTAGTTTCAAGTTCTATCTCTAGGTTTTGTTTCCTCTTGATGTAGCCCTAAGCAGTGACTGGCGAGATACACTGTCCTTGAAAGGGGTTGCCAAGCTTCCCAAAATTACGAATCTCCAGAAATCTCAGCAACTATTTTTTCACCCAAACTGGATGATACTTTCAGGTAATGATCAGTACACTAAGCCCACTTGGTTCCCCAAATTTCGTTCTTCTATGTTGAAGCGTTCGTTTCCAGTAACAGTTTCAATTTTGGCGTTTCACTCTGTTTCCTCCAATATTGATAGGTGTACGTGGAACTCTAAATCAAACACGGTTTGTGCTAGCTTCTTCAAACTTGACACGATAATGTAGTTTCAAGTTCTGTCTCTAGGTTTTGTTTCCTCTTGATGTAGCCCTAAGCAGTGACTGGCGAGATACACTGTCCTTGAAAGGGGTTGCCAAGCTACCCAAAATTACGAATCTCCAGAAATCTCAGCAACTATTTTTTCACCCAAACTGGATGATACTTTCAGGTAATGATCAGTACACTAAGCCCACTTGGTTCCCCAAATTTCGTTCTTCTATGTTGAAGCGTTCGTTTCCAGTAACAGTTTGAATTTTGGCGTTTCACTCTGTTTTCTCCTATATTGATAGATGTATGTGGAACTCTAAATCAAACACGGTTTGTGCTAGCTTCTTGAAACTTGACACGATAATGTAGTTTCAAGTTCTATCTCTAGGTTTTGTTTCCCCTTGATGTAGCCCTAAGCAGTGACTGGCGAGATACACTGTCCTTGAAAGGGGTTGCCAAGCTTCCCAAAATTACGAATCTCCAGAAATCTCAGCAACTATTTTTTCACCCAAACTGGATGATACTTTCAGGTAATGATCAGTACACTAAGCCCACTTGGTTCCCCAAATTTCGTTCTTCTATGTTGAAGCGTTCATTTCCAGTAACAGTTTGAATGTTGGCGTTTCACTCTGTTTTCTCCTATATTGATAGATGTATGTGGAACTCTAAATCAAACACGGTTTGTGCTAGCTTTTTGAAACTTGACACGATAATGTAGTTTCAAGTTCTATCTCGAGGTTTTGTTTCCTCTTGATGTAGCCCTAAGCAGTGACTGGCGAGATACACTGTCCTTGAAAGGGGTTGCCAAGCTTCCCAAAATTACGAATCTCCAGAAATCTCAGAAACTATTTTTTCACCCAAACTGGATGATACTTTCAGGTAATGATCAGTACACTAAGCCCACTTGGTTCCCCAAATTTCGTTCTTCTATGTTGAAGCGTTCGTTTCCAGTAACAGTTTGAATGTTGGCGTTTCACTCTGTTTTCTACTATATTGATAGACGTATGTGGAACGCTAAATCAAACACGGTTTGTGCTAGCTTCGTGAAACTTGACACGATAATGTAGTTTCAAGTTCTGTCTCTAGGTTTTGTTTCCTCTTGATGTTGCCCTAAGCAGTGACTGGCGAGATACACTGTCCTTGAAAGGGGTTGCCAAGCTACCCAAAATTACGAATCTCCAGAAATCTCAGCAACTATTTTTTCACCCAAACTGGATGATACTTTCAGGTAATGATCAGTACACTAAGCCCAGTTGGTTCCCCAAATTTCGTTCTTCTATGTTGAAGCGTTCGTTTCCAGTAACAGTTTGAATTTTGGCGTTTCACTCTGTTTTCTCCTATATTGATAGATGTATGTGGAACTCTAAATCAAACACGGTTTGTGCTAGCTTCTTGAAACTTGACACGATAATATAGTTTCAAGTTCTATCTCTAGGTTTTGTTTCCTCTTGATGTAGCCCTAAGCAGTGACTGGCGAGATACACTGTCCTTGAAAGGGGTTGCCAAGCTTCCCAAAATTACGAATCTCCAGAAATCTCAGCAACTATTTTTTCACCCAAACTGGATGATACTTTCAGGTAATGATCAGTACACTAAGCCCACTTGGTTCCCCAAATTTCATTCTTCTATGTTGAAGCGTTCGTTTCCAGTAACAGTTTCAATTTTGGCGTTTCACTCTGTTTCCTCCAATATTGATAGGTGTACGTGGAACTCTAAATCAAACACGGTTTGTGCTAGCTTCTTCAAACTTGACACGATAATGTAGTTTCAAGTTCTGTCTCTAGGTTTTGTTTCCTCTTGATGTAGCCCTAAGCAGTGACTGGCGAGATACACTGTCCTTGAAAGGGGTTGCCAAGCTACCCAAAATTACGAATCTCCAGAAATCTCAGCAACTATTTTTTCACCCAAACTGGATGATACTTTCAGGTAATGATCAGTACACTAAGCCCACTTGGTTCCCCAAATTTCGTTCTTCTATGTTGAAGCGTTCGTTTCCAGTAACAGTTTGAATTTTGGCGTTTCACTCTGTTTTCTCCTATATTGATAGATGTATGTGGAACTCTAAATCAAACACGGTTTGTGCTAGCTTCTTGAAACTTGACACGATAATGTAGTTTCAAGTTCTATCTCTAGGTTTTGTTTCCTCTTGATGTAGCCCTAAGCAGTGACTGGCGAGATACACTGTCCTTGAAAGGGGTTGCCAAGCTACCCAAAATTACGAATCTCCAGAAATCTCAGCAACTATTTTTTCACCCAAACTGGATGATACTTTCAGGTAATGATCAGTACACTAAGCCCACTTGGTTCCCCAAATTTCGTTCTTCTATGTTGAAGCGTTCGTTTCCAGTAACAGTTTGAATGTTGGCGTTTCACTCTGTTTTCTCCTATATTGATAGATGTATGTGGAACTCTAAATCAAACACGGTTTGTGCTAGCTTTTTGAAACTTGACACGATAATGTAGTTTCAAGTTCTATCTCGAGGTTTTGTTTCCTCTTGATGTAGCCCTAAGCAGTGACTGGCGAGATACACTGTCCTTGAAAGGGGTTGCCAAGCTTCCCAAAATTACGAATCTCCAGAAATCTCAGCAACTATTTTTTTCACCCAAACTGGATGATACTTTCAGGTAATGATCAGTACACTAAGCCCACTTGGTTCCCCAAATTTCGTTCTTCTATGTTGAACCGTTCGTTTCCAGTAACAGTTTGAATGTTGGCGTTTCACTCTGTTTTCTCCTATATTGATAGACGTATGTGGAACTCTAAATCAAACACGGTTTGTGCTAGCTTCTTGAAACTTGACACGATAATGTAGTTTCAAGTTCTGTCTCTAGGTTTTGTTTCCTCTTGATGTAGCCCTAAGCAGTAACTGGCGAGATACACTGTCCTTGAAAGGGGTTGCCAAGCTACCCAAAATTACGAATCTCCAGAAATCTCAGCAACTATTTTTTCACCCAAACTGGATGATACTTTCAGGTAATGATCAGTACACTAAGCCCACTTGGTTCCCCAAATTTGGTTCTTCTATGTTGAAGCGTTCGTTTCCAGTAACAGTTTCAATTTTGGCGTTTCACTCTGTTTCCTCCAATATTGATAGGTGTACGTGGAACTCTAAATCAAACACGGTTTGTGCTAGCTTCTTCAAACTTGACACGATAATGTAGTTTCAAGTTCTGTCTCTAGGTTTTGTTTCCTCTTGATGTAGCCCTAAGCAGTGACTGGCGAGATACACTGTCCTTGAAAGGGGTTGCCAAGCTACCCAAAATTACGAATCTCCAGAAATCTCAGCAACTATTTTTTCACCCAAACTGGATGATACTTTCAGGTAATGATCAGTACACTAAGCCCACTTGGTTCCCCAAATTTCGTTCTTCTATGTTGAAGCGTTCGTTTCCAGTAACAGTTTGAATGTTGGCGTTTCACTCTGTTTTCTCCTATATTGATAGATGTATGTGGAACTCTAAATCAAACACGGTTTGTGCTAGCTTCTTGAAACTTGACACGATAATGTAGTTTCAAGTTCTATCTCTAGGTTTTGTTTCCTCTTGATGTAGCCCTAAGCAGTGACTGGCGAGATACACTGTCCTTGAAAGGGGTTGCCAAGCTTCCCAAAATTACGAATCTCCAGAAATCTCAGCAACTATTTTTTCACCCAAACTGGATGATACTTTCAGGTAATGATCAGTACACTAAGCCCACTTGGTTCCCCAAATTTCGTTCTTCTATGTTGAAGCGTTCGTTTCCAGTAACAGTTTGAATTTTGGCGTTTCACTCTGTTTTCTCCTATATTGATAGATGTATGTGGAACTCTAAATCAAACACGGTTTGTGCTAGCTTCTTGAAACTTGACACGATAATGTAGTTTCAAGTTCTATCTCTAGGTTTTGTTTCCTCTTGATGTAGCCCTAAGCAGTGACTGGCGAGATACACTGTCCTTGAAAGGGGTTGCCAAGCTTCCCAAAATTACGAATCTCCAGAAATCTCAGCAACTATTTTTTCACCCAAACTGGATGATACTTTCAGGTAATGATCAGTACACTAAGCCCACTTGGTTCCCCAAATTTCGTTCTTCTATGTTGAAGCGTTCGTTTCCAGTAACAGTTTCAATTTTGGCGTTTCACTCTGTTTCCTCCAATATTGATAGGTGTACGTGGAACTCTAAATCAAACACGGTTTGTGCTAGCTTCTTCAAACTTGACACGATAATGTAGTTTCAAGTTCTGTCTCTAGGTTTTGTTTCCTCTTGATGTAGCCCTAAGCAGTGACTGGCGAGATACACTGTCCTTGAAAGGGGTTGCCAAGCTACCCAAAATTACGAATCTCCAGAAATCTCAGCAACTATTTTTTCACCCAAACTGGATGATACTTTCAGGTAATGATCAGTACACTAAGCCCACTTGGTTCCCCAAATTTCGTTCTTCTATGTTGAAGCGTTCGTTTCCAGTAACAGTTTGAATTTTGGCGTTTCACTCTGTTTTCTCCTATATTGATAGATGTATGTGGAACTCTAAATCAAACACGGTTTGTGCTAGCTTCTTGAAACTTGACACGATAATGTAGTTTCAAGTTCTATCTCTAGGTTTTGTTTCCCCTTGATGTAGCCCTAAGCAGTGACTGGCGAGATACACTGTCCTTGAAAGGGGTTGCCAAGCTTCCCAAAATTACGAATCTCCAGAAATCTCAGCAACTATTTTTTCACCCAAACTGGATGATACTTTCAGGTAATGATCAGTACACTAAGCCCACTTGGTTCCCCAAATTTCGTTCTTCTATGTTGAAGCGTTCGTTTCCAGTAACAGTTTGAATGTTGGCGTTTTACTCTGTTTTCTCCTATATTGATAGATGTATGTGGAACTCTAAATCAAACACGGTTTGTGCTAGCTTTTTGAAACTTGACACGATAATGTAGTTTCAAGTTCTATCTCGAGGTTTTGTTTCCTCTTGATGTAGCCCTAAGCAGTGACTGGCGAGATACACTGTCCTTGAAAGGGGTTGCCAAGCTTCCCAAAATTACGAATCTCCAGAAATCTCAGAAACTATTTTTTCACCCAAACTGGATGATACTTTCAGGTAATGATCAGTACACTAAGCCCACTTGGTTCCCCAAATTTCGTTCTTCTATGTTGAAGCGTTCGTTTCCAGTAACAGTTTGAATGTTGGCGTTTCACTCTGTTTTCTCCTATATTGATAGATGTATGTGGAACTCTAAATCAAACACGGTTTGTGCTAGCTTCTTGAAACTTGACACGATAATGTAGTTTCAAGTTCTATCTCTAGGTTTTGTTTCCTCTTGATGTAGCCCTAAGCAGTGACTGGCGAGATACACTGTCCTTGAAAGGGGTTGCCAAGCTTCCCAAAATTACGAATCTCCAGAAATCTCAGCAACTATTTTTTCACCCAAACTGGATGATACTTTCAGGTAATGATCAGTACACTAAGCCCACTTGGTTCCCCAAATTTCGTTCTTCTATGTTGAAGCGTTCGTTTCCAGTAACAGTTTGAATTTTGGCGTTTCACTCTGTTTTCTCCTATATTGATAGATGTATGTGGAACTCTAAATCAAACACGGTTTGTGCTAGCTTCTTGAAACTTGACACGATAGTGTAGTTTCAAGTTCTATCTCTAGGTTTTGTTTCCTCTTGATGTAGCCCTAAGCAGTGACTGGCGAGATACACTGTCCTTGAAAGGGGTTGCCAAGCTTCCCAAAATTACGAATCTCCAGAAATCTCAGCAACTATTTTTTCACCCAAACTGGATGATACTTTCAGGTAATGATCAGTACACTAAGCCCACTTGGTTCCCCAAATTTCGTTCTTCTATGTTGAAGCGTTCGTTTCCAGTAACAGTTTCAATTTTGGCGTTTCACTCTGTTTCCTCCAATATTGATAGGTGTACGTGGAACTCTAAATCAAACACGGTTTGTGCTAGCTTCTTCAAACTTGACACGATAATGTAGTTTCAAGTTCTGTCTCTAGGTTTTGTTTCCTCTTGATGTAGCCCTAAGCAGTGACTGGCGAGATACACTGTCCTTGAAAGGGGTTGCCAAGCTACCCAAAATTACGAATCTCCAGAAATCTCAGCAACTATTTTTTCACCCAAACTGGATGATACTTTCAGGTAATGATCAGTACACTAAGCCCACTTGGTTCCCCAAATTTCGTTCTTCTATGTTGAAGCGTTCGTTTCCAGTAACAGTTTGAATTTTGGCGTTTCACTCTGTTTTCTCCTATATTGATAGATGTATGTGGAACTCTAAATCAAACACGGTTTGTGCTAGCTTCTTGAAACTTGACACGATAATGTAGTTTCAAGTTCTATCTCTAGGTTTTGTTTCCCCTTGATGTAGCCCTAAGCAGTGACTGGCGAGATACACTGTCCTTGAAAGGGGTTGCCAAGCTTCCCAAAATTACGAATCTCCAGAAATCTCAGCAACTATTTTTTCACCCAAACTGGATGATACTTTCAGGTAATGATCAGTACACTAAGCCCACTTGGTTCCCCAAATTTCGTTCTTCTATGTTGAAGCGTTCGTTTCCAGTAACAGTTTGAATGTTGGCGTTTTACTCTGTTTTCTCCTATATTGATAGATGTATGTGGAACTCTAAATCAAACACGGTTTGTGCTAGCTTTTTGAAACTTGACACGATAATGTAGTTTCAAGTTCTATCTCGAGGTTTTGTTTCCTCTTGATGTAGCCCTAAGCAGTGACTGGCGAGATACACTGTCCTTGAAAGGGGTTGCCAAGCTTCCCAAAATTACGAATCTCCAGAAATCTCAGAAACTATTTTTTCACCCAAACTGGATGATACTTTCAGGTAATGATCAGTACACTAAGCCCACTTGGTTCCCCAAATTTCGTTCTTCTATGTTGAAGCGTTCGTTTCCAGTAACAGTTTGAATGTTGGCGTTTCACTCTGTTTTCTACTATATTGATAGACGTATGTGGAACGCTAAATCAAACACGGTTTGTGCTAGCTTCGTGAAACTTGACACGATAATGTAGTTTCAAGTTCTGTCTCTAGGTTTTGTTTCCTCTTGATGTAGCCCTAAGCAGTGACTGGCGAGATACACTGTCCTTGAAAGGGGTTGCCAAGCTACCCAAAATTACGAATCTCCAGAAATCTCAGCAACTATTTTTTCACCCAAACTGGATGATACTTTCAGGTAATGATCAGTACACTAAGCCCACTTGGTTCCCCAAATTTCGTTCTTCTATGTTGAAGCGTTTGTTTCCAGTAACAGTTTGAATTTTGGCGTTTCACTCTGTTTTCTCCTATATTGATAGATGTATGTGGAACTCTAAATCAAACACGGTTTGTGCTAGCTTCTTGAAACTTGACACGATAATGTAGTTTCAAGTTCTATCTCTAGGTTTTGTTTCCTCTTGATGTAGCCCTAAGCAGTGACTGGCGAGATACACTGTCCTTGAAAGGGGTTGCCAAGCTTCCCAAAATTACGAATCTCCAGAAATCTCAGCAACTATTTTTTCACCCAAACTGGATGATACTTTCAGGTAATGATCAGTACACTAAGCCCACTTGGTTCCCCAAATTTCGTTCTTCTATGTTGAAGCGTTCGTTTCCAGTAACAGTTTGAATTTTGGCGTTTCACTCTGTTTTCTCCTATATTGATAGATGTATGTGGAACTCTAAATCAAACACGGTTTGTGCTAGCTTTTTGAAACTTGACACGATAATGTAGTTTCAAGTTCTATCTCGAGGTTTTGTTTCCTCTTGATGTAGCCCTAAGCAGTGACTGGCGAGATACACTGTCCTTGAAAGGGGTTGCCAAGCTTCCCAAAATTACGAATCTCCAGAAATCTCAGCAACTATTTTTTCACCCAAACTGGATGATACTTTCAGGTAATGATCAGTACACTAAGCCCACTTGGTTCCCCAAATTTCGTTCTTCTATGTTGAAGCGTTCGTTTCCAGTAACAGTTTGAATGTTGGCGTTTCACTCTGTTTTCTCCTATATTGATAGACGTATGTGGAACTCTAAATCAAACACGGTTTGTGCTAGCTTCTTGAAACTTGACACGATAATGTAGTTTCAAGTTCTGTCTCTAGGTTTTGTTTCCTCTTGATGTAGCCCTAAGCAGTGACTGGCGAGATACACTGTCCTTGAAAGGAGTTGCCAAGCTTCCCAAAATTACGAATCTCCAGAAATCTCAGCAACTATTTTTTCACCCAAACTGGATGATACTTTCAGGTAATGATCAGTACACTAAGCCCACTTGGTTCCCCAAATTTCGTTCTTCTATGTTGAAGCGTTCGTTTCCAGTAACAGTTTGAATTTTGGCGTTTCACTCTGTTTTCTCCTATATTGATAGATTTATGTGGAACTCTAAATCAAACACGGTTTGTGCTAGCTTCTTGAAACTTGACACGATAATGTAGTTTCAAGTTCTATCTCTAGGTTTTGTTTCCTCTTGATGTAGCCCTAAGCAGTGACTAGCGAGATACACTGTCCTTGAAAGGGGTTGCCAAGCTTCCCAAAATTACGAATCTCCAGAAATCTCAGCAACTATTTTTTCACCCAAACTGGATGATACTTTCAGGTAATGATCAGTACACTAAGCCCAGTTGGTTCCCCAAATTTCGTTCTTCTATGTTGAAGCGTTCGTTTCTAGTAACAGTTTGAATGTTGGCGTTTCACTCTGTTTTCTCCTATATTGATAGATGTATGTGGAACTCTAAATCAAACACGGTTTGTGCTAGCTTCTTGAAACTTGACACGATAATATAGTTTCAAGTTCTATCTCGAGGTTTTGTTTCCTCTTGATGTAGCCCTAAGCAGTGACTGGCGAGATACACTGTCCTTGAAAGGGGTTGCCAAGCTTCCCAAAATTACGAATCTCCAGAAATCTCAGCAACTATTTTTTCACCCAAACTGGATGATACTTTCAGGTAATGATCAGTACACTAAGCCCACTTGGTTCCCCAAATTTCGTTCTTCTATGTTGAACCGTTCGTTTCCAGTAACAGTTTGAATGTTGGCGTTTCACTCTGTTTTCTCCTATATTGATAGACGTATGTGGAACTCTAAATCAAACACGGTTTGTGCTAGCTTCTTGAAACTTGACACGATAATGTAGTTTCAAGTTCTGTCTCTAGGTTTTGTTTCCTCTTGATGTAGCCCTAAGCAGTGACTGGCGAGATACACTGTCCTTGAAAGGGGTTGCCAAGCTTCCCAAAATTACGAATCTCCAGAAATCTCAGCAACTATTTTTTCACCCAAACTGGATGATACTTTCAGGTAATGATCAGTACACTAAGCCCACTTGGTTCCCCAAATTTCGTTCTTCTATGTTGAAGCGTTCGTTTCCAGTAACAGTTTCAATTTTGGCGTTTCACTCTGTTTCCTCCAATATTGATAGGTGTACGTGGAACTCTAAATCAAACACGGTTTGTGCTAGCTTCTTCAAACTTGACACGATAATGTAGTTTCAAGTTCTGTCTCTAGGTTTTGTTTCCTCTTGATGTAGCCCTAAGCAGTGACTGGCGAGATACACTGTCCTTGAAAGGGGTTGCCAAGCTACCCAAAATTACGAATCTCCAGAAATCTCAGCAACTATTTTTTCACCCAAACTGGATGATACTTTCAGGTAATGATCAGTACACTAAGCCCACTTGGTTCCCCAAATTTCGTTCTTCTATGTTGAAGCGTTCGTTTCCAGTAACAGTTTGAATTTTGGCGTTTCACTCTGTTTTCTCCTATATTGATAGATGTATGTGGAACTCTAAATCAAACACGGTTTGTGCTAGCTTCTTGAAACTTGACACGATAATGTAGTTTCAAGTTCTATCTCTAGGTTTTGGTTCCCCTTGATGTAGCCCTAAGCAGTGACTGGCGAGATACACTGTCCTTGAAAGGGGTTGCCAAGCTTCCCAAAATTACGAATCTCCAGAAATCTCAGCAACTATTTTTTCACCCAAACTGGATGATACTTTCAGGTAATGATCAGTACACTAAGCCCACTTGGTTCCCCAAATTTCGTTCTTCTATGTTGAAGCGTTCGTTTCCAGTAACAGTTTGAATGTTGGCGTTTCACTCTGTTTTCTCCTATATTGATAGATGTATGTGGAACTCTAAATCAAACACGGTTTGTGCTAGCTTTTTGAAACTTGACACGATAATGTAGTTTCAAGTTCTATCTCGAGGTTTTGTTTCCTCTTGATGTAGCCCTAAGCAGTGACTGGCGAGATACACTGACCTTGAAAGGGGTTGCCAAGCTTCCCAAAATTACGAATCTCCAGAAATCTCAGAAACTATTTTTTCACCCAAACTGGATGATACTTTCAGGTAATGATCAGTACACTAAGCCCACTTGGTTCCCCAAATTTCGTTCTTCTATGTTGAAGCGTTCGTTTCCAGTAACAGTTTGAATGTTGGCGTTTCACTCTGTTTTCTACTATATTGATAGACGTATGTGGAACGCTAAATCAAACACGGTTTGTGCTAGCTTCGTGAAACTTGACACGATAATGTAGTTTCAAGTTCTGTCTCTAGGTTTTGTTTCCTCGTGATGTTGCCCTAAGCAGTGACTGGCGAGATACACTGTCCTTGAAAGGGGTTGCCAAGCTACCCAAAATTACGAATCTCCAGAAATCTCAGCAACTATTTTTTCACCCAAACTGGATGATACTTTCAGGTAATGATCAGTACACTAAGCCCAGTTGGCTCCCCAAATTTCGTTCTTCTATGTTGAAGCGTTCGTTTCCAGTAACAGTTTGAATTTTGGCGTTTCACTCTGTTTTCTCCTATATTGATAGATGTATGTGGAACTCTAAATCAAACACGGTTTGTGCTAGCTTTTTGAAACTTGACACGATAATGTAGTTTCAAGTTCTGTCTCTAGGTTTTGTTTCCTCTTGATGTAGCCCTAAGCAGTGACTGGCGAGATACACTGTCCTTGAAAGGGGTTGCCAAGCTTCCCAAAATTACGAATCTCCAGAAATCTCAGCAACTATTTTTTCACCCAAACTGGATGATACTTTCAGGTAATGATCAGTACACTAAGCCCACTTGGTTCCCCAAATTTCGTTCTTCTATGTTGAAGCGTTCGTTTCCAGTAACAGTTTGAATTTTGGCGTTTCACTCTGTTTTCTCCTATATTGATAGATTTATGTGGAACTCTAAATCAAACACGGTTTGTGCTAGCTTCTTGAAACTTGACACGATAATGTAGTTTCAAGTTCTATCTCTAGGTTTTGTTTCCTCTTGATGTAGCCCTAAGCAGTGACTAGCGAGATACACTGTCCTTGAAAGGGGTTGCCAAGCTTCCCAAAATTACGAATCTCCAGAAATCTCAGCAACTATTTTTTCACCCAAACTGGATGATACTTTCAGGTAATGATCAGTACACTAAGCCCAGTTGGTTCCCCAAATTTCGTTCTTCTATGTTGAAGCGTTCGTTTCTAGTAACAGTTTGAATGTTGGCGTTTCACTCTGTTTTCTCCTATATTGATAGATGTATGTGGAACTCTAAATCAAACACGGTTTGTGCTAGCTTCTTGAAACTTGACACGATAATATAGTTTCAAGTTCTATCTCGAGGTTTTGTTTCCTCTTGATGTAGCCCTAAGCAGTGACTGGCGAGATACACTGTCCTTGAAAGGGGTTGCCAAGCTTCCCAAAATTACGAATCTCCAGAAATCTCAGCAACTATTTTTTCACCCAAACTGGATGATACTTTCAGGTAATGATCAGTACACTAAGCCCACTTGGTTCCCCAAATTTCGTTCTTCTATGTTGAAGCGTTCGTTTCCAGTAACAGTTTGAATGTTGGCGTTTCACTCTGTTTTCTCCTATATTGATAGACGTATGTGGAACTCTAAATCAAACACGGTTTGTGCTAGCTTCTTGAAACTTGACACGATAATGTAGTTTCAAGTTCTGTCTCTAGGTTTTGTTTCCTCTTGATGTAGCCCTAAGCAGTGACTGGCGAGATACACTGTCCTTGAAAGGGGTTGCCAAGCTTCCCAAAATTACGAATCTCCAGAAATCTCAGCAACTATTTTTTCACCCAAACTGGATGATACTTTCAGGTAATGATCAGTACACTAAGCCCACTTGGTTCCCCAAATTTCGTTCTTCTATGTTGAAGCGTTCGTTTCCAGTAACAGTTTGAATTTTGGCGTTTCACTCTGTTTCCTCCAATATTGATAGGTGTACGTGGAACTCTAAATCAAACACGGTTTGTGCTAGCTTCTTCAAACTTGACACGATAATGTATTTTCAAGTTCTGTCTCTAGGTTTTGTTTCCTCTTGATGTAGCCCTAAGCAGTGACTGGCGAGATACACTGTCCTTGAAAGGGGTTGCCAAGCTACCCAAAATTACGAATCTCCAGAAATCTCAGCAACTATTTTTTCACCCAAACTGGATGATACTTTCAGGTAATGATCAGTACACTAAGCCCACTTGGTTCCCCAAATTTCGTTCTTCTATGTTGAAGCGTTCGTTTCCAGTAACAGTTTGAATTTTGGCGTTTCACTCTGTTTTCTCCTATATTGATAGATGTATGTGGAACTCTAAATCAAACACGGTTTGTGCTAGCTTCTTGAAACTTGACACGATAATGTAGTTTCAAGTTCTATCTCTAGGTTTTGTTTCCCCTTGATGTAGCCCTAAGCAGTGACTGGCGAGATACACTGTCCTTGAAAGGGGTTGCCAAGCTTCCCAAAATTACGAATCTCCAGAAATCTCAGCAACTATTTTTTCACCCAAACTGGATGATACTTTCAGGTAATGATCAGTACACTAAGCCCACTTGGTTCCCCAAATTTCGTTCTTCTATGTTGAAGCGTTCGTTTCCAGTAACAGTTTGAATGTTGGCGTTTCACTCTGTTTTCTCCTATATTGATAGATGTATGTGGAACTCTAAATCAAACACGGTTTGTGCTAGCTTTTTGAAACTTGACACGATAATGTAGTTTCAAGTTCTATCTCGAGGTTTTGTTTCCTCTTGATGTAGCCCTAAGCAGTGACTGGCGAGATACACTGACCTTGAAAGGGGTTGCCAAGCTTCCCAAAATTACGAATCTCCAGAAATCTCAGAAACTATTTTTTCACCCAAACTGGATGATACTTTCAGGTAATGATCAGTACACTAAGCCCACTTGGTTCCCCAAATTTCGTTCTTCTATGTTGAAGCGTTCGTTTCCAGTAACAGTTTGAATGTTGGCGTTTCACTCTGTTTTCTACTATATTGATAGACGTATGTGGAACGCTAAATCAAACACGGTTTGTGCTAGCTTCGTGAAACTTGACACGATAATGTAGTTTCAAGTTCTGTCTCTAGGTTTTGTTTCCTCGTGATGTTGCCCTAAGCAGTGACTGGCGAGATACACTGTCCTTGAAAGGGGTTGCCAAGCTACCCAAAATTACGAATCTCCAGAAATCTCAGCAACTATTTTTTCACCCAAACTGGATGATACTTTCAGGTAATGATCAGTACACTAAGCCCAGTTGGCTCCCCAAATTTCGTTCTTCTATGTTGAAGCGTTCGTTTCCAGTAACAGTTTGAATTTTGGCGTTTCACTCTGTTTTCTCCTATATTGATAGATGTATGTGGAACTCTAAATCAAACACGGTTTGTGCTAGCTTCTTGAAACTTGACACGATAATATAGTTTCAAGTTCTATCTCTAGGTTTTGTTTCCTCTTGATGTAGCCCTAAGCAGTGACTGGCGAGATACACTGTCCTTGAAAGGGGTTGCCAAGCTTCCCAAAATTACGAATCTCCAGAAATCTCAGCAACTATTTTTTCACCCAAACTGGATGATACTTTCAGGTAATGATCAGTACACTAAGCCCACTTGGTTCCCCAAATTTCGTTCTTCTATGTTGAAGCGTTCGTTTCCAGTAACAGTTTCAATTTTGGCGTTTCACTCTGTTTCCTCCAATATTGATAGGTGTACGTGGAACTCTAAATCAAACACGGTTTGTGCTAGCTTCTTCAAACTTGACACGATAATGTAGTTTCAAGTTCTGTCTCTAGGTTTTGTTTCCTCTTGATGTAGCCCTAAGCAGTGACTGGGGAGATACACTGTCCTTGAAAGGGGTTGCCAAGCTACCCAAAATTACGAATCTCCAGAAATCTCAGCAACTATTTTTTCACCCAAACTGGATGATACTTTCAGGTAATGATCAGTACACTAAGCCCACTTGGTTCCCCAAATTTCGTTCTTCTATGTTGAAGCGTTCGTTTCCAGTAACAGTTTGAATGTTGGCGTTTCACTCTGTTTTCTCCTATATTGATAGATGTATGTGGAACTCTAAATCAAACACGGTTTGTGCTAGCTTCTTGAAACTTGACACGACAATGTAGTTTCAAGTTCTATCTCTAGGTTTTGTTTCCTCTTGATGTAGCCCTAAGCAGTGACTGGCGAGATACACTGTCCTTGAAAGGGGTTGCCAAGCTACCCAAAATTACGAATCTCCAGAAATCTCAGCAACTATTTTTTCACCCAAACTGGATGATACTTTCAGGTAATGATCAGTACACTAAGCCCACTTGGTTCCCCAAATTTCGTTCTTCTATGTTGAAGCGTTCGTTTCCAGTAACAGTTTGAATTTTGGCGTTTCACTCTGTTTTCTCCTATATTGATAGATGTATGTGGAACTCTAAATCAAACACGGTTTGTGCTAGCTTCTTGAAACTTGACACGATAATGTAGTTTCAAGTTCTATCTCTAGGTTTTGTTTCCCCTTGATGTAGCCCTAAGCAGTGACTGGCGAGATACACTGTCCTTGAAAGGGGTTGCCAAGCTTCCCAAAATTACGAATCTCCAGAAATCTCAGCAACTATTTTTTCACCCAAACTGGATGATACTTTCAGGTAATGATCAGTACACTAAGCCCACTTGGTTCCCCAAATTTCGTTCTTCTATGTTGAAGCGTTCGTTTCCAGTAACAGTTTGAATGTTGGCGTTTCACTCTGTTTTCTCCTATATTGATAGATGTATGTGGAACTCTAAATCAAACACGGTTTGTGCTAGCTTTTTGAAACTTGACACGATAATGTAGTTTCAAGTTCTATCTCGAGGTTTTGTTTCCTCTTGATGTAGCCCTAAGCAGTGACTGGCGAGATACACTGACCTTGAAAGGGGTTGCCAAGCTTCCCAAAATTACGAATCTCCAGAAATCTCAGAAACTATTTTTTCACCCAAACTGGATGATACTTTCAGGTAATGATCAGTACACTAAGCCCACTTGGTTCCCCAAATTTCGTTCTTCTATGTTGAAGCGTTCGTTTCCAGTAACAGTTTGAATGTTGGCGTTTCACTCTGTTTTCTACTATATTGATAGACGTATGTGGAACGCTAAATCAAACACGGTTTGTGCTAGCTTCGTGAAACTTGACACGATAATGTAGTTTCAAGTTCTGTCTCTAGGTTTTGTTTCCTCGTGATGTTGCCCTAAGCAGTGACTGGCGAGATACACTGTCCTTGAAAGGGGTTGCCAAGCTACCCAAAATTACGAATCTCCAGAAATCTCAGCAACTATTTTTTCACCCAAACTGGATGATACTTTCAGGTAATGATCAGTACACTAAGCCCAGTTGGCTCCCCAAATTTCGTTCTTCTATGTTGAAGCGTTCGTTTCCAGTAACAGTTTGAATTTTGGCGTTTCACTCTGTTTTCTCCTATATTGATAGATGTATGTGGAACTCTAAATCAAACACGGTTTGTGCTAGCTTCTTGAAACTTGACACGATAATATAGTTTCAAGTTCTATCTCTAGGTTTTGTTTCCTCTTGATGTAGCCCTAAGCAGTGACTGGCGAGATACACTGTCCTTGAAAGGGGTTGCCAAGCTTCCCAAAATTACGAATCTCCAGAAATCTCAGCAACTATTTTTTCACCCAAACTGGATGATACTTTCAGGTAATGATCAGTACACTAAGCCCACTTGGTTCCCCAAATTTCGTTCTTCTATGTTGAAGCGTTCGTTTCCAGTAACAGTTTCAATTTTGGCGTTTCACTCTGTTTCCTCCAATATTGATAGGTGTACGTGGAACTCTAAATCAAACACGGTTTGTGCTAGCTTCTTCAAACTTGACACGATAATGTAGTTTCAAGTTCTGT
Source organism: Spermophilus citellus (assembly GCF_964194105.1). Taxonomy (NCBI): domain Eukaryota; kingdom Metazoa; phylum Chordata; class Mammalia; order Rodentia; family Sciuridae; genus Spermophilus; species Spermophilus citellus. The sequence goes on along the minus strand of NW_027672894.1, from coordinate 35,301 downwards.
CTCTAGGTTTTGTTTCCTCTTGATGTAGCCCTAAGCAGTGACTGGGGAGATACACTGTCCTTGAAAGGGGTTGCCAAGCTACCCAAAATTACGAATCTCCAGAAATCTCAGCAACTATTTTTTCACCCAAACTGGATGATACTTTCAGGTAATGATCAGTACACTAAGCCCACTTGGTTCCCCAAATTTCGTTCTTCTATGTTGAAGCGTTCGTTTCCAGTAACAGTTTGAATGTTGGCGTTTCACTCTGTTTTCTCCTATATTGATAGATGTATGTGGAACTCTAAATCAAACACGGTTTGTGCTAGCTTCTTGAAACTTGACACGACAATGTAGTTTCAAGTTCTATCTCTAGGTTTTGTTTCCTCTTGATGTAGCCCTAAGCAGTGACTGGCGAGATACACTGTCCTTGAAAGGGGTTGCCAAGCTTCCCAAAATTACGAATCTCCAGAAATCTCAGCAACTATTTTTTCACCCAAACTGGATGATACTTTCAGGTAATGATCAGTACACTAAGCCCAGTTGGTTCCCCAAATTTCGTTCTTCTATGTTGAAGCGTTCGTTTCCAGTAACAGTTTGAATTTTGGCGTTTCACTCTGTTTTCTCCTATATTGATAGATGTATGTGGAACTCTAAATCAAACACGGTTTGTGCTAGCTTCTTGAAACTTGACACGATAATGTAGTTTCAAGTTCTATCTCTAGGTTTTGTTTCCTCTTGATGTAGCCCTAAGCAGTGACTGGCGAGATACACTGTCCTTGAAAGGGGTTGCCAAGCTTCCCAAAATTACGAATCTCCAGAAATCTCAGCAACTATTTTTTCACCCAAACTGGATGATACTTTCAGGTAATGATCAGTACACTAAGCCCACTTGGTTCCCCAAATTTCGTTCTTCTATGTTGAAGCGTTCGTTTCCAGTAACAGTTTGAATGTTGGCGTTTCACTCTGTTTTCTCCTATATTGATAGATGTATGTGGAACTCTAAATCAAACACGGTTTGTGCTAGCTTTTTGAAACTTGACACGATAATGTAGTTTCAAGTTCTATCTCGAGGTTTTGTTTCCTCTTGATGTAGCCCTAAGCAGTGACTGGCGAGATACACTGTCCTTGAAAGGGGTTGCCAAGCTTCCCAAAATTACGAATCTCCAGAAATCTCAGCAACTATTTTTTCACCCAAACTGGATGATACTTTCACGTAATGATCAGTACACTAAGCCCACTTGGTTCCCCAAATTTCGTTCTTCTATGTTGAAGCGTTCGTTTCCAGTAACAGTTTGAATGTTGGCGTTTCACTCTGTTTTCTCCTATATTGATAGACGTATGTGGAACTCTAAATCAAACACGGTTTGTGCTAGCTTCTTGAAACTTGACACGATAATGTAGTTTCAAGTTCTATCTCTAGGTTTTGTTTCCTCTTGATGTAGCCCTAAGCAGTGACTGGCGAGATACACTGTCTTTGAAAGGGGTTGCCAAGCTTCCCAAAATTACGAATCTCCAGAAATCTCAGCAACTATTTTTTCACCCAAACTGGATGATACTTTCAGGTAATGATCAGTACACTAAGCCCACTTGGTTCCCCAAATTTCGTTCTTCTATGTTGAAGCGTTCGTTTCCAGTAACAGTTTCAATTTTGGCGTTTCACTCTGTTTCCTCCAATATTGATAGGTGTACGTGGAACTCTAAATCAAACACGGTTTGTGCTAGCTTCTTCAAACTTGACACGATAATGTAGTTTCAAGTTCTGTCTCTAGGTTTTGTTTCCTCTTGATGTAGCCCTAAGCAGTGACTGGCGAGATACACTGTCCTTGAAAGGGGTTGCCAAGCTACCCAAAATTACGAATCTCCAGAAATCTCAGCAACTATTTTTTCACCCAAACTGGATGATACTTTCAGGTAATGATCAGTACACTAAGCCCACTTGGTTCCCCAAATTTCGTTCTTCTATGTTGAAGCGTTCGTTTCCAGTAACAGTTTGAATGTTGGCGTTTCACTCTGTTTTCTCCTATATTGATAGATGTATGTGGAACTCTAAATCAAACACGGTTTGTGCTAGCTTCTTGAAACTTGACACGATAATGTAGTTTCAAGTTCTATCTCTAGGTTTTGTTTCCTCTTGATGTAGCCCTAAGCAGTGACTGGCGAGATACATTGTCCTTGAAAGGGGTTGCCAAGCTTCCCAAAATTACGAATCTCCAGAAATCTCAGCAACTATTTTTTCACCCAAACTGGATGATACTTTCAGGTAATGATCAGTACACTAAGCCCACTTGGTTCCCCAAATTTCGTTCTTCTATGTTGAAGCGTTCGTTTCCAGTAACAGTTTGAATGTTGGCGTTTCACTCTGTTTTCTCCTATATTGATAGATGTATGTGGAACTCTAAATCAAACACGGTTTGTGCTAGCTTTTTGAAACTTGACACGATAATGTAGTTTCAAGTTCTATCTCGAGGTTTTGTTTCCTCTTGATGTAGCCCTAAGCAGTGACTGGCGAGATACACTGTCCTTGAAAGGGGTTGCCAAGCTTCCCAAAATTACGAATCTCCAGAAATCTCAGCAACTATTTTTTCACCCAAACTGGATGATACTTTCAGGTAATGATCAGTACACTAAGCCCACTTGGTTCCCCAAATTTCGTTCTTCTATGTTGAAGCGTTCGTTTCCAGTAACAGTTTGAATGTTGGCGTTTCACTCTGTTTTCTCCTATATTGATAGACGTATGTGGAACTCTAAATCAAACACGGTTTGTGCTAGCTTCTTGAAACTTGACACGATAATGTAGTTTCAAGTTCTATCTCTAGGTTTTGTTTCCTCTTGATGTAGCCCTAAGCAGTGACTGGCGAGATACACTGTCCTTGAAAGGGGTTGCCAAGCTTCCCAAAATTACGAATCTCCAGAAATCTCAGCAACTATTTTTTCACCCAAACTGGATGATACTTTCAGGTAATGATCAGTACACTAAGCCCACTTGGTTCCCCAAATTTCGTTCTTCTATGTTGAAGCGTTCGTTTCCAGTAACAGTTTCAATTTTGGCGTTTCACTCTGTTTCCTCCAATATTGATAGGTGTACGTGGAACTCTAAATCAAACACGGTTTGTGCTAGCTTCTTCAAACTTGACACGATAATGTAGTTTCAAGTTCTGTCTCTAGGTTTTGTTTCCTCTTGATGTAGCCCTAAGCAGTGACTGGCGGGATACACTGTCCTTGAAAGGGGTTGCCAAGCTACCCAAAATTACGAATCTCCAGAAATCTCAGCAACTATTTTTTCACCCAAACTGGATGATACTTTCAGGTAATGATCAGTACACTAAGCCCACTTGGTTCCCCAAATTTGGTTCTTCTATGTTGAAGCGTTCGTTTCCAGTAACAGTTTGAATTTTGGCGTTTCACTCTGTTTCCTCCAATATTGATAGGTGTACGTGGAACTCTAAATCAAACACGGTTTGTGCTAGGTTCTTCAAACTTGACACGATAATGTAGTTTCAAGTTCTGTCTCTAGGTTTTGTTTCCTCTTGATGTAGCCCTAAGCAGTGACTGGCGAGATACACTGTCCTTGAAAGGGGTTGCCAAGCTACCCAAAATTACGAATCTCCAGAAATCTCAGCAACTATTTTTTCACCCAAACTGGATGATACTTTCAGGTAATGATCAGTACACTAAGCCCACTTGGTTCCCCAAATTTCGTTCTTCTATGTTGAAGCGTTCGTTTCCAGTAACAGTTTGAATGTTGGCGTTTCACTCTGTTTTCTCCTATATTGATAGATGTATGTGGAACTCTAAATCAAACACGGTTTGTGCTAGCTTTTTGAAACTTGACACGATAATGTAGTTTCCAGTTCTATCTCGAGGTTTTGTTTCCTCTTGATGTAGCCCTAAGCAGTGACTGGCGAGATACACTGTCCTTGAAAGGGGTTGCCAAGCTTCCCAAAATTACGAATCTCCAGAAATTTCAGCAACTATTTTTTCACCCAAACTGGATGATACTTTCAGGTAATGATCAGTACACTAAGCCCACTTGGTTCCCCAAATTTCGTTCTTCTATGTTGAAGCGTTCGTTTCCAGTAACAGTTTGAATGTTGGCGTTTCACTCTGTTTTCTCCTATATTGATAGACGTATGTGGAACTCTAAATCAAACACGGTTTGTGCTAGCTTCTTGAAACTTGACACGATAATGTAGTTTCAAGTTCTGTCTCTAGGTTTTGTTTCCTCTTGATGTAGCCCTAAGCAGTGACTGGCGAGATACACTGTCCTTGAAAGGGGTTGCCAAGCTACCCAAAATTACGAATCTCCAGAAATCTCAGCAACTATTTTTTCACCCAAACTGGATGATACTTTCAGGTAATGATCAGTACACTAAGCCCACTTGGTTCCCCAAATTTGGTTCTTCTATGTTGAAGCGTTCGTTTCCAGTAACAGTTTGAATTTTGGCGTTTCACTCTGTTTCCTCCAATATTGATAGGTGTACGTGGAACTCTAAATCAAACACGGTTTGTGCTAGCTTCTTCAAACTTGACATGATAATGTAGTTTCAAGTTCTGTCTCTAGGTTTTGTTTCCTCTTGATGTAGCCCTAAGCAGTGACTGGCGAGATACACTGTCCTTGAAAGGGGTTGCCAAGCTACCCAAAATTACGAATCTCCAGAAATCTCAGCAACTATTTTTTCACCCAAACTGGATGATACTTTCAGGTAATGATCAGTACACTAAGCCCACTTGGTTCCCCAAATTTCGTTCTTCTATGTTGAAGCGTTCGTTTCCAGTAACAGTTTGAATGTTGGCGTTTCACTCTGTTTTCTCCTATATTGATAGATGTATGTGGAACTCTAAATCAAACACGGTTTGTGCTAGCTTTTTGAAACTTGACACGATAATGTAGTTTCAAGTTCTATCTCGAGGTTTTGTTTCCTCTTGATGTAGCCCTAAGCAGTGACTGGTGAGATACACTGTCCTTGAAAGGGGTTGCCAAGCTTCCCAAAATTACGAATCTCCAGAAATCTCAGCAACTATTTTTTCACCCAAACTGGATGATACTTTCAGGTAATGATCAGTACACTAAGCCCACTTGGTTCCCCAAATTTCGTTCTTCTATGTTGAAGCGTTCGTTTCCAGTAACAGTTTGAATGTTGGCGTTTCACTCTGTTTTCTCCTATATTGATAGACGTATGTGGAACTCTAAATCAAACACGGTTTGTGCTAGCTTCTTGAAACTTGACACGATAATGTAGTTTCAAGTTCTATCTCTAGGTTTTGTTTCCTCTTGATGTAGCCCTAAGCAGTGACTGGCGAGATACACTGTCCTTGAAAGGGGTTGCCAAGCTTCCCAAAATTACGAATCTCCAGAAATCTCAGCAACTATTTTTTCACCCAAACTGGATGATACTTTCAGGTAATGATCAGTACACTAAGCCCACTTGGTTCCCCAAATTTCGTTCTTCTATGTTGAAGCGTTCGTTTCCAGTAACAGTTTCAATTTTGGCGTTTCACTCTGTTTCCTCCAATATTGATAGGTGTACGTGGAACTCTAAATCAAACACGGTTTGTGCTAGCTTCTTCAAACTTGACACGATAATGTAGTTTCAAGTTCTGTCTCTAGGTTTAGTTTCCTCTTGATGTAGCCCTAAGCAGTGACTGGCGAGATACACTGTCCTTGAAAGGGGTTGCCAAGCTACCCAAAATTACGAATCTCCAGAAATCTCAGCAACTATTTTTTCACCCAAACTGGATGATACTTTCAGGTAATGATCAGTACACTAAGCCCACTTGGTTCCCCAAATTTCGTTCTTCTATGTTGAAGCGTTCGTTTCCAGTAACAGTTTGAATGTTGGCGTTTCACTCTGTTTTCTCCTATATTGATAGATGTATGTGGAACTCTAAATCAAACACGGTTTGTGCTAGCTTCTTGAAACTTGACACGATAATGTAGTTTCAAGTTCTGTCTCTAGGTTTTGTTTCCTCTTGATGTAGCCCTAAGCAGTGACTGGCGAGATACATTGTCCTTGAAAGGGGTTGCCAAGCTTCCCAAAATTACGAATCTCCAGAAATCTCAGCAACTATTTTTTCACCCAAACTGGATGATACTTTCAGGTAATGATCAGTACACTAAGCCCACTTGGTTCCCCAAATTTCGTTCTTCTATGTTGAAGCGTTCGTTTCCAGTAACAGTTTGAATGTTGGCGTTTCACTCTGTTTTCTCCTATATTGATAGATGTATGTGGAACTCTAAATCAAACACGGTTTGTGCTAGCTTTTTGAAACTTGACACGATAATGTAGTTTCAAGTTCTATCTCGAGGTTTTGTTTCCTCTTGATGTAGCCCTAAGCAGTGACTGGTGAGATATACTGTCCTTGAAAGGGGTTGCCAAGCTTCCCAAAATTACGAATCTCCAGAAATCTCAGCAACTATTTTTTCACCCAAACTGGATGATACTTTCAGGTAATGATCAGTACACTAAGCCCACTTGGTTCCCCAAATTTCGTTCTTCTATGTTGAAGCGTTCATTTCCAGTAACAGTTTGAATGTTGGCGTTTCACTCTGTTTTCTACTATATTGATAGACGTATGTGGAACGCTAAATCAAACACGGTTTGTGCTAGCTTCGTGAAACTTGACACGATAATGTAGTTTCAAGTTCTGTCTCTAGGTTTTGTTTCCTCTTGATGTTGCCCTAAGCAGTGACTGGCGAGATACACTGTCCTTGAAAGGGGTTGCCAAGCTACCCAAAATTACGAATCTCCAGAAATCTCAGCAACTATTTTTTCACCCAAACTGGATGATACTTTCAGGTAATGATCAGTACACTAAGCCCAGTTGGTTCCCCAAATTTCGTTCTTCTATGTTGAAGCGTTCGTTTCCAGTAACAGTTTGAATTTTGGCGTTTCACTCTGTTTTCTCCTATATTGATAGATGTATGTGGAACTCTAAATCAAACACGGTTTGTGCTAGCTTCTTGAAACTTCACACGATAATATAGTTTCAAGTTCTATCTCTAGGTTTTGTTTCCTCTTGATGTAGCCCTAAGCAGTGACTGGCGAGATACACTGTCCTTGAAAGGGGTTGCCAAGCTTCCCAAAATTACGAATCTCCAGAAATCTCAGCAACTATTTTTTCACCCAAACTGGATGATACTTTCAGGTAAAGATCAGTACACTAAGCCCACTTGGTTCCCCAAATTTCGTTCTTCTATGTTGAAGCGTTCGTTTCCAGTAACAGTTTCAATTTTGGCGTTTCACTCTGTTTCCTCCAATATTGATAGGTGTACGTGGAACTCTAAATCAAACACGGTTTGTGCTAGCTTCTTCAAACTTGACACGATAATGTAGTTTCAAGTTCTGTCTCTAGGTTTTGTTTCCTCTTGATGTAGCCCTAAGCAGTGACTGGCGAGATACACTGTCCTTGAAAGGGGTTGCCAAGCTACCCAAAATTACGAATCTCCAGAAATCTCAGCAACTATTTTTTCACCCAAACTGGATGATACTTTCAGGTAATGATCAGTACACTAAGCCCACTTGGTTCCCCAAATTTCGTTCTTCTATGTTGAAGCGTTCGTTTCCAGTAACAGTTTGAATTTTGGCGTTTCACTCTGTTTTCTCCTATATTGATAGATGTATGTGGAACTCTAAATCAAACACGGTATGTGCTAGCTTCTTGAAACTTGACACGATAATGTAGTTTCAAGTTCTATCTCTAGGTTTTGTTTCCTCTTGATGTAGCCCTAAGCAGTGACTGGCGAGATACACTGTCCTTGAAAGGGGTTGCCAAGCTTCCCAAAATTACGAATCTCCAGAAATCTCAGCAACTATTTTTTCACCCAAACTGGATGATACTTTCAGGTAATGATCAGTACACTAAGCCCACTTGGTTCCCCAAATTTCGTTCTTCTATGTTGAAGCGTTCGTTTCCAGTAAAAGTTTGAATGTTGGCGTTTCACTCTGTTTTCTCCTATATTGATAGATGTATGTGGAACTCTAAATCAAACACGGTTTGTGCTAGCTTTTTGAAACTTGACACGATAATGTAGTTTCAAGTTCTATCTCGAGGTTTTGTTTCCTCTTGATGTAGCCCTAAGCAGTGACTGGCGAGATACACTGTCCTTGAAAGGGGTTGCCAAGCTTCCCAAAATTACGAATCTCCAGAAATCTCAGCAACTATTTTTTCACCCAAACTGGATGATACTTTCAGGTAATGATCAGTACACTAAGCCCACTTGGTTCCCCAAATTTCGTTCTTCTATGTTGAAGCGTTCGTTTCCAGTAACAGTTTCAATTTTGGCGTTTCACTCTGTTTCCTCCAATATTGATAGGTGTACGTGGAACTCTAAATCAAACACGGTTTGTGCTAGCTTCTTGAAACTTGACACGATAATGTAGTTTCAAGTTCTGTCTCTAGGTTTTGTTTCCTCTTGATGTAGCCCTAAGCAGTGACTGGCGGGATACACTGTCCTTGAAAGGGGTTGCCAAGCTACCCAAAATTACGAATCTCCAGAAATCTCAGCAACTATTTTTTCACCCAAACTGGATGATACTTTCAGGTAATGATCAGTACACTAAGCCCACTTGGTTCCCCAAATTTGGTTCTTCTATGTTGAAGCGTTCGTTTCCAGTAACAGTTTGAATTTTGGCGTTTCACTCTGTTTCCTCCAATATTGATAGGTGTACGTGGAACTCTAAATCAAACACGGTTTGTGCTAGGTTCTTCAAACTTGACACGATAATGTAGTTTCAAGTTCTGTCTCTAGGTTTTGTTTCCTCTTGATGTAGCCCTAAGCAGTGACTGGCGAGATACACTGTCCTTGAAAGGGGTTGCCAAGCTACCCAAAATTACGAATCTCCAGAAATCTCAGCAACTATTTTTTCACCCAAACTGGATGATACTTTCAGGTAATGATCAGTACACTAAGCCCACTTGGTTCCCCAAATTTCGTTCTTCTATGTTGAAGCGTTCGTTTCCAGTAACAGTTTGAATGTTGGCGTTTCACTCTGTTTTCTCCTATATTGATAGATGTATGTGGAACTCTAAATCAAACACGGTTTGTGCTAGCTTTTTGAAACTTGACACGATAATGTAGTTTCCAGTTCTATCTCGAGGTTTTGTTTCCTCTTGATGTAGCCCTAAGCAGTGACTGGCGAGATACACTGTCCTTGAAAGGGGTTGCCAAGCTTCCCAAAATTACGAATCTCCAGAAATTTCAGCAACTATTTTTTCACCCAAACTGGATGATACTTTCAGGTAATGATCAGTACACTAAGCCCACTTGGTTCCCCAAATTTCGTTCTTCTATGTTGAAGCGTTCGTTTCCAGTAACAGTTTGAATGTTGGCGTTTCACTCTGTTTTCTCCTATATTGATAGACGTATGTGGAACTCTAAATCAAACACGGTTTGTGCTAGCTTCTTGAAACTTGACACGATAATGTAGTTTCAAGTTCTGTCTCTAGGTTTTGTTTCCTCTTGATGTAGCCCTAAGCAGTGACTGGCGAGATACACTGTCCTTGAAAGGGGTTGCCAAGCTACCCAAAATTACGAATCTCCAGAAATCTCAGCAACTATTTTTTCACCCAAACTGGATGATACTTTCAGGTAATGATCAGTACACTAAGCCCACTTGGTTCCCCAAATTTGGTTCTTCTATGTTGAAGCGTTCGTTTCCAGTAACAGTTTGAATTTTGGCGTTTCACTCTGTTTCCTCCAATATTGATAGGTGTACGTGGAACTCTAAATCAAACACGGTTTGTGCTAGCTTCTTCAAACTTGACATGATAATGTAGTTTCAAGTTCTGTCTCTAGGTTTTGTTTCCTCTTGATGTAGCCCTAAGCAGTGACTGGCGAGATACACTGTCCTTGAAAGGGGTTGCCAAGCTACCCAAAATTACGAATCTCCAGAAATCTCAGCAACTATTTTTTCACCCAAACTGGATGATACTTTCAGGTAATGATCAGTACACTAAGCCCACTTGGTTCCCCAAATTTCGTTCTTCTATGTTGAAGCGTTCGTTTCCAGTAACAGTTTGAATGTTGGCGTTTCACTCTGTTTTCTCCTATATTGATAGATGTATGTGGAACTCTAAATCAAACACGGTTTGTGCTAGCTTTTTGAAACTTGACACGATAATGTAGTTTCAAGTTCTATCTCGAGGTTTTGTTTCCTCTTGATGTAGCCCTAAGCAGTGACTGGTGAGATACACTGTCCTTGAAAGGGGTTGCCAAGCTTCCCAAAATTACGAATCTCCAGAAATCTCAGCAACTATTTTTTCACCCAAACTGGATGATACTTTCAGGTAATGATCAGTACACTAAGCCCACTTGGTTCCCCAAATTTCGTTCTTCTATGTTGAAGCGTTCGTTTCCAGTAACAGTTTGAATGTTGGCGTTTCACTCTGTTTTCTCCTATATTGATAGACGTATGTGGAACTCTAAATCAAACACGGTTTGTGCTAGCTTCTTGAAACTTGACACGATAATGTAGTTTCAAGTTCTATCTCTAGGTTTTGTTTCCTCTTGATGTAGCCCTAAGCAGTGACTGGCGAGATACACTGTCCTTGAAAAGGGTTGCCAAGCTTCCCAAAATTACGAATCTCCAGAAATCTCAGCAACTATTTTTTCACCCAAACTGGATGATACTTTCAGGTAATGATCAGTACACTAAGCCCACTTGGTTCCCCAAATTTCGTTCTTCTATGTTGAAGCGTTCGTTTCCAGTAACAGTTTCAATTTTGGCGTTTCACTCTGTTTCCTCCAATATTGATAGGTGTACGTGGAACTCTAAATCAAACACGGTTTGTGCTAGCTTCTTCAAACTTGACACGATAATGTAGTTTCAAGTTCTGTCTCTAGGTTTAGTTTCCTCTTGATGTAGCCCTAAGCAGTGACTGGCGAGATACACTGTCCGTGAAAGGGGTTGCCAAGCTACCCAAAATTACGAATCTCCAGAAATCTCAGCAACTATTTTTTCACCCAAACTGGATGATACTTTCAGGTAATGATCAGTACACTAAGCCCACTTGGTTCCCCAAATTTCGTTCTTCTATGTTGAAGCGTTCGTTTCCAGTAACAGTTTGAATGTTGGCGTTTCACTCTGTTTTCTCCTATATTGATAGATGTATGTGGAACTCTAAATCAAACACGGTTTGTGCTAGCTTCTTGAAACTTGACACGATAATGTAGTTTCAAGTTCTATCTCGAGGTTTGTTTCCTCTTGATGTAGCCCTAAGCAGTGACTGGCGAGATACATTGTCCTTGAAAGGGGTTGCCAAGCTTCCCAAAATTACGAATCTCCAGAAATCTCAGCAACTATTTTTTCACCCAAACTGGATGATACTTTCAGGTAATGATCAGTACACTAAGCCCACTTGGTTCCCCAAATTTCGTTCTTCTATGTTGAAGCGTTCGTTTCCAGTAACAGTTTGAATGTTGGCGTTTCACTCTGTTTTCTCCTATATTGATAGATGTATGTGGAACTCTAAATCAAACACGGTTTGTGCTAGCTTTTTGAAACTTGACACGATAATGTAGTTTCAAGTTCTATCTCGAGGTTTTGTTTCCTCTTGATGTAGCCCTAAGCAGTGACTGGTGAGATATACTGTCCTTGAAAGGGGTTGCCAAGCTACCCAAAATTACGAATCTCCAGAAATCTCAGCAACTATTTTTTCACCCAAACTGGATGATACTTTCAGGTAATGATCAGTACACTAAGCCCAGTTGGTTCCCCAAATTTCGTTCTTCTATGTTGAAGCGTTCGTTTCCAGTAACAGTTTGAATTTTGGCGTTTCACTCTGTTTTCTCCTATATTGATAGATGTATGTGGAACTCTAAATCAAACACGGTTTGTGCTAGCTTCTTGAAACTTCACACGATAATATAGTTTCAAGTTCTATCTCTAGGTTTTGTTTCCTCTTGATGTAGCCCTAAGCAGTGACTGGCGAGATACACTGTCCTTGAAAGGGGTTGCCAAGCTTCCCAAAATTACGAATCTCCAGAAATCTCAGCAACTATTTTTTCACCCAAACTGGATGATACTTTCAGGTAAAGATCAGTACACTAAGCCCACTTGGTTCCCCAAATTTCGTTCTTCTATGTTGAAGCGTTCGTTTCCAGTAACAGTTTCAATTTTGGCGTTTCACTCTGTTTCCTCCAATATTGATAGGTGTACGTGGAACTCTAAATCAAACACGGTTTGTGCTAGCTTCTTCAAACTTGACACGATAATGTAGTTTCAAGTTCTGTCTCTAGGTTTTGTTTCCTCTTGATGTAGCCCTAAGCAGTGACTGGCGAGATACACTGTCCTTGAAAGGGGTTGCCAAGCTACCCAAAATTACGAATCTCCAGAAATCTCAGCAACTATTTTTTCACCCAAACTGGATGATACTTTCAGGTAATGATCAGTACACTAAGCCCACTTGGTTCCCCAAATTTCGTTCTTCTATGTTGAAGCGTTCGTTTCCAGTAACAGTTTGAATTTTGGCGTTTCACTCTGTTTTCTCCTATATTGATAGATGTATGTGGAACTCTAAATCAAACACGGTATGTGCTAGCTTCTTGAAACTTGACACGATAATGTAGTTTCAAGTTCTATCTCTAGGTTTTGTTTCCTCTTGATGTAGCCCTAAGCAGTGACTGGCGAGATACACTGTCCTTGAAAGGGGTTGCCAAGCTTCCCAAAATTACGAATCTCCAGAAATCTCAGCAACTATTTTTTCACCCAAACTGGATGATACTTTCAGGTAATGATCAGTACACTAAGCCCACTTGGTTCCCCAAATTTCGTTCTTCTATGTTGAAGCGTTCGTTTCCAGTAACAGTTTGAATGTTGGCGTTTCACTCTGTTTTCTCCTATATTGATAGATGTATGTGGAACTCTAAATCAAACACGGTTTGTGCTAGCTTTTTGAAACTTGACACGATAATGTAGTTTCAAGTTCTATCTCGAGGTTTTGTTTCCTCTTGATGTAGCCCTAAGCAGTGACTGGCGAGATACACTGTCCTTGAAAGGGGTTGCCAAGCTTCCCAAAATTACGAATCTCCAGAAATCTCAGCAACTATTTTTTCACCCAAACTGGATGATACTTTCAGGTAATGATCAGTACACTAAGCCCACTTGGTTCCCCAAATTTCGTTCTTCTATGTTGAAGCGTTCGTTTCCAGTAACAGTTTGAATGTTGGCGTTTCACTCTGTTTTCTCCTATATTGATAGACGTATGTGGAACTCTAAATCAAACACGGTTTGTGCTAGCTTCTTGAAACTTGACACGATAATGTAGTTTCAAGTTCTGTCTCTAGGTTTTGTTTCCTCTTGATGTAGCCCTAAGCAGTGACTGGCGAGATACACTGTCCTTGAAAGGGGTTGCCAAGCTTCCCAAAATTACGAATCTCCAGAAATCTCAGCAACTATTTTTTCACCCAAACTGGATGATACTTTCAGGTAAAGATCAGTACACTAAGCCCACTTGGTTCCCCAAATTTCGTTCTTCTATGTTGAAGCGTTCGTTTCCAGTAACAGTTTCAATTTTGGCGTTTCACTCTGTTTCCTCCAATATTGATAGGTGTACGTGGAACTCTAAATCAAACACGGTTTGTGCTAGCTTCTTCAAACTTGACACGATAATGTAGTTTCAAGTTCTGTCTCTAGGTTTTGTTTCCTCTTGATGTAGCCCTAAGCAGTGACTGGCGAGATACACTGTCCTTGAAAGCGGTTGCCAAGCTACCCAAAATTACGAATCTCCAGAAATCTCAGCAACTATTTTTTCACCCAAACTGGATGATACTTTCAGGTAATGATCAGTACACTAAGCCCACTTGGTTCCCCAAATTTCGTTCTTCTATGTTGAAGCGTTCATTTCCAGTAACAGTTTGAATGTTGGCGTTTCACTCTGTTTTCTCCTATATTGATAGATGTATGTGGAACTCTAAATCAAACACGGTATGTGCTAGCTTCTTGAAACTTGACACGATAATGTAGTTTCAAGTTCTATCTCTAGGTTTTGTTTCCTCTTGATGTAGCCCTAAGCAGTGACTGGCGAGATACACTGTCCTTGAAAGGGGTTGCCAAGCTTCCCAAAATTACGAATCTCCAGAAATCTCAGCAACTATTTTTTCACCCAAACTGGATGATACTTTCAGGTAATGATCAGTACACTAAGCCCACTTGGTTCCCCAAATTTCGTTCTTCTATGTTGAAGCGTTCGTTTCCAGTAACAGTTTGAATGTTGGCGTTTCACTCTGTTTTCTCCTATATTGATAGATGTATGTGGAACTCTAAATCAAACACGGTTTGTGCTAGCTTTTTGAAACTTGACACGATAATGTAGTTTCAAGTTCTATCTCGAGGTTTTGTTTCCTCTTGATGTAGCCCTAAGCAGTGACTGGCGAGATACACTGTCCTTGAAAGGGGTTGCCAAGCTTCCCAAAATTACGAATCTCCAGAAATCTCAGCAACTATTTTTTCACCCAAACTGGATGATACTTTCAGGTAATGATCAGTACACTAAGCCCACTTGGTTCCCCAAATTTCGTTCTTCTATGTTGAAGCGTTCGTTTCCAGTAACAGTTTGAATGTTGGCGTTTCACTCTGTTTTCTCCTATATTGATAGACGTATGTGGAACTCTAAATCAAACACGGTTTGTGCTAGCTTCTTGAAACTTGACACGATAATGTAGTTTCAAGTTCTGTCTCTAGGTTTTGTTTCCTCTTGATGTAGCCCTAAGCAGTGACTGGCGAGATACACTGTCCTTGAAAGGGGTTGCCAAGCTTCCCAAAATTACGAATCTCCAGAAATCTCAGCAACTATTTTTTCACCCAAACTGGATGATACTTTCAGGTAAAGATCAGTACACTAAGCCCACTTGGTTCCCCAAATTTCGTTCTTCTATGTTGAAGCGTTCGTTTCCAGTAACAGTTTGAATTTTGGCGTTTCACTCTGTTTCCTCCAATATTGATAGGTGTACGTGGAACTCTAAATCAAACACGGTTTGTGCTAGGTTCTTCAAACTTGACACGATAATGTAGTTTCAAGTTCTGTCTCTAGGTTTTGTTTCCTCTTGATGTAGCCCTAAGCAGTGACTGGCGAGATACACTGTCCTTGAAAGGGGTTGCCAAGCTACCCAAAATTACGAATCTCCAGAAATCTCAGCAACTATTTTTTCACCCAAACTGGATGATACTTTCAGGTAATGATCAGTACACTAAGCCCACTTGGTTCCCCAAATTTCGTTCTTCTATGTTGAAGCGTTCGTTTCCAGTAACAGTTTGAATGTTGGCGTTTCACTCTGTTTTCTCCTATATTGATAGATGTATGTGGAACTCTAAATCAAACACGGTATGTGCTAGCTTCTTGAAACTTGACACGATAATGTAGTTTCAAGTTCTATCTCTAGGTTTTGTTTCCTCTTGATGTAGCCCTAAGCAGTGACTGGCGAGATACACTGTCCTTGAAAGGGGTTGCCAAGCTTCCCAAAATTACGAATCTCCAGAAATCTCAGCAACTATTTTTTCACCCAAACTGGATGATACTTTCAGGTAATGATCAGTACACTAAGCCCACTTGGTTCCCCAAATTTCGTTCTTCTATGTTGAAGCGTTCGTTTCCAGTAACAGTTTGAATGTTGGCGTTTCACTCTGTTTTCTCCTATATTGATAGATGTATGTGGAACTCTAAATCAAACACGGTTTGTGCTAGCTTTTTGAAACTTGACACGATAATGTAGTTTCAAGTTCTATCTCGAGGTTTTGTTTCCTCTTGATGTAGCCCTAAGCAGTGACTGGCGAGATACACTGTCCTTGAAAGGGGTTGCCAAGCTTCCCAAAATTACGAATCTCCAGAAATCTCAGCAACTATTTTTTCACCCAAACTGGATGATACTTTCAGGTAATGATCAGTACACTAAGCCCACTTGGTTCCCCAAATTTGGTTCTTCTATGTTGAAGCGTTCGTTTCCAGTAACAGTTTGAATGTTGGCGTTTCACTCTGTTTTCTCCTATATTGATAGACGTATGTGGAACTCTAAATCAAACACGGTTTGTGCTAGCTTCTTGAAACTTGACACGATAATGTAGTTTCAAGTTCTGTCTCTAGGTTTTGTTTCCTCTTGATGTAGCCCTAAGCAGTGACTGGCGAGATACACTGTCCTTGAAAGGGGTTGCCAAGCTACCCAAAATTACGAATCTCCAGAAATCTCAGCAACTATTTTTTCACCCAAACTGGATGATACTTTCAGGTAATGATCAGTACACTAAGCCCACTTGGTTCCCCAAATTTCGTTCTTCTATGTTGAAGCGTTCGTTTCCAGTAACAGTTTGAATGTTGGCGTTTCACTCTGTTTTCTCCTATATTGATAGACGTATGTGGAACTCTAAATCAAACACGGTTTGTGCTAGCTTCTTGAAACTTGACACGATAATGTAGTTTCAAGTTCTATCTCTAGGTTTTGTTTCCTCTTGATGTAGCCCTAAGCAGTGACTGGCGAGATACACTGTCCTTGAAAGGGGTTGCCAAGCTTCCCAAAATTACGAATCTCCAGAAATCTCAGCAACTATTTTTTCACCCAAACTGGATGATACTTTCAGGTAATGATCAGTACACTAAGCCCACTTGGTTCCCCAAATTTCGTTCTTCTATGTTGAAGCGTTCGTTTCCAGTAACAGTTTCAATTTTGGCGTTTCACTCTGTTTCCTCCAATATTGATAGGTGTACGTGGAACTCTAAATCAAACACGGTTTGTGCTAGCTTCTTCAAACTTGACACGATAATGTAGTTTCAAGTTCTGTCTCTAGGTTTTGTTTCCTCTTGATGTAGCCCTAAGCAGTGACTGGCGAGATACACTGTCCTTGAAAGGGGTTGCCAAGCTACCCAAAATTACGAATCTCCAGAAATCTCAGCAACTATTTTTTCACCCAAACTGGATGATACTTTCAGGTAATGATCAGTACACTAAGCCCACTTGGTTCCCCAAATTTCGTTCTTCTATGTTGAAGCGTTCGTTTCCAGTAACAGTTTGAATGTTGGCGTTTCACTCTGTTTTCTCCTATATTGATAGATGTATGTGGAACTCTAAATCAAACACGGTTTGTGCTAGCTTCTTGAAACTTGACACGATAATGTAGTTTCAAGTTCTATCTCGAGGTTTTGTTTCCTCTTGATGTAGCCCTAAGCAGTGACTGGCGAGATACATTGTCCTTGAAAGGGGTTGCCAAGCTACCCAAAATTACGAATCTCCAGAAATCTCAGCAACTATTTTTTCACCCAAACTGGATGATACTTTCAGGTAATGATCAGTACACTAAGCCCACTTGGTTCCCCAAATTTCGTTCTTCTATGTTGAAGCGTTCGTTTCCAGTAACAGTTTGAATGTTGGCGTTTCACTCTGTTTTCTCCTATATTGATAGATGTATGTGGAACTCTAAATCAAACACGGTTTGTGCTAGCTTTTTGAAACTTGACACGATAATGTAGTTTCAAGTTCTATCTCGAGGTTTTGTTTCCTCTTGATGTAGCCCTAAGCAGTGACTGGCGAGATATACTGTCCTTGAAAGGGGTTGCCAAGCTTCCCAAAATTACGAATCTCCAGAAATCTCAGCAACTATTTTTTCACCCAAACTGGATGATACTTTCAGGTAATGATCAGTACACTAAGCCCACTTGGTTCCCCAAATTTCGTTCTTCTATGTTGAAGCGTTCATTTCCAGTAACAGTTTGAATGTTGGCGTTTCACTCTGTT
Organism: Spermophilus citellus; assembly: GCF_964194105.1. Taxonomy (NCBI): domain Eukaryota; kingdom Metazoa; phylum Chordata; class Mammalia; order Rodentia; family Sciuridae; genus Spermophilus; species Spermophilus citellus. The sequence goes on along the minus strand of NW_027672894.1, from coordinate 17,600 downwards.
TTCTCCTATATTGATAGACGTATGTGGAACGCTAAATCAAACACGGTTTGTGCTAGCTTCGTGAAACTTGACACGATAATGTAGTTTCAAGTTCTGTCTCTAGGTTTTGTTTCCTCTTGATGTTGCCCTAAGCAGTGACTGGCGAGATACACTGTCCTTGAAAGGGGTTGCCAAGCTACCCAAAATTACGAATCTCCAGAAATCTCAGCAACTATTTTTTCACCCAAACTGGATGATACTTTCAGGTAATGATCAGTACACTAAGCCCAGTTGGTTCCCCAAATTTCGTTCTTCTATGTTGAAGCGTTCGTTTCCAGTAACAGTTTGAATTTTGGCGTTTCACTCTGTTTTCTCCTATATTGATAGATGTATGTGGAACTCTAAATCAAACACGGTTTGTGCTAGCTTCTTGAAACTTCACACGATAATATAGTTTCAAGTTCTATCTCTAGGTTTTGTTTCCTCTTGATGTAGCCCTAAGCAGTGACTGGCGAGATACACTGTCCTTGAAAGGGGTTGCCAAGCTTCCCAAAATTACGAATCTCCAGAAATCTCAGCAACTATTTTTTCACCCAAACTGGATGATACTTTCAGGTAAAGATCAGTACACTAAGCCCACTTGGTTCCCCAAATTTCGTTCTTCTATGTTGAAGCGTTCGTTTCCAGTAACAGTTTCAATTTTGGCGTTTCACTCTGTTTCCTCCAATATTGATAGGTGTACGTGGAACTCTAAATCAAACACGGTTTGTGCTAGCTTCTTCAAACTTGACACGATAATGTAGTTTCAAGTTCTGTCTCTAGGTTTTGTTTCCTCTTGATGTAGCCCTAAGCAGTGACTGGCGAGATACACTGTCCTTGAAAGGGGTTGCCAAGCTACCCAAAATTACGAATCTCCAGAAATCTCAGCAACTATTTTTTCACCCAAACTGGATGATACTTTCAGGTAATGATCAGTACACTAAGCCCACTTGGTTCCCCAAATTTCGTTCTTCTATGTTGAAGCGTTCGTTTCCAGTAACAGTTTGAATGTTGGCGTTTCACTCTGTTTTCTCCTATATTGATAGATGTATGTGGAACTCTAAATCAAACACGGTATGTGCTAGCTTCTTGAAACTTGACACGATAATGTAGTTTCAAGTTCTATCTCTAGGTTTTGTTTCCTCTTGATGTAGCCCTAAGCAGTGACTGGCGAGATACACTGTCCTTGAAAGGGGTTGCCAAGCTTCCCAAAATTACGAATCTCCAGAAATCTCAGCAACTATTTTTTCACCCAAACTGGATGATACTTTCAGGTAATGATCAGTACACTAAGCCCACTTGGTTCCCCAAATTTCGTTCTTCTATGTTGAAGCGTTCGTTTCCAGTAACAGTTTGAATGTTGGCGTTTCACTCTGTTTTCTCCTATATTGATAGATGTATGTGGAACTCTAAATCAAACACGGTTTGTGCTAGCTTTTTGAAACTTGACACGATAATGTAGTTTCAAGTTCTATCTCGAGGTTTTGTTTCCTCTTGATGTAGCCCTAAGCAGTGACTGGCGAGATACACTGTCCTTGAAAGGGGTTGCCAAGCTTCCCAAAATTACGAATCTCCAGAAATCTCAGCAACTATTTTTTCACCCAAACTGGATGATACTTTCAGGTAATGATCAGTACACTAAGCCCACTTGGTTCCCCAAATTTCGTTCTTCTATGTTGAAGCGTTCGTTTCCAGTAACAGTTTGAATGTTGGCGTTTCACTCTGTTTTCTCCTATATTGATAGACGTATGTGGAACTCTAAATCAAACACGGTTTGTGCTAGCTTCTTGAAACTTGACACGATAATGTAGTTTCAAGTTCTGTCTCTAGGTTTTGTTTCCTCTTGATGTAGCCCTAAGCAGTGACTGGCGAGATACACTGTCCTTGAAAGGGGTTGCCAAGCTTCCCAAAATTACGAATCTCCAGAAATCTCAGCAACTATTTTTTCACCCAAACTGGATGATACTTTCAGGTAAAGATCAGTACACTAAGCCCACTTGGTTCCCCAAATTTCGTTCTTCTATGTTGAAGCGTTCGTTTCCAGTAACAGTTTCAATTTTGGCGTTTCACTCTGTTTCCTCCAATATTGATAGGTGTACGTGGAACTCTAAATCAAACACGGTTTGTGCTAGCTTCTTCAAACTTGACACGATAATGTAGTTTCAAGTTCTGTCTCTAGGTTTTGTTTCCTCTTGATGTAGCCCTAAGCAGTGACTGGCGAGATACACTGTCCTTGAAAGGGGTTGCCAAGCTACCCAAAATTACGAATCTCCAGAAATCTCAGCAACTATTTTTTCACCCAAACTGGATGATACTTTCAGGTAATGATCAGTACACTAAGCCCACTTGGTTCCCCAAATTTCGTTCTTCTATGTTGAAGCGTTCGTTTCCAGTAACAGTTTGAATGTTGGCGTTTCACTCTGTTTTCTCCTATATTGATAGATGTATGTGGAACTCTAAATCAAACACGGTATGTGCTAGCTTCTTGAAACTTGACACGATAATGTAGTTTCAAGTTCTATCTCTAGGTTTTGTTTCCTCTTGATGTAGCCCTAAGCAGTGACTGGCGAGATACACTGTCCTTGAAAGGGGTTGCCAAGCTTCCCAAAATTACGAATCTCCAGAAATCTCAGCAACTATTTTTTCACCCAAACTGGATGATACTTTCAGGTAATGATCAGTACACTAAGCCCACTTGGTTCCCCAAATTTCGTTCTTCTATGTTGAAGCGTTCGTTTCCAGTAACAGTTTGAATGTTGGCGTTTCACTCTGTTTTCTCCTATATTGATAGATGTATGTGGAACTCTAAATCAAACACGGTTTGTGCTAGCTTTTTGAAACTTGACACGATAATGTAGTTTCAAGTTCTATCTCGAGGTTTTGTTTCCTCTTGATGTAGCCCTAAGCAGTGACTGGCGAGATACACTGTCCTTGAAAGGGGTTGCCAAGCTTCCCAAAATTACGAATCTCCAGAAATCTCAGCAACTATTTTTTCACCCAAACTGGATGATACTTTCAGGTAATGATCAGTACACTAAGCCCACTTGGTTCCCCAAATTTCGTTCTTCTATGTTGAAGCGTTCGTTTCCAGTAACAGTTTGAATGTTGGCGTTTCACTCTGTTTTCTCCTATATTGATAGATGTATGTGGAACTCTAAATCAAACACGGTATGTGCTAGCTTCTTGAAACTTGACACGATAATGTAGTTTCAAGTTCTATCTCTAGGTTTTGTTTCCTCTTGATGTAGCCCTAAGCAGTGACTGGCGAGATACACTGTCCTTGAAAGGGGTTGCCAAGCTTCCCAAAATTACGAATCTCCAGAAATCTCAGCAACTATTTTTTCACCCAAACTGGATGATACTTTCAGGTAATGATCAGTACACTAAGCCCACTTGGTTCCCCAAATTTCGTTCTTCTATGTTGAAGCGTTCGTTTCCAGTAACAGTTTGAATGTTGGCGTTTCACTCTGTTTTCTCCTATATTGATAGATGTATGTGGAACTCTAAATCAAACACGGTTTGTGCTAGCTTTTTGAAACTTGACACGATAATGTAGTTTCAAGTTCTATCTCGAGGTTTTGTTTCCTCTTGATGTAGCCCTAAGCAGTGACTGGCGAGATACACTGTCCTTGAAAGGGGTTGCCAAGCTTCCCAAAATTACGAATCTCCAGAAATCTCAGCAACTATTTTTTCACCCAAACTGGATGATACTTTCAGGTAATGATCAGTACACTAAGCCCACTTGGTTCCCCAAATTTCGTTCTTCTATGTTGAAGCGTTCGTTTCCAGTAACAGTTTGAATGTTGGCGTTTCACTCTGTTTTCTCCTATATTGATAGACGTATGTGGAACTCTAAATCAAACACGGTTTGTGCTAGCTTCTTGAAACTTGACACGATAATGTAGTTTCAAGTTCTGTCTCTAGGTTTTGTTTCCTCTTGATGTAGCCCTAAGCAGTGACTGGCGAGATACACTGTCCTTGAAAGGGGTTGCCAAGCTTCCCAAAATTACGAATCTCCAGAAATCTCAGCAACTATTTTTTCACCCAAACTGGATGATACTTTCAGGTAAAGATCAGTACACTAAGCCCACTTGGTTCCCCAAATTTCGTTCTTCTATGTTGAAGCGTTCGTTTCCAGTAACAGTTTCAATTTTGGCGTTTCACTCTGTTTCCTCCAATATTGATAGGTGTACGTGGAACTCTAAATCAAACACGGTTTGTGCTAGCTTCTTCAAACTTGACACGATAATGTAGTTTCAAGTTCTGTCTCTAGGTTTTGTTTCCTCTTGATGTAGCCCTAAGCAGTGACTGGCGAGATACACTGTCCTTGAAAGGGGTTGCCAAGCTACCCAAAATTACGAATCTCCAGAAATCTCAGCAACTATTTTTTCACCCAAACTGGATGATACTTTCAGGTAATGATCAGTACACTAAGCCCACTTGGTTCCCCAAATTTCGTTCTTCTATGTTGAAGCGTTCGTTTCCAGTAACAGTTTGAATGTTGGCGTTTCACTCTGTTTTCTCCTATATTGATAGATGTATGTGGAACTCTAAATCAAACACGGTATGTGCTAGCTTCTTGAAACTTGACACGATAATGTAGTTTCAAGTTCTATCTCTAGGTTTTGTTTCCTCTTGATGTAGCCCTAAGCAGTGACTGGCGAGATACACTGTCCTTGAAAGGGGTTGCCAAGCTTCCCAAAATTACGAATCTCCAGAAATCTCAGCAACTATTTTTTCACCCAAACTGGATGATACTTTCAGGTAATGATCAGTACACTAAGCCCACTTGGTTCCCCAAATTTCGTTCTTCTATGTTGAAGCGTTCGTTTCCAGTAACAGTTTGAATGTTGGCGTTTCACTCTGTTTTCTCCTATATTGATAGATGTATGTGGAACTCTAAATCAAACACGGTTTGTGCTAGCTTTTTGAAACTTGACACGATAATGTAGTTTCAAGTTCTATCTCGAGGTTTTGTTTCCTCTTGATGTAGCCCTAAGCAGTGACTGGCGAGATACACTGTCCTTGAAAGGGGTTGCCAAGCTTCCCAAAATTACGAATCTCCAGAAATCTCAGCAACTATTTTTTCACCCAAACTGGATGATACTTTCAGGTAATGATCAGTACACTAAGCCCACTTGGTTCCCCAAATTTCGTTCTTCTATGTTGAAGCGTTCGTTTCCAGTAACAGTTTGAATGTTGGCGTTTCACTCTGTTTTCTCCTATATTGATAGACGTATGTGGAACTCTAAATCAAACACGGTTTGTGCTAGCTTCTTGAAACTTGACACGATAATGTAGTTTCAAGTTCTGTCTCTAGGTTTTGTTTCCTCTTGATGTAGCCCTAAGCAGTGACTGGCGAGATACACTGTCCTTGAAAGGGGTTGCCAAGCTACCCAAAATTACGAATCTCCAGAAATCTCAGCAACTATTTTTTCACCCAAACTGGATGATACTTTCAGGTAATGATCAGTACACTAAGCCCACTTGGTTCCCCAAATTTGGTTCTTCTATGTTGAAGCGTTCGTTTCCAGTAACAGTTTGAATTTTGGCGTTTCACTCTGTTTCCTCCAATATTGATAGGTGTACGTGGAACTCTAAATCAAACACAGTTTGTGCTAGGTTCTTCAAACTTGACACGATAATGTAGTTTCAAGTTCTGTCTCTAGGTTTTGTTTCCTCTTGATGTAGCCCTAAGCAGTGACTGGCGAGATACACTGTCCTTGAAAGGGGTTGCCAAGCTACCCAAAATTACGAATCTCCAGAAATCTCAGCAACTATTTTTTCACCCAAACTGGATGATACTTTCAGGTAATGATCAGTACACTAAGACCACTTGGTTCCCCAAATTTCGTTCTTCTATGTTGAAGCGTTCGTTTCCAGTAACAGTTTGAATGTTGGCGTTTCACTCTGTTTTCTCCTATATTGATAGATGTATGTGGAACTCTAAATCAAACACGGTTTGTGCTAGCTTTTTGAAACTTGACACGATAATGTAGTTTCAAGTTCTATCTCGAGGTTTTGTTTCCTCTTGATGTAGCCCTAAGCAGTGACTGGCGAGATACACTGTCCTTGAAAGGGGTTGCCAAGCTTCCCAAAATTACGAATCTCCAGAAATCTCAGCAACTATTTTTTCACCCAAACTGGATGATACTTTCAGGTAATGATCACTACACTAAGCCCACTTGGTTCCCCAAATTTCGTTCTTCTATGTTGAAGCGTTCGTTTCCAGTAACAGTTTGAATGTTGGCGTTTCACTCTGTTTTCTCCTATATTGATAGACGTATGTGGAACTCTAAATCAAACACGGTTTGTGCTAGCTTCTTGAAACTTGACACGATAATGTAGTTTCAAGTTCTGTCTCTAGGTTTTGTTTCCTCTTGATGTAGCCCTAAGCAGTGACTGGCGAGATACACTGTCCTTGAAAGGGGTTGCCAAGCTACCCAAAATTACGAATCTCCAGAAATCTCAGCAACTATTTTTTCACCCAAACTGGATGATACTTTCAGGTAATGATCAGTACACTAAGCCCACTTGGTTCCCCAAATTTGGTTCTTCTATGTTGAAGCGTTCGTTTCCAGTAACAGTTTGAATTTTGGCGTTTCACTCTGTTTCCTCCAATATTGATAGGTGTACGTGGAACTCTAAATCAAACACGGTTTGTGCTAGCTTCTTCAAACTTGACACGATAATGTAGTTTCAAGTTCTGTCTCTAGGTTTTGTTTCCTCTTGATGTAGCCCTAAGCAGTGACTGGCGAGATACACTGTCCTTGAAAGGGGTTGCCAAGCTACCCAAAATTACGAATCTCCAGAAATCTCAGCAACTATTTTTTCACCCAAACTGGATGATACTTTCAGGTAATGATCAGTACACTAAGCCCACTTGGTTCCCCAAATTTCGTTCTTCTATGTTGAAGCGTTCGTTTCCAGTAACAGTTTGAATGTTGGCGTTTCACTCTGTTTTCTCCTATATTGATAGATGTATGTGGAACTCTAAATCAAACACGGTTTGTGCTAGCTTCTTGAAACTTGACACGATAATGTAGTTTCAAGTTCTATCTCTAGGTTTTGTTTCCTCTTGATGTAGCCCTAAGCAGTGACTGGTGAAATACACTGTCCTTGAAAGGGGTTGCCAAGCTTCCCAAAATTACGAATCTCCAGAAATCTCAGCAACTATTTTTTCACCCAAACTGGATGATACTTTCAGGTAATGATCAGTACACTAAGCCCACTTGGTTCCCCAAATTTCGTTCTTCTATGTTGAAGCGTTCGTTTCCAGTAACAGTTTGAATGTTGGCGTTTCACTCTGTTTTCTCCTATATTGATAGATGTATGTGGAACTCTAAATCAAACACGGTTTGTGCTAGCTTTTTGAAACTTGACACGATAATGTAGTTTCAAGTTCTATCTCGAGGTTTTGTTTCCTCTTGATGTAGCCCTAAGCAGTGACTGGCGAGATACACTGTCCTTGAAAGGGGTTGCCAAGCTTCCCAAAATTACGAATCTCCAGAAATCTCAGCAACTATTTTTTCACCCAAACTGGATGATACTTTCAGGTAATGATCAGTACACTAAGCCCACTTGGTTCCCCAAATTTCGTTCTTCTATGTTGAAGCGTTCGTTTCCAGTAACAGTTTGAATGTTGGCGTTTCACTCTGTTTTCTCCTATATTGATAGACGTATGTGGAACTCTAAATCAAACACGGTTTGTGCTAGCTTCTTGAAACTTGACACGATAATGTAGTTTCAAGTTCTGTCTCTAGGTTTTGTTTCCTCTTGATGTAGCCCTAAGCAGTGACTGGCGAGGTACACTGTCCTTGAAAGGGGTTGCCAAGCTACCCAAAATTACGAATCTCCAGAAATCTCAGCAACTATTTTTTCACCCAAACTGGATGATACTTTCAGGTAATGATCAGTACACTAAGCCCACTTGGTTCCCCAAATTTGGTTCTTCTATGTTGAAGCGTTCGTTTCCAGTAACAGTTTGAATTTTGGCATTTCACTCTGTTTCCTCCAATATTGATAGGTGTACGTGGAACTCTATATCAAACACGGTTTGTGCTAGCTTCTTCAAACTTGACACGATAATGTAGTTTCAAGTTCTGTCTCTAGGTTTTGTTTCCTCTTGATGTAGCCCTAAGCAGTGACTGGCGAGATACACTGTCCTTGAAAGGGGTTGCCAAGCTACCCAAAATTACGAATCTCCAGAAATCTCAGCAACTATTTTTTCACCCAAACTGGATGATACTTTCAGGTAATGATCAGTACACTAAGCCCACTTGGTTCCCCAAATTTGGTTCTTCTATGTTGAAGCGTTCGTTTCCAGTAACAGTTTGAATTTTGGCGTTTCACTCTGTTTCCTCCAATATTGATAGGTGTACGTGGAACTCTAAATCAAACACGGTTTGTGCTAGGTTCTTCAAACTTGACACGATAATGAAGTTTCAAGTTCTGTCTCTAGGTTTTGTTTCCTCTTGATGTAGCCCTAAGCAGTGACTGGCGAGATACACTGTCCTTGAAAGGGGTTGCCAAGCTACCCAAAATTACGAATCTCCAGAAATCTCAGCAACTATTTTTTCACCCAAACTGGATGATACTTTCAGGTAATGATCAGTACACTAAGCCCACTTGGTTCCCCAAATTTCGTTCTTCTATGTTGAAGCGTTCGTTTCCAGTAACAGTTTGAATGTTGGCGTTTCACTCTGTTTTCTCCTATATTGATAGATGTATGTGGAACTCTAAATCAAACACGGTTTGTGCTAGCTTTTTGAAACTTGACACGATAATGTAGTTTCAAGTTCTATCTCGAGGTTTTGTTTCCTCTTGATGTAGCCCTAAGCAGTGACTGGCGAGATACACTGTCCTTGAAAGGGGTTGCCAAGCTTCCCAAAATTACGAATCTCCAGAAATCTCAGCAACTATTTTTTCACCCAAACTGGATGATACTTTCAGGTAATGATCAGTACACTAAGCCCACTTGGTTCCCCAAATTTCGTTCTTCTATGTTGAAGCGTTCGTTTCCAGTAACAGTTTGAATGTTGGCGTTTCACTCTGTTTTCTCCTATATTGATAGACGTATGTGGAACTCTAAATCAAACACGGTTTGTGCTAGCTTCTTGAAACTTGACACGATAATGTAGTTTCAAGTTCTGTCTCTAGGTTTTGTTTCCTCTTGATGTAGCCCTAAGCAGTGACTGGCGAGATACACTGTCCTTGAAAGGGGTTGCCAAGCTACCCAAAATTACGAATCTCCAGAAATCTCAGCAACTATTTTTTCACCCAAACTGGATGATACTTTCAGGTAATGATCAGTACACTAAGCCCACTTGGTTCCCCAAATTTGGTTCTTCTATGTTGAAGCGTTCGTTTCCAGTAACAGTTTGAATTTTGGCGTTTCACTCTGTTTCCTCCAATATTGATAGGTGTACGTGGAACTCTAAATCAAACACGGTTTGTGCTAGCTTCTTCAAACTTGACACGATAATGTAGTTTCAAGTTCTGTCTCTAGGTTTTGTTTCCTCTTGATGTAGCCCTAAGCAGTGACTGGCGAGATACACTGTCCTTGAAAGGGGTTGCCAAGCTACCCAAAATTACGAATCTCCAGAAATCTCAGCAACTATTTTTTCACCCAAACTGGATGATACTTTCAGGTAATGATCAGTACACTAAGCCCACTTGGTTCCCCAAATTTCGTTCTTCTATGTTGAAGCGTTCGTTTCCAGTAACAGTTTGAATGTTGGCGTTTCACTCTGTTTTCTCCTATATTGATAGATGTATGTGGAACTCTAAATCAAACACGGTTTGTGCTAGCTTCTTGAAACTTGACACGATAATGTAGTTTCAAGTTCTATCTCTAGGTTTTGTTTCCTCTTGATGTAGCCCTAAGCAGTGACTGGTGAGATACACTGTCCTTGAAAGGGGTTGCCAAGCTTCCCAAAATTACGAATCTCCAGAAATCTCAGCAACTATTTTTTCACCCAAACTGGATGATACTTTCAGGTAATGATCAGTACACTAAGCCCACTTGGTTCCCCAAATTTCGTTCTTCTATGTTGAAGCGTTCGTTTCCAGTAACAGTTTGAATGTTGGCGTTTCACTCTGTTTTCTCCTATATTGATAGATGTATGTGGAACTCTAAATCAAACACGGTTTGTGCTAGCTTGTTGAAACTTGACACGATAATGTAGTTTCAAGTTCTATCTCGAGGTTTTGTTTCCTCTTGATGTAGCCCTAAGCAGTGACTGGCGAGATACACTGTCCTTGAAAGGGGTTGCCAAGCTACCCAAAATTACGAATCTCCAGAAATCTCAGCAACTATTTTTTCACCCAAACTGGATGATACTTTCAGGTAATGATCAGTACACTAAGCCCACTTGGTTCCCCAAATTTCGTTCTTCTATGTTGAAGCGTTCGTTTCCAGTAACAGTTTGAATGTTGGCGTTTCACTCTGTTTTCTCCTATATTGATAGACGTATGTGGAACTCTAAATCAAACACGGTTTGTGCTAGCTTCTTGAAACTTGACACGATAATGTAGTTTCAAGTTCTGTCTCTAGGTTTTGTTTCCTCTTGATGTAGCCCTAAGCAGTGACTGGCGAGGTACACTGACCTTGAAAGGGGTTGCCAAGCTACCCAAAATTACGAATCTCCAGAAATCTCAGCAACTATTTTTTCACCCAAACTGGATGATACTTTCAGGTAATGATCAGTACACTAAGCCCACTTGGTTCCCCAAATTTGGTTCTTCTATGTTGAAGCGTTCGTTTCCAGTAACAGTTTGAATTTTGGCATTTCACTCTGTTTCCTCCAATATTGATAGGTGTACGTGGAACTCTATATCAAACACGGTTTGTGCTAGCTTCTTCAAACTTGACACGATAATGTAGTTTCAAGTTCTGTCTCTAGGTTTTGTTTCCTCTTGATGTAGCCCTAAGCAGTGACTGGCGAGATACACTGTCCTTGAAAGGGGTTGCCAAGCTACCCAAAATTACGAATCTCCAGAAATCTCAGCAACTATTTTTTCACCCAAACTGGATGATACTTTCAGGTAATGATCAGTACACTAAGCCCACTTGGTTCCCCAAATTTCGTTCTTCTATGTTGAAGCGTTCGTTTCCAGTAACAGTTTGAATGTTGGCGTTTCACTCTGTTTTCTCCTATATTGATAGATGTATGTGGAACTCTAAATCAAACACGGTTTGTGCTAGCTTCTTCAAACTTGACACGATAATGCAGTTTCAAGTTCTATCTCTAGGTTTTGTTTCCTCTTGATGTAGCCCTAAGCAGTGACTGGCGAGATACACTGTCCTTGAAAGTGGTTGCCAAGCTTCCCAAAATTACGAATCTCCAGAAATCTCAGCAACTATTTTTTCACCCAAACTGGATGATACTTTCAGGTAATGATCAGTACACTAAGCCCACTTGGTTCCCCAAATTTCGTTCTTCTATGTTGAAGCGTTCGTTTCCAGTAACAGTTTGAATTTTGGCGTTTCACTCTGTTTCCTCCAATATTGATAGGTGTACGTGGAACTCTAAATCAAACACGGTTTGTGCTAGCTTCTTGAAACTTGACACTATAATGTAGTTTCAAGTTCTGTCTCTAGGTTTTGTTTCCTCTTGATGTAGCCCTAAGCAGTGACTGGCGAGATACACTGTCCTTGAAAGGGGTTGCCAAGCTACCCAAAATTACGAATCTCCAGAAATCTCAGCAACTATTTTTTCACCCAAACTGGATGATACTTTCAGGTAATGATCAGTACACTAAGCCCAGTTGGTTCCCCAAATTTCGTTCTTCTATGTTGAAGCGTTCGTTTCCAGTAACAGTTTGAATTTTGGCGTTTCACTCTGTTTTCTCCTATATTGATAGATGTATGTGGAACTCTAAATCAAACACGGTTTGTGCTAGCTTCTTGAAACTTGACACGATAATGTAGTTTCAAGTTCTATCTCTAGGTTTTGTTTCCTCTTGATGTAGCCCTAAGCAGTGACTGGCGAGATACACTGTCCTTGAAAGGGGTTGCCAAGCTTCCCAAAATTACGAATCTCCAGAAATCTCAGCAACTATTTTTTCACCCAAACTGGATGATACTTTCAGGTAATGATCAGTACACTAAGCCCACTTGGTTCCCCAAATTTCGTTCTTCTATGTTGAAGCGTTCGTTTCCAGTAACAGTTTGAATGTTGGCGTTTCACTCTGTTTTCTCCTATATTGATAGATGTATGTGGAACTCTAAATCAAACACGGTTTGTGCTAGCTTTTTGAAACTTGACACGATAATGTAGTTTCAAGTTCTATCTCGAGGTTTTGTTTCCTCTTGATGTAGCCCTAAGCAGTGACTGGCGAGATACACTGTCCTTGAAAGGGGTTGCCAAGCTTCCCAAAATTACGAATCTCCAGAAATCTCAGCAACTATTTTTTCACCCAAACTGGATGATACTTTCAGGTAATGATCAGTACACTAAGCCCACTTGGTTCCCCAAATTTCGTTCTTCTATGTTGAAGCGTTCGTTTCCAGTAACAGTTTGAATTTTGGCGTTTCACTCTGTTTTCTCCTATATTGATAGACGTATGTGGAACTCTAAATCAAACACGGTTTGTGCTAGCTTCTTGAAACTTGACACGATAATGTAGTTTCAAGTTCTGTCTCTAGGTTTTGTTTCCTCTTGATGTAGCCCTAAGCAGTGACTGGCGAGATACACTGTCCTTGAAAGGGGTGGCCAAGCTACCCAAAATTACGAATCTCCAGAAATCTCAGCAACTATTTTTTCACCCAAACTGGATGATACTTTCAGGTAATGATCAGTACACTAAGCCCACTTGGTTCCCCAAATTTCGTTCTTCTATGTTGAAGCGTTCGTTTCCAGTAACAGTTTGAATGTTGGCGTTTCACTCTGTTTTCTCCTATATTGATAGATGTATGTGGAACTCTAAATCAAACACGGTTTGTGCTAGCTTCTTGAAACTTGACACGATAATGTAGTTTCAAGTTCTATCTCTAGGTTTTGTTTCCTCTTGATGTAGCCCTAAGCAGTGACTGGCGAGATACACTGTCCTTGAAAGGGGTTGCCAAGCTTCCCAAAATTACGAATCTCCAGAAATCTCAGCAACTATTTTTTCACCCAAACTGGATGATACTTTCAGGTAATGATCAGTACACTAAGCCCACTTGGTTCCCCAAATTTCGTTCTTCTATGTTGAAGCGTTCGTTTCCAGTAACAGTTTGAATTTTGGCGTTTCACTCTGTTTCCTCCAATATTGATAGGTGTACGTGGAACTCTAAATCAAACACGGTTTGTGCTAGCTTCTTGAAACTTGACACTATAATGTAGTTTCAAGTTCTGTCTCTAGGTTTTGTTTCCTCTTGATGTAGCCCTAAGCAGTGACTGGCGAGATACACTGTCCTTGAAAGGGGTTGCCAAGCTACCCAAAATTACGAATCTCCAGAAATCTCAGCAACTATTTTTTCACCCAAACTGGATGATACTTTCAGGTAATGATCAGTACACTAAGCCCAGTTGGTTCCCCAAATTTCGTTCTTCTATGTTGAAGCGTTCGTTTCCAGTAACAGTTTGAATTTTGGCGTTTCACTCTGTTTTCTCCTATATTGATAGATGTATGTGGAACTCTAAATCAAACACGGTTTGTGCTAGCTTCTTGAAACTTGACACGATAATGTAGTTTCAAGTTCTATCTCTAGGTTTTGTTTCCTCTTGATGTAGCCCTAAGCAGTGACTGGCGAGATACACTGTCCTTGAAAGGGGTTGCCAAGCTACCCAAAATTACGAATCTCCAGAAATCTCAGCAACTATTTTTTCACCCAAACTGGATGATACTTTCAGGTAATGATCAGTACACTAAGCCCACTTGGTTCCCCAAATTTCGTTCTTCTATGTTGAAGCGTTCGTTTCCAGTAACAGTTTGAATTTTGGCGTTTCACTCTGTTTCCTCCAATATTGATAGGTGTACGTGGAACTCTAAATCAAACACGGTTTCTGCTAGCTTCTTCAAACTTGACACGATAATGTAGTTTCAAGTTCTGTCTCTAGGTTTTGTTTCCTCTTGATGTAGCCCTAAGCAGTGACTGGCGAGATACACTGTCCTTGAAAGGGGTTGCCAAGCTACCCAAAATTACGAATCTCCAGAAATCTCAGCAACTATTTTTTCACCCAAACTGGATGATACTTTCAGGTAATGATCAGTACACTAAGCCCACTTGGTTCCCCAAATTTCGTTCTTCTATGTTGAAGCGTTCGTTTCCAGTAACAGTTTGAATGTTGGCGTTTCACTCTGTTTTCTCCTATATTGATAGATGTATGTGGAACTCTAAATCAAACACGGTTTGTGCTAGCTTCTTGAAACTTGACACGATAATGTAGTTTCAAGTTCTATCTCTAGGTTTTGTTTCCTCTTGATGTAGCCCTAAGCAGTGACTGGTGAGATACACTGTCCTTGAAAGGGGTTGCCAAGCTTCCCAAAATTACGAATCTCCAGAAATCTCAGCAACTATTTTTTCACCCAAACTGGATGATACTTTCAGGTAATGATCAGTACACTAAGCCCACTTGGTTCCCCAAATTTCGTTCTTCTATGTTGAAGCGTTCGTTTCCAGTAACAGTTTGAATGTTGGCGTTTCACTCTGTTTTCTCCTATATTGATAGATGTATGTGGAACTCTAAATCAAACACGGTTTGTGCTAGCTTTTTGAAACTTGACACGATAATGTAGTTTCAAGTTCTATCTCGTGGTTTTGTTTCCTCTTGATGTAGCCCTAAGCAGTGACTGGCGAGATACACTGTCCTTGAAAGGGGTTGCCAAGCTTCCCAAAATTACGAATCTCCAGAAATCTCAGCAACTATTTTTTCACCCAAACTGGATGATACTTTCAGGTAATGATCAGTACACTAAGCCCACTTGGTTCCCCAAATTTCGTTCTTCTATGTTGAAGCGTTCGTTTCCAGTAACAGTTTGAATGTTGGCGTTTCACTCTGTTTTCTCCTATATTGATAGACGTATATGGAACTCTAAATCAAACACGGTTTGTGCTAGCTTCTTGAAACTTGACACGATAATGTAGTTTCAAGTTCTGTCTCTAGGTTTTGTTTCCTCTTGATGTAGCCCTAAGCAGTGACTGGCGAGATACACTGTCCTTGAAAGGGGTTGCCAAGCTACCCAAAATTACGAATCTCCAGAAATTTCAGCAACTATTTTTTCACCCAAACTGGATGATACTTTCAGGTAATGATCAGTACACTAAGCCCACTTGGTTCCCCAAATTTGGTTCTTCTATGTTGAAGCGTTCGTTTCCAGTAACAGTTTGAATTTTGGCGTTTCACTCTGTTTCCTCCAATATTGATAGGTGTACGTGGAACTCTATATCAAACACGGTTTGTGCTAGCTTCTTCAAACTTGACACGATAATGTAGTTTCAAGTTCTGTCTCTAGGTTTTGTTTCCTCTTGATGTAGCCCTAAGCAGTGACTGGCGAGATACACTGTCCTTGAAAGGGGTTGCCAAGCTACCCAAAATTACGAATCTCCAGAAATCTCAGCAACTATTTTTTCACCCAAACTGGATGATACTTTCAGGTAATGATCAGTACACTAAGCCCACTTGGTTCCCCAAATTTCGTTCTTCTATGTTGAAGCGTTCGTTTCCAGTAACAGTTTGAATGTTGGCGTTTCACTCTGTTTTCTCCTATATTGATAGATGTATGTGGAACTCTAAATCAAACACGGTTTGTGCTAGCTTCTTCAAACTTGACACGATAATGTAGTTTCAAGTTCTATCTCTAGGTTTTGTTTCCTCTTGATGTAGCCCTAAGCAGTGACTGGCGAGATACACTGTCCTTGAAAGGGGTTGCCAAGCTTCCCAAAATTACGAATCTCCAGAAATCTCAGCAACTATTTTTTCACCCAAACTGGATGATACTTTCAGGTAATGATCAGTACACTAAGCCCACTTGGTTCCCCAAATTTCGTTCTTCTATGTTGAAGCGTTCGTTTCCAGTAACAGATTGAATTTTGGCGTTTCACTCTGTTTCCTCCAATATTGATAGGTGTACGTGGAACTCTAAATCAAACACGGTTTGTGCTAGCTTCTTGAAACTTGACACTATAATGTAGTTTCAAGTTCTGTCTCTAGGTTTTGTTTCCTCTTGATGTAGCCCTAAGCAGTGACTGGCGAGATACACTGTCCTTGAAAGGGGTTGCCAAGCTACCCAAAATTACGAATCTCCAGAAATCTCAGCAACTATTTTTTCACCCAAACTGGATGATACTTTCAGGTAATGATCAGTACACTAAGCCCACTTGGTTCCCCAAATTTCGTTCTTCTATGTTGAAGCGTTCGTTTCCAGTAACAGTTTGAATGTTGGCGTTTCACTCTGTTTTCTCCTATATTGATAGATGTATGTGGAACTCTAAATCAAACACGGTTTGTGCTAGCTTCTTGAAACTTGACACGATAATGTAGTTTCAAGTTCTATCTCTAGGTTTTGTTTCCTCTTGATGTAGCCCTAAGCAGTGACTGGCGAGATACACTGTCCTTGAAAGGGGTTGCCAAGCTTCCCAAAATTACGAATCTCCAGAAATCTCAGCAACTATTTTTTCACCCAAAATGGATGATACTTGCAGGTAATGATCAGTACACTAAGCCCAATTGGTTCCCCAAATTTCGTTCTTCTATGTTGAAGCGTTCGTTTCCAGTAACAGTTTGAATGTTGGCGTTTCACTCTGTTTTCTCCTATATTGATAGATGTATGTGGAACTCTAAATCAAACACGGTTTGTGCTAGCTTTTTGAAACTTGACACGATAATGTAGTTTCAAGTTCTATCTCGAGGTTTTGTTTCCTCTTGATGTAGCCCTAAGCAGTGACTGGCGAGATACACTGTCCTTGAAAGGGGTTGCCAAGCTTCCCAAAATTACGAATCTCCAGAAATCTCAGCAACTATTTTTTCACCCAAACTGGATGATACTTTCAGGTAATGATCAGTACACTAAGCCCACTTGGTTCCCCAAATTTCGTTCTTCTATGTTGAAGCGTTCGTTTCCAGTAACAGTTTGAATGTTGCTGTTTCACTCTGTTTTCTCCTATATTGATAGACGTATGTGGAACTCTAAATCAAACACGGTTTGTGCTAGCTTCTTGAAACTTGACACGATAATGTAGTTTCAAGTTCTGTCTCTAGGTTTTGTTTCCTCTTGATGTAGCCCTAAGCAGTGACTGGCGAGATACACTGTCCTTGAAAGGGGTTGCCAAGCTACCCAAAATTACGAATCTCCAGAAATCTCAGCAACTATTTTTTCACCCAAACTGGATGATACTTTCAGGTAATGATCAGTACACTAAGCCCACTTGGTTCCCCAAATTTCGTTCTTCTATGTTGAAGCGTTCGTTTCCAGTAACAGTTTGAATGTTGGCGTTTCACTCTGTTTTCTCCTATATTGATAGATGTATGTGGAACTCTAAATCAAACACGGTTTGTGCTAGCTTCTTGAAACTTGACACGATAATGTAGTTTCAAGTTCTATCTCTAGGTTTTGTTTCCTCTTGATGTAGCCCTAAGCAGTGACTGGCGAGATAC